>NC_048424.1:14267941-14278153 GCF_013103735.1 Etheostoma cragini
ACACAATTCAAACAGCTCTCATCATGGCAGCGATTTCCAACTTATTTCATTGCATTAGAAACTTTCCTCAGCAAAACTGACAATCCAACCGCAGCCACGGTTTGCAAACATTGGTCGATAATGACCACCACTTATAATGTAGGCCTACACCACATTCTGTTTCTGCATGATAAAGTTACAGTAAGGTCACGGATGCTTGGGGCCTGGCTAGCCTTTAATGAGGGTCATGGAGTCAACATGCCAAAGCGTAAAGATGTCACACAACCAAACATTTCACTGAAATAAAGGCTTGACACATTATGCTCACATCATGCCGATGCCGCCGTTATTTACATCTCAGTACATAGGCAGCAAATGCTCCAGAACCTTCACTGCTCCACTCTTTTTCCAGCTTGCCCGGGGACATGAGAACAAAGGGAAGGATTGTTATGATCATTCTGCTTTCGCACAGCCAAAACAGTATACATTGACTCTCTTTGATTACATTTATTTTCTTTGGGGAGTTAGTCCCTTTTGCATTAGACTTGCTCAATGAACCTTCACTGACCGGCTTTAAACTGCTGCATTGCTCAATTTGCCGGTTTGGCCAAGTGCTGCATTTGAACATACAGGGCCTTTCTGTAAGTAGCACTCCTCCAGCAACATTTATTCTACATGTTTTGAGTAGGAGACCACCAACCCATGCCTCATTAGGAGAATTGGAGAATTGCAGGGAATTGGTGGTCCACTAAATTACCACGTACACCCGTGTGGGAAACGACAAAGCGGAATACACAGGGGAAGGGATGCATACATACCGCTATTTATTCTGCTTTGTTGTTTTTTTTAAAGCTTTTTTTCACAACAAAATACAGATTCTACAAAGTTAGCATTTATTGACATGTTTACAGATTGCTGAATGATTCATACATGTAACCCTTGTTTTTCATTTTCATATTGCTCACTAGCTATAGCCACTCCATTATGTGCAAAGTCACACTGAAAAATTGAAAGGATATTCAATTAATTGAATTAATTAATGGAATTAGTTTATTTATTGTCCAAGCCTTGTTTGCACTGACCTTATTTGTCCAGCCCTGATGATGTTTTGTATAAATGTTTTTTGTCCTTATGTAAGTGTATTGTGGATTTCATTTGTCAAAAATCCATTATTTTTATATCAATGTCTTGTATTAATGTCTGTTATGACGTGCTGTAACCATGTTCTATGTTTCTGCAGAACAGGAACCTGCTGAAAACCAGTTTTTAAACTGAGTCAGGCCCGTTTTTGTATTGTAATGTAATGTTACTTTTTCTAACTTTCCTGTATAATAAATATATGAAATGAAAAATGAAATTCTCGGCCATTAGGGATGAAAGATGGCTTATTCAATCCTATGTAGGAGCTGTCCCTGTAAAGGCAGTTATCATCTCAGTTCTCCCTCTCCCTCAACTAGAATAAATCACCAGCCAAAAAGAAATTCTACTCAAAATAAAAATATTAACGTGCATGTGTTCTGAAATGCTCTTTAGTTAAGTCATTGTCAAGAACAATTTGGTATCGTGTCAAAATATTTAAATATGTCCTCTAAATTGTAGTTGATGAAAAGTGAACGGTTTAAAACTTAAATCTAACTTGATATAGAACTTAATATTCAATACTAAATTTAAACCGGGACATGAGTAGACATTAAGATTCAATTTGCAAAACAAAACCTCTCGTAATTCAGATTTTTGTATTCTGAACTGGATATTTTGACATCATTGAAAATATAATTTTTCAAAGACACAAAGGAAAAGGGATAGAGGGTCATTATGCTTTACGGACTTTATTTAGCCCACATGGATTTACAGCGACTGTAACGTCCAACATCTGAATAAAAATCTTACATTATACTGTAAATCCTTTGTAAGTCTCTTTAAGGATTACAAATTTGATCAGAAACACATGTTTATTAAGCAAATTACATAAAAGTAGAGCTAATGTTTGATAGATATTTTACACTCAAGGCCTTCAGGTCAGAAGTGACAGACCTAAATCTTAATTCATGCAACTAAATGCCGCTGTAATCAGTTGAAGAAGAAGAAGATGTTCCACTCAAACATGCTTTCAAACACAATTTAACAAAAAGACATGGACAGGATGTTAGATTTTTAGTTTCCACTTACAGTCATGGTGACTCAACTTGGTTCAGGTTTGGACCCAATCGCAGAAAGGCGAGGAGGGAGCAGCAGGCCGAGATCTCTCAACAAAGGACTGACAACAAATGACAACAAACCAACAACAGACACTGAAAGCAAACAGACAAAATACACAAGGGAATCAGGGTAGCAACGAGGGACAGGCGACATGTGGGCTGGGGAACAGGTGAAACACATCAGGGCCAGGTAGACAATCACAAAGGTAGGAAGTAAAACAAGACATGACACAGGAGAAACACAGAGACTATAAAATAAAACATGAAACTGAAGCATGAAACATACACAAGGAAGAAACTAGGAAAACTACACAGAGAAAACAGAAAGAACATTAGTAAAACATGACCGAGAGCAGATAAGGGAAACAATAAAACACAGGAAATGAACGAACCAGGAAACTAAATGACATGACAGTGGGAACAATACAACAAGGATTGAATACATAAAGACAGGCTGACAAGGGTGAGACAAGCAGGACTACAGAGACACATGAGGTAAACACAAGAACATGGAACTCAGAAACTGTCACATGGTCAAATGAAAATAAACTTAAAGACCAACTGGCCTACAGCGAGACCAAGACACAGGGCAAATGTGACAAAAGCATCAAAGAAGTATACTACAGGTAAAGTTTAGAATCATGCAAACTGAAGAAACAATTTTAGGAGGGGGGTGACTGACTTAGATATTATGAATGGTAAATGAAAATCTGTACGTTTGGTTGGGCATTCCAGGTTTACAAAATAAACAGTGCTGTTTCATTTAAAAAATGTTGACTATTCCAATAATCAGTTCAGACAAAGCTGATTAATCCCCAGCTGCTAACACTTGTCTGCCCTCTCAGACCAGACCAAAGGCCACCAAATGGCGGGGGGGGGGGGGGACGCAGCTCATTGCTTTTGCTTTATCCTGATAATCGACCTTCATGATATTTGAGACTGTCCTCTACCAAAAAAAAAGCCAAGATAAGTCACATGTTCAGACAGCAATTGGGACTTACTGTACGTTTATGTTCATGGCGTATGCACTTTCTAGTGGCTGTAGTAAAATGTATAAGAGCGCCATGTTTCTGTGTAAGGAGGTAGGTTGGGGTGATGGATGGGTCAAACAAACACAGGACTTTCCCCGTGGGGACAGTAAAATAAATCAGTAAATCACTAAAATTAGACAGCGATTTTTTTTTTCTTTCTTTATTGAAAAACTAGTTGTGTTACGATCCCATCGCATGCATTACAGGAAGTGAAGTAACGTCTGGTTTGAACCCAGACCACAATCCTTTTCTGAAGCCAAGTCATTTTTGTGCCTAAACCACATTACCACGTAAAACTACGACCGTTTCACTACGTTAACGACCTGGGCCGGATAAACCATATGGCCATAGGGCAGTTGCCCAGGGGCCCAGGGCCTCTAAAGGCCCCAGGGCCCGAACCAAACATCTGGTTAGATGTTGTTACCCTGTCCGCTTGTGTCTTGCTGCTGAATGGTGACTTAATTGCAATCTTTTTTTTCTGTGTGTGGCTTTCCACAAATAAATTGAAGGATTTTATGGAAAAGCGTACATGCAAGAATTTTTACCCCAGCTGCATATAAATTCTATTGCACTAGTAACACATGGCAGATTCCCATTAAAATGTACCCCTCTTGGAGAGAGGCACTCATCCTTGGTATTACCACAGACTGCATTATATCAGAGATCCTTGCTTGTTTACTTTTCAGGGTCAGTTCAGGTAAATTGATTTGCACGCTGTGATGACACAGCTTGAAAGCACATCAATACAAGACATCATCATCAACAAAGGGGTTAACACAGTGCTCACGTCCCAACTCTTGGCTCAAAGAGTTCCTTTCTCCTGGTCCAAAACCTTTGGCCTGTGAGTGAGAAAAGACCAGCGGAGAGGGGCCATGGGTGACAGGGGTTGGGATAACAAGGCATGGCAGCATGTTTTTGAGAGCATGTCCTCATTTCATTTGTAACGGACCATTTTAAAGCTCTGTTGTTTACATTGGAATTGTTCTGGCAGAAGCAGTGAAATGTAAAGCACCCCAGAATAATACTTCTTTATAAAGTTGTATTCCAGCACAGACACAAAGTGCATGTAATATTATCTTACAGTGAAATTCTATATGGACTCCATCATCAACCAATCTACTTTCATGTGTTTGTATATAAAGAGATTTCCCATGATAAAGAGTTAGTGGTTTAGCCATCTGTTGGGCCAAAGCCAAGAGGAAAAAGGGGTGGTGAGGCAAGGACAGGAAAAGAACGATGTGACCGGACACAAAAGGAGGACTGGAGGACAGGAAAGAAGGACAGCAAAAAGCAACGGCATGTTCTCTTTGTAAATGGTTGCGGGGTATTCGTGGATTTGCGGTTGAGCCAGCTGAGTAATTTTCCATTGCATTTGCAGACCACATGGCATAACATTGCGCCCCCCCTCCAGAGGCAAATAGAAATGCACTCAAATTGTGTTCTTAATTAGTCGTTTTATAGTAGCTCAACAACAATGGATTTAGATTTCAGCTCACTGTGGATTACCATTAGCTGCTTTAACTCTGCTATTCTTTCAAATCACACAATTAAAACCCTGTGGATTCTGTGTCATTCCAGTCAATTTGAAGATTTACTGCACAGGGAGCGTTAACAGTGGTAGTCGGGTAGAAGAGCACGGGTCATTTAGATTGGGCCTAAGCTCAGGGGATTCATATAGTTCATTCTAGGTGACAGATTTACTCCCAGCAGATGAAAGAGAGCTGAGGTCAACCGGTGATCCTGAATAAGCACACGTCTCACGTCCTCAAAACCAGGACAGTCTGCTCTCATAAACAACAGAACATGGGAAGAGGGTGTTGTAACATGTGTTATGTGCCATGTGCCATGACTCATCTGCACTCTTATTCTCATTACACCTTTTGACGCAATGCTGGAAAAGTTTGATATTGATTTTGTTGATAAAAACAAAGATCTACTTGCACATTTTGACTCTAATTCAAAAGCTCATTATTACGTGACTTGGAGTTCAGTTAACACATAAGGATTGAGACTGTCCGTAAACTGCCGTTAAGGTCGCTTGATCAAGCAGCAATTACGACTCATGTTAACATTTATAGTGGCGGCGACCTCTAGTAGTCATAGTTATTATGTTGGGAGCAAAGCAGAAAGTAAGGTGAAGAATAAGAGCGCCAAATTCCACATGAGGAGGCAAGTTGGGGTGATGTGCTGGGTTAAGCAAATACTGGACTTTCACCCGGGAGACTGGGGTGTGTTTCCTGTTTGAAAAAAGATATTTTTTTAACTTTGTGGAACAAAAATTACAAATTGAGCTCTATTTCTCCATCACATATTTGATCACCTAAGATGATTTTGAATATTTTTTTAAACTAACCAAGCAGTATCCGTTTAACAACGTTAACAACATATTGAAAAATGCGACATTACATTTTCTGATTGAGAGAAAATGCCTACAGGCCAGATTTCGTGCTACCGCTAGGGACAGGGATTTTTGAAATGCGCCTGTGGGTCGTATTAGATGGGAAGGATAAACTACCGATGTTGTTGTGTGGTTTGGATGACTTGTTGTAAGGAACCTTTGCATCCAGGGGAGCCTGAATTCCTCATGCCACAACGAGGAACGCACATAGTGTGACAGGTTTTAACTCAACCCTCAGTGACGGAAGTTAATCTGATCGCTTTCGACGTATGCTAAATAAAGATACAGTACTATAAATAAATGTATATTCTATGAGTACACTGTGTGTTGTTTACACTACACTACACTTCAATTTTGTAGAATCCTAGCCATTGTCCTCTTACCTCTTCCATCATAAAGGAGACACGGCTTACAAGACATTCATTTAACGCGCCATTCTTAGACACTGAGACACATGAAAACCCAGGAGTCCAGCTGTTCCTGACATTACCAGTGTGTCCACCCGACGTCATACAGTATTTAGCATCAAAGTTTGATTTATTGGTTGTTCTCGTAAACAGTATCTAAATATTCCAACCATGTGTACTGGCCACACTGTGTGTGTTAGCCAACCGCTCGTATTTTCTTACATGCCTGCAAGGAATGAAAAAGAGACAGCTGGACAAGTCCAAGTACAATACACATGTTTAACTCCTGTTGTGACACTATAACTTACAACCAGAGAGCCATAAAGGTGCCTGCAGAAGGTTCTGTTTTGATTTACAGTACATGGTGCAGCACCAGACCAAATCAATACCGGGACAAAGACATTTCAAAAAAGCAATTGTTCGCAGCCGTGACTGTAGTTCATCTTTTAGATGAGAAGATCAATCAGAGGGAAGCAGCTAACCATGTGTCTTTCCAAAGTGATGAATTCCATCTGCCTGCATCTAAAGCATCTTAATGACACATGATCCCCACTAATCCGTCGTAAAACACAAGTTGTCACTTTAACACTTCAGTGCAAAGAAACAAGACGTAACGTGTTGAACAAGTATGCTGGCTCCAGCGATGCATTAAACAGACAGACGGGAACGTGGTTTCGGTCCAACTCACAGCTTGATGAATGGTTTACTTCAACACCCTTAAAAAGAGATGGGCCCCAATCTCTACATGAGTCTGGACTGCATGGGTCACAAATAACTAACGTGAAGTTCACAGGGATCACCAGATGTGATCTTTGTAAAATATCCCTGCACAACAGAGCTGCTGATGTGGCAAAATTCACATGGAATGTATATTTTTGTGTGTTTACGTACAGGAAGACAGGCTTGCGCAAGAGATATGGGTGTCTGTCAATTATTATTGCAGTTATTGGATTCAACTTGTCCTCAATCTAACAGAACACACATTACAAACTTTCCTTTCATCTGTACTTTGTGTTGACCTCTGATCCTTGTTAAAAACAATGTCTTTCTTTATGATTGCTCATGCTCAGCCTGTTGAGGCTGAGTATGCTAAACATTGGTCGTTAACCAGGGACATGCACGTTAAAGGCTGATAGAAGAGGTGAAGAGAGGTAAAGCTAAGATACGCCCATGTTATCAGCATCAGCTGTGTTTCAATAGCAGACAAAACTAGATGAGAGTCAGTACACAGCATACGTTTTCTTACAAAAGTCTTTATAAAATAACTATTTTGTTTTACGTGTAGGTGGTTGCCACAACCTCCGTTCTTCAAATGGTACAACATGCAAACGTATATGCAGTAAAAATCCACGCTCCATGTTCTACGTCTCTATCACAATGACCTTTTTACAATATAGTGAAGGAGGTGAGGGTATGTTCCTTTGCTGACCTCATTTCCTCCAGTAAATGCAAACCGAAAGTCCTGTTTGTTCAGCCACTTCTGAAAAAAATAACCTTGGTGCATCCACTTCCAAAAATGAAAGACCTATTTCTAAGATGCCTTTTATTTAGACTTTTTGAGAAAAAGTTGTTGAGATAGCTGTTGTTGCTCACCACTGGACACATTTGAGGTACATTTAAATCTGGTTTCCATCAGAAGCATTCCACTGAAACCGCTCTTCACAGAGTATCCAATTATAAAAGGGTGTCTTCTGATGTGGGTGAATGCACTGTGTTAGGGGCGCTAGATCTTAGTGCAGCTCTTGATACTGGAGATCACTGCGTCTTGTCCTAAATTATTTGCACTGTATATGCTTCCCCTTGGTCATAATGTTAGTTCATTAATTAAAAGTTTGTATTACTGATGATATCCAGTTGTATGTCTTTTTAAGCCTGATGTGACTGACAAACTGACTGCACTGTTGTAGCAGTTCTTCTCTTGTGAAGCACTTTGTGACTTTTTTCTGTAAAAGCTGCTATGTTAAAGAAACGTAAAATAGTAGTAGTAGTGTTTAAGAACGTGTTTATCTTTTGTATGTGTTTACTGCCTCTGCGACAGCGCTCAAAGCTGCTGTAGTTTTGACAACTATTCATCTGAACACGTATTCACATCCCTGTTTAGGAGAACCTGACTGGGGTGCAGCACTTGGTTTGAATGAGAGTAAAAAAAAAGTTGATTTTATGTCCCCTCAGGGCCAGATGAGAATTAAACAAGATTTTGAAGATCAGAGGCACAAAAAATTGTTGAAAAGCCTTTCTGTTTGGCAAGAAATCAACGTTTCATCTAGTAAACATTTTACATCAGATGCTTTACCGCTTTTCTCTGTTCCCATAATGCTATGCTCATGACTCAGATGTTGGCTGGGAAGTTTTACTCCTACCGTCAGGCAACATTTCAAATCAACCTTTGGGACACTAAGTTATGTGATAGCGCCGCGGGCTCGGCTGACACGTTATGCAGATAATGAAGGGAGCTACTTCACATGACTTTTGTGTTACCGGTTGATAAAGGTTGCGTAAGACACACCAACAAACACATGGTGTACTCGTTGAGGTTGATGATAGGGTGGGGGATGTTCCAAATGGGCAAACACAGCACAGGCACAAACACGGACAAACACACACACACACACACACACTAATCTCGAAACTGAATAAATCAGGAATATCCAGTAATCATGCACAGGGATGAATCAAAACACCTGCAACAGTTGTTTGTGTTAGGAAATGCACACACATGCACACACAGTTACACTCAAGGTCATGTAGCGTATCGTGACACACTTTAGGTCTGACCGGTTGGCAACATTTCAAAGGGGGAAATCCAGGGCACCACAGGACATAATGCTTTTATCAGGCTCTTGATAAAATGGTTTACCTCGGATGAACCAGGTATTACCTCATCCCCTAAGATGCATCCATCTGTTTTTACATTGTTTTTACATTGTGTTTACATGTTGACATGCATATGAATGGACAAACGAATTGGAATAAACAGTTCTAATTAAGATGTGTATTGCTGTGTTTTTCATAGTGTATGATTGGCAAACAGATTCCACTTTTCATTACTCTTCACTAACTTGCACTGCATTAAGTTAGAGTCACTAATGTTCCCTTTGGGGTAGCCACCAGCAAGGCCCCACCAACCTCCCTGTGCTCCTATCAGCTTCATGAGAATTCTTGTTCATTATGACCAGCAAATGAATGTTAGAGTCAGCAGGCAGGTCTGTGATTGGCAAAGGTCCAAAAGCAGGGAAATATACACGGCGTCCTCATAAGCCCTGTTCATATGCCACCCTAATATATTATATTGCTTTTATTGTTTGTTTAACTGTTGGAACCTGCAAGAAGTAAGGATACTACCTATCTAGCACGACACTCAGGGCTCGACATTTGCAGTTATGTTTTTTAATGAATTCATTTGATCAGTGATGAGTTTCAGTATCAGGCAGGACATTGTGATTGTAGTCACATTTAGCTTTTTCATATTTTTATCCATTTCTTTCACAACCCCCTTGAAGATTGTTCCGTCATTAACCCTCTAATGAGAAGTTCAGCTCCTTTTCTTTACATCACAAACAGGAATAACTAGTAGGTAGGAAGTCAGAGACATATTTTTTAACAGATCTACACAATTTACGTGGGTTGTGTTTTCAAGTGGTAACATTATGTACATTTACATCCTTCTCAATCTCAATCTTTCTCCTTCTATCTCTCTCCCTCTCTCTCTCACTCTTTCTCACTCACTCTCTCTCACTCACTCTCTTGCTCTGTTGTTTTCTCTCTCACTCACTCACTCTCTCTATTTCTCTCTTTTTCTTACACTCGCTTTCTCACTCACAATCTCTCTCTCTCTCTCTCCCGCTCACTCACTCACTCACTCTCCATTTCTCTCTCTCACACACTCTCTCATTCTCTCTCTCTCTCTCTCTTTCCAAACTAAGTTACTTGTGTTAAAGTTCCACAATTGTGACAGGGGGGTGCTAGCCGGGTGGCACTTATCTCCTCTGCCAAGTGAATAAGCATAGATGTAAATATAAATAAAAAGTAAATTTTATGTCTCACAGGCACCTATGTTGTACTATGTTGCAGGAGTTGAACGTGGTTGTTTAGCATCAGGATGTTAACACTGTAGTTGTGTGTATGTTACAGTATTTCTGAGTTGCTAAAACACTAAAATCCATTCGCAAAACCAAAGTTGCAAGTGTACAAACCACTTT
>NC_048424.1:14278253-14284524 GCF_013103735.1 Etheostoma cragini
GGTGATTTGTGTTTAAGGTTTTGGGAAAGCGAAAGAAATTTTCAAAAAATGTGTTTTAGCAACTCAGAAATACTGTAACACGCTAATATGAGAAATAAATCTATCCGATTCATCAGACTGGAGCGCCTTGCTCTGCCACCGTCTGCTGGTACTCACACTGGACTGCTTCAAGTTGGATTGATGATTACCAGTGCCATCCACGGTCACTTATGTTTTTTTCAATCAGCGTTCCGTCTTGCAGACTATATATGGAATGTGTAACTAGGGGAAGATAGTCTTATACAAGAGATAAAGTTAGATAACATGTAACAATGGTTTTCAGAGAAGAGACTAGACTCTCCTCCTCAAGGCCACTCTGAGATTCTTTCCATCAAAATGGTGACAAGTAGGGATAAGGAGCACTTGTGCTCCCCAAAATATCCTTGTCTTAAAATAATTATGTAGGTCACCTGATATCAGTCCGTCAGTCCCCCATATATAGCATATGTAACTAAGTGGAGAAATAGCCTCTTCAGTCAGAGAATGGTTGTCACAAATGAAACCTTTAGATCGATGTCCTTGTCATCAAAGTGGCCAACTGCTAATCCTGGCAGCATTATGTCTTTATAGTTGGAGCAGGCAGGAGGTCAGGATTTTCTCAGCTATTTTTGCTGCCTTGATCAGGTTTTTAGTTTCTGACTGTTTTCCTAGTAAGTTGATGGTGTGCTTTCCCTGCTTGCCTTGATTAGTGTTACCCGAGGAAGGATCTAACACGATACAAGTTCAGCGGGATGCCCTTGAACAGCCATTGGTTCCCTGCTGTGTCGTATAGATTTTACTTGACTGCAGGGAAAAGTTTGCATCGTACTCTGAGACTTAAAATCAGTGACAAACCCACTCCCTATATTTATATTTATATTGGCCTACTTTCAGACTGTAGAGTTGAGTCAAGCAACAAAAAACAAACAATATATTATTCCTTGCTTTGTAGAGCTTTGTGCTTGTCCATATGATTTTTCTTTTATTATCCCTCTCTTTCTCTCTCTCTCTCTCTCTCTCTCTCTATTGGATTGAACTACCAGAAGGCCACATTGCAGATGTTCAGGATAGTTACAAACACCTTGGGGTGCCACAGGCTAACGGAAACCATGAGGAGGCAGCAAGGAAGACCGCCACAGCCAAATACCTACAAAGAGTGAGGCAGGTCTTGAAAAGTCAGCAACAAAACAAGATCCAAGCCATCAACACATACGCCCTGCCAGTCATCAGATACCCCGCTGGTATAATAAACTGCCCAAAGGAGGAGATAGAGGCTACTGACATCAAGACGAGAAAGCTCCTCACAATGCATGGAGGGTTTCACCCCAAATCCAGCACCCTGAGACTGTAGACGAAGCGTAGCGAGGGAGGCCGAGGGCTAGTGAGTGTCAAGACCACTGTCCAGGATGAGACGACGAAGATCCAGGAGTACATTAGGAAGATGGCCCCCAAAGATGAAGGGCTTTGTAAATACCTCAAGCAGCGGAAACCCGCAGGTGAGGACAAGGAAGAGGAAAAAACGTCATGGCGGGACAAGCCACTGCACGGCGTGTACCACAGACAAGTAGAAGAAGTGGCTGACATCAAGAAATCTTAAAGTGGCTGGAAAAGGCAAGTGAAGGACAGCTCAAAGACACTAATTATGGCAGCACAAGAACAGGCACTCAGTACAAGATCGATAGAGGCCGGTGTCTACCACGCCAGGCAGGACCCCAGGTGCAGACTGTGCAAGGATGCCCCTGAGACAGTACAGCACATAACAGCAGGGTGAAAGATGCAGACAGGAAGTGCGTACATGGAACGCCATAACCAGGCAGCTGTCATAGTGTAGAGGAACATCTGCCACGAGTATGGGCTGGAAGTCCCAAGGTCAAAATGAAAGACACCTCCTGAGGTAGTCAAGAATGACCGAGCTAAGCTCCTGTGGGACTTCAAGATCCAGACTGACATACTGGTGATGGCTAACCAACCAGACATCATGTGGATGGACAAACAGCAGAAGAACGCAGTAGTGATGGATTTGGCAATCCCAACCGACAGCAACATCAAGAAGAAGGAACACGAGAAGCTTGAGAAATACCAAGGGCTGAAAGAGGAGCTAGAAAAGATGTGGAAAATAAGAGCAACAGTGGTGCCAGTGGTAATCGGAGCACTGGGGGCTGTTACCCCCAAACTGGGAGAGTGGCTCCAGCAGATTCCAGGTAAAACATCAGAGGTCTCTTAAATCACATACAACAACAACAAAAAGTCCAATACTTCTTTCCATCGCTGTCCTTGATGTAAATGATGGTAAACCAACATAATGAATACCTCAATCGATTAATAGTAAAAATAACGCATCCAAAATTAATCGTCAAAAATGACACACTTCCAATGTTCCCATGAGCCATAATTTGGTAGATGTTAGATTGTAGCAATGTCCAAGCATGACCAAGTTCAAAATTATGGTTTTCACAAGGTACATGGAGGAAGGTTTCTATTTTTTATTGTTGTACGTGTTGTAGCAGGATTAAAATAATCATCTGTGTGTTGACACTGGCACACTATGCCAATTACGTTTGGTAACCACGTTTGATAATTATGATAGCTAACCTGTAATTTCCCCTTCTTGTGGGAAGTACTGAACGTTCCTGAAAGAACTTCATCAGCCATTGTGCAGCTATGACGTTTAATGCTGAAAGCCCAGAAAAATAGATCATTAAGTTGTTTTTGACCCATTTTTATCTTCTGTCAGACAGATTTTATATTTAACTGAAGTCTATGCACATCATTACAAATACAATCTTATGATAAAATAACAGCGATTCCTTCCTATTATACAGTAAACAAACTTTTGAATCGGAAGGACACTTGGTGCCCGGTAAAGATTCTGATCTTTTAGTAATCTCTCTGGATTTATCATGTGCCTCTTTCATCTTCCTTGTATCATTCAGTTAACTGCAACTTTAGTCACATTCTCTTATTGGTCTAAAGTGTCCCGTGCGTCTAGTTTTATCAATGCCCATAAATAACCACAACTCATCAAGCACTGCTCCTGCCCTGCAGGTTGGTATAGAGTGTGGGTCTGCGTGTGTGTGTGTGTGTGTGCGCGTGTGAGTGTGTCTGCGTGTGTAGTCCTCGCGCTCCCCAGCTCAACACGCTCCACAGGCGTTAGAAATACGTCAGTGCAGCTGGCACCATGGTTGGAATGTTCCCTGAAGATAAGATCTGGGCTTTCAAGTCATAACTGCCTTGAACCCTGCTACTGTTCCTCGGAGGCACTCTGGTCTCACGTGACCCCGGTCCTCCTGCCCAATTTCTGCTTCCATGTCTCTTCCCTCCTGCTGTTTCTTTCAAGTATCAAAGCGAGAGCCTGCTGTGAGATTTCGCACAGCTGAGTTTGCCAGACTAGAGTGATAGTCTAAGGGAAACAAAGAAAGGGAACAAGATTTAATTTTTCTTGTCCTCATTTCACTGAAAAGAACACAAATCAATACTTTTCCCCCAAAAAATATTGTTAAGTAATCCCTCTTTAACTCTTTCCATTAAGTAACAGCTGCTCTGAGGCTGTTAAAATATTGCTTTCCACTCAGCAGCTGCGCTCTAAAATGTGATAAAGTGAGTCATACTATGTGTAACAGCACTTGTTGTACAAACCACAGACCAAAATCTGCATTTGTCTGGTGCCTACATGCCAAAAACATGACACTGTATTTATGAGAATCTCCAACCAAATGTCAAACAAAAAGACAAAAATGTTATTACAGCATGTCACTCTTAATTTGATGGATATTATACCTGGATATAACTGACATAAAAGTACCCTGGGGAGTTTTTGATTACTTTTGTACAGGTTCCAGGTTGAATATACACCATTCATCCAAGCCAGCAAATACCAAAAATGACTTGTTGGTCCTTATTTGTTAGCAGCTACTGAATTATGTGTCGTGAGTCTCATCAGACACATTGCTCTGATCCTATGTACATTACCTTTCCCTGTGGGTTGCTGCAGGTTTGGAGGAACCAAGGATACTAGCTGCCACAAATCATTAAAAAAACAATCAACAGTAAAGGAAAACTATTAATGAATTCAATCATGATGTGAACATCTGGTGATAATGAACTTAAAAGAAAGTTTGTAGAATCCTTAAGGTTGTTTAGCTCATTAACAACCTTCTCTGAATCTCAATTCTCTGAATCTCTCTCTCTCTCCCTCTCTCTCCCTCTCTCCCTCTCTCTCTCTCTCTCTCTTTAAGGGGTTGAGGCTCGCTGCGCTTTCATCATCAGAAAAATGAATTTTAAAACTTTCTTACATAAGAAAGAGTGGAGAGGCATATCTCCATGGTAACAGCAGTATAAACACCCTCCGGCTCGATGTGGTAACTGAAACTGTTCAGCATTCAGCTCAGGATGATCATACAAAACGCATGTCAAAGATCAGTCAAAGACTTTCTGATGAAAGGCTTTGAAATCGAAAAGAGACACTGTTGTATGTAAATAAGCACCTTTGGCGAGTCTCTTTCTGCTTCAGCACAATGTGCCAATGGAGGTACATTCTGTTCTTTGAATTACAACCGAGCAAACTGCTGAAAAAATAAAGCAAATAGGATTGTTTAGAAGAGTCTTTTCTTTTTTCTGCACTGCAGAAACCAAATCCAACTTCAAAAAGAAAATTTAAAACACAAAAAAACAGCAGTGAGATCCAATTTAAACAATGAATACACAACAAAGGGAGAGATGCTAGAGTAATGGTAAAGAAAGGTCACTCTTTTAACTCTTTTGGTACATAAATCATACCTTTGCATCAACCATATCACAGCCCAGATGTTTAAAGTGGTATAAATAAATTATACTATTTTTCATGTGATAATGCAAATGATAAATTTGTTATTTTAAGCAGCTGAGACATCATAGTTTTTGGAACTTTGTCCTTTATAACAGGCACCTGCATCATTATAAGAGTATTATTACCCATCATGTCAGCGACATAACACAACAGTAACAAAAGTGCCATAAAATATTACTTATCATATTTTAACTGGGCAAATGTTTGTTTTTTCACCTTTTACCTATTCTAATTGACTGATTATTTTGACTGATTATTTGATTATTTTATTGCACACTTGACACATTTTATATTTTTAGCACATTCCCAAGTGTGTTCCAACCTTCATTTCACTGCACATATTGTGTGAGCATGTGGGAAGTAAAACCTATGGCTCATGCTAACATGTCCACAACCCAGAAATAGCAGGGGAGGAAGAAGAGACCCTCATATTCCTCCGATTTACCATCTGATCATCTTGTGCTTCTCGGTTAATTTTAGATAGTGAAACATAAACACTGACAAGACAGCGACATCTTTGATGTGTAGTTGTGTGTTGCTACAGTAAGAAATCAACTGACCTTAAACATGTGAAGCTGTCAAAGGACCGCATGTGGGACAATTCTAGGACTTGAGGACATCGGGGGCTTGGCCCAGACTTTCTATAAGGGGTCCGGGGTGATCCTCCCCCGGGGATGTTTTTGATAAACAAGCTTTATTTTGATAGTTTTTATGCACATGTGGCACCCTATTTACATTTTATAGTATGTGTCTTAATCACTGGCAATGTTTAATGTGTCCCTTGAAAACTGTTGTTTCCTTTCCAGATTAAATAATTAATTTATTTGTAGTTGTTAGTAATTGTAAAGTAACGTAATTGGTTTTAGTATTGAGTAGAAACAGAATATTTCTACTTAGTTTATTGGAATATTAAACTATTGTTCAGTCACTCACTCACACATGCGCTTATTCACTCACTCCCTCACACACTCAATCCCTCGCTCACTCACTCACTCACCCACTCAACCACAACCAGCATAACACAACAAATAAATGAACATCAACATATTATATATTTATAAAACATGTTTTTGCCACTGCTTCACTTCTTACAGGTAATAAAGCCCTTCATATATCCATAACTGACTGGCTGTCTAAGCTTAGCTAGCTAGAGTTTAGCTAGCTAGAGTTAGCTAGATAACACATTTAATTCAATGGAAGTGTAGCATGTAATCCCTGGACTACAGAAATCAGAATTCTGTATTTAAGTCACATCTTTTTATTGAAAACGGGAACCGGTAGCACCGGTCCAGTAGGTCAGGCAGCACTGGCTTCCCCATGTGAAGCATCCTAATCATAAAGTTAAGCAGATGCGTGTGTGTTTGTGTGTGTGTGTGTGTGTGTGTGTGTGTGTGTGTGTGTGTGTGTGTGTGTGTGTGTGTGTGTGTG
>NC_048424.1:14284691-14296591 GCF_013103735.1 Etheostoma cragini
CCCCCCCCCCCCCCCCCTCCCCCAACCTTCTAAAAGATGTTGATCAGGTCAAGTCTGGCATTTAACATATAGATAGAAGCCTGATGTCTTGACTAGCCTGACGTAATGGAATGTTGATTCCTGTACTTTTGTGAGAGTTTCTCATTCAAACGATAGAACCTTTTGTTCTGTGACCCAAAACAACCCCAAAAGGGCAGATTTTAGAGCCATGTCCTTCCTCATTGGACAGCGAAGAAGCCAACAAACCATGTCCCACATGTCACCATGCCAACGGCGCACCAATGAGAATGGGTTTAAATACACCGGGTGAAAAGGAACCGCCCCCAGGTGTAGAGAATGTGATTCTGAAATTGACAATGATTTGGGGCTGTTAGATATGTCTATGAAGAGGGACCACTGCCAGCTGCCGTGTTGTTTTGTTTTGTTTATTATTGTACATACATGTCACTTTCACTGTTTCATTAAACCTTTTTCTAAATTCTACATTGATACCCTAGCCTCTTGTCATCCTCATCATATCAAAGAACACGTGTTTCTTCTAACACCTCCCATAGAGGCTCTCATGTGCTGGTGTCCCGATGCATTCCACAGTTGCAACAAACGACTCCACATGCCTGCGCTTGTTCCACTGCTTGCCACCGGCATGACTGGTTGTCTTCAAGTAGTTAACAAATAGCAGTTACCCGCCGTCTCGACCCCATCGTCACGTCAGTCACACACTCGACAGCCTTCATGTACACAGAGACAAGTGTTTATTCTGGTTTGTTCTGATGAGTCAATTTCAAAGCCTTGATCAGCGGGGTAAGGAGGCTTTGCCGATCTCGTTGGACTTGTCTCCAGCCGTGTGTCCGTGAACAAACACTGCAGCTCCTCAATACCGAAGAAGTTCTCGTGTCTTGCTTCCACGCTGCTGGGCAAAAGTGAAGAGGAGTCTGTGGGATTGCAAACCAGAGCATTCTGGGTTTGTAGAGACACTCTACCTCTGTCTAGGTTGCAAAATGCAGATGAATATATTTATTCAGGCATTTTTATTAGGCAACAACCTTGTGTTTATGTGTGTACTGTCAAAAAAATTACTTGAAGTGTGAATAAACGCTTCAGGTCGACTTAACGTATTTGTTAATTCATCATGGTTGGTCGAGTTCTCTGACCGCTCAACGGTCGGACAAGAAAACTTGTTATTGGTCGCAAATCGGCACGTCAAAGTCACCGTGAACATGATATGAAAAATCTGAACAGATTTACTTCACCCCCAAGAACAAATCCACTGACCGCATCAATGTTATCAAGATGAATTGATTTGGCGTTAATTTTGCGGTTTCAAATGCTGATTTGACTGTACCTTTTAATCAAGGATGCCTGCCAAGTCTGCTTTGCTTTCCGCCAGCCTTTTCTATTGCGTAGGCTGTTTTTTGGGAAAGAGGATTACTGACTGCTCCACCCATGCCTTAAAGGATAAAGTCGGTGGCATTCTAAATTTTTCATAGTAACAAAAAGACCAAGATCAACAGGGCATTAGACAGTTTCTCAATAAGTTACCCATGTGTTCCTACTGAACGTGTAAAACATATCACAAATATGTATTTTCATTTAAAAAAGGGGCCTAAAACAGTTGGAAACTGTTGCAAATGTATTTTTGAACAGCTGGTCTTACAGGGAGTTGTGTTCAGGTGTTCACTGCCATTGACCCATGACCCATTACACGTTATAGTTAAAAGGCAGTGCTGCACCCATGGGTGTGCTGGTCTTACAGGGGGGTGTGTTCAGGTGTTCATTGCCAATGACCAACAGAAGATTACAAATAAAAATATTATGTTGCAAATCCGCCATCATTATAGCAGTGTGCCAAAGTACAAACGTACATGGCTTTTTAAGGGAATGGGAGATGACACTCTGATTGGTTTATTGCATGTTACACCCAAAACACAGCTATGAATTAATGAAGACACTAAGTACAACCCTGTTGAACCATGCACGCAGCGCACTGACCCTTTTTTTCGCCATCACACTAGCAAAAGTGGGTTTGTAAACATCAGCTTACAGCCTTTTTATTTTTTTCCTGAGCACTGCCTTATTACTACAACGTTTAATATTTCAATTATGTTTACTGTCAAGATGTAATAATCCCCTTGCCGTCTCGTCTGTGTTGGTAGAAACCCCCTTGCTTGGGTGGCTTGGTATTTAAGAGACTTTTTTTGGGAAACTCCCAAAGTGGTCTCGTTCTATTTAGCCTCGAACACGAGCAAATAGGGTCCTAATGCCACCTCTGTCAGAAAAAGGCGATGTATTTGATAGTGAAATAAGGAGCATAAACATTTTTTTTAAATTTTAAAATACTCAAAAGAATTTCAGACTGTGTTTCAAAGCTATCATCAAGAAGCAGCTGGGACAATATCTCCTATTTTTGATGAAGGCACATCATTGTGCTAGTATGCCTTTAATAAAAACAGTTATATTAACGCAATAGTACCAAGAGTGTTATGTTTGCTCATAGAAGATGTCTGAATGTAGAGTGTGTGTTCTTGGAGACCTTCTTTAGAAGCTGCTATATTGATTAAAATGGGCTTTTAACATGATGCAAGAAAGACAAATGCATTAAATTGATATACTACTACCTATTTTCCTTTCTGGTGTACTGTTAACATTTAACAGTTTTGAATAGACATGCCTTATAAACCCATGGTGAAATAACACATTTTGAGTTGCTTTTATTGATGGGACGCTACAAGCACAGAAAGACTTCTTCGTGCAAGAGACTGTTTAGCAGTTTCAACTCTGAGTCCATGACCCCTCAGCCGTGTAAACCATTGGTCATGTGAGGTGAAAACAGCTAGTGAATGAACAGGCTGTGTGTCTCTAAATTATGCAAAACTTTGCTCAGCTCCACTCCAAATTCAAGTGCAATGGTTTCCAGGAGCACTTTTAACTACACGTTACAAGTCAGGTTAGAGTTTTCACATGATCCACTACATGCTATTTTAAGTAGCCTGACAGAAAGCAGCAGGCTACTAAAGGTCAACCTGATACTGGACGGGCTGGACACACGTGATCGGCTTTGCACCGATTGACGATTGTAGACAATTGGTATTTGTTTAATAAAATACATCCCAGAGTGTTTGTTTTCTCCAACTAGAATGTTAACTTGTGCAGCCGGACCATACAGCGGCGCTCACTGCCACTGACGCAGCGCTGTGGAGAAAGGTCTGGCACTGGGAGACCTGAGATCTGCACATTTCTGAGATTTCTGAGGACCATGGTTAACTGCTCCTCTGCAGGGCAAATACAGACAGCTAGCTGGACCATCTGTCCAACCTGAGTTTTCTGTTGCACGACTAAAACAACTTTTGAACGTACATGTTTCTCCGTCCAGTGTTTAGCGCCACTCATGACGATTTTGATTAATGCCAATAAACTAGAGCACGTTTTTCTCCCATAGACAGAGCCAGGCTAGCTGTTTCCCTGTTCACAGGCTTTGCGATAAGCTAAAATAGCATTTGATGGTTGTAGCTACCACACAGACACCAGAGAGGTTTCACTCTTCTCATCTAACTCTTGACATGAAAGTGAGTACAAGTATTTCTCAAAACTATTTCTTCAAAAAACTGATCTGCTTCCAGTGTGTCTGTTAACATTTCTACTAAAACTGGTGTGTACATGGAGGTTATTCAAACGCGTGGAAACCCTCTAGAAATAGGCGATCAAATCAACAAAACAGGGTCAGTAAACAGTAGTAGAGAGCTGCTAAGGGTGGCCCAACCAGTTATTAGGTTTAGGGGGCAATCACTTTTTCACACAGGGCCATGATGGTTTGGATTTTTTTTCACCTTTAATAATAAACACCTTCATTTACAAATTGCATTTTGTGTTTACTTGTGTTGTCCTTGACTATTGTTTAAATTGGTTTGATGTTCCAAAACACTTAAGTGTGACAAACATGCAAAGGAACAGGAAATGAGGAAGGGGGCAAACACTTTTTCACACCACTGTATGTTGAGGTAGTCCAGAACTGTAAAATATCCACTTGTAGACTTCTTTAAAAAAAAAAGAACCTTGATGACACCTGGGGTTTGCATTTGTTGAAACCTGTTTACTGGCCAGAGTAAGATTAGATTAGATTAGATTAGATAACACGTTATTCATCCCACAGCAGGGAAATTCCCTTGGTACAGCAGCATTTTCTACAATAAAAGCAAAAAACAAAACAACAATAAAAACCGGCAAACAATGGACAATGAGCAGAAGGTTGACTGAAGTAAAGTGGCGTCAAATAAAGGTGTTTTAAAGTAAAGTGCGGTTGCCATATTACAAAAAAAAACAATGTTGCAGTGTAAGTAAGTGACGTTAAAATTAAATTGAACGTGTAATTAAAGTAATAATGCAAAAGTAGGTAATCATAACATTAGTTATATTCACTTGCGACCATAAATAATACTGAAAAAGTTAGTACTTGTAATTGAAAACTATAAATACAGATAATAAAGATATACAGAGAGTGTGTGGAGTAAATGAAAAAACAGGGACAGAAACTACAACATTACAAAGTAAAAGGAATAACAAGAATTCTGGGGATTTTTTTTTTTTTTGTTGACAGTTTTTTTTTTCAAGTATAGTACAAATAAACACTCAATTCCAGGAAGACCTATCCCAGGAAAGCTTCTGTTTTCACGAGAAATTCTTTGAAACACACTAAAGATTGTCTCAGGGAATGGGGGAAATTCCTGTCCAGATCACATTAGTGTCATTCCTCTCTTCTAGATAATAACGTTGTGCTAAGACATTTGGAAATAGTCTTGCACTTTCACAACAGTTTCATATTAGACCTCGGCAGACGCATTTTGTCCCAGCTGTATCGACTTCGTTCTGGTGATTAGTTGGAAAGTCAAAAGAGGAAGCGAGATTTATTTGTAGGGCAGATAAACCGCAGCAGGGGACACGGTGACAAATGTACCCATCTTCCCAGCCCTGACTCTATATCAATACAGAAGATTAGATATTTTTCAGGACTAAATGACCAGGCTGTGTGATGCAATAAAGAAAAAAAAGCCTTCTCTCTAAAGCCATGCAGTTTGGTGCTTCAGCTCTGCTCCTGTGGACAAAGGACGCTGGTGATCCAAGGTGATGTATCAGTGTGCATCGAAGGCTCCATGCAGCCACAGCCGCCTGGGCGGATTAGCCTGAGAGGGACTACATGACGGTTGCTTAGTAACTACCATCCTACATAAGGGACATGGCTGTAATTTGTATTTAGTCCAAAGGGCTTTTTTTTGCAGCCTTACTTAACTTTGAACTAGATCCAACATCATGGGTGACATAGACATGTTATATACAGTGTGTCAATACAATCACCTAACAACACTCGACTAGTGTTGCATGAGAGTGTATCCTCCCTGAGACATGTGTGTTTAATGACTCTCTAGTGACCAGTGTACTACTATTGGTTTTGCTGGATCCCTGCCACTCTTAGTGCTTTGCTGCAGGCTGTGGCCAGGCTGTTTTTCCTGTGATGTCCTTGCATGACCCACACTTCCATGCCAAGAACCAGGCTGTGTCTAATAAAAGTAAGGTCCCAGCAGTTTGTTTCAGAAAAAAAACAGAGTCAAGGCTCAGCCCACCACCCATTAAGCCATACTTGTCAAGCCGGTGGTTGAGAATGAGAAAATTAGCAGTAGCTGTGGGATTGTGGTGGCAGATTGGGATGTTTAAAGAGAAGGAGGTAGTAACACAATGTTTTATGGGTTTTTTTCTAGGATTTTCTAGGAAATACTGTGGTTACAGTGACCAGAAAAATCCTCGCCTGGTATTTATGAAACTTGGTGGAAGGGTGTAGCATGGGCCAAAGAAGAACCCATTACATTTTATAGCAGATCTGAATAACGGAGCGAAATTATTTTTACTTTTGTTAACATTGCGAGATAGGCCATCTTGGCCTTGGCAAAGGTTTGCACTCTCCGAGTTCCCTCCTAGTTACTTTAGTTTTTTTGTGGTGTGATTATTTAGTTCTAATTCTACTGAATTGATATGGTATTGTTGTGTGTATGCATGATCACACTGTATACATTTTGTATAAAATAATATAGGGCTAAACGTAGGGTTAAAATGAGCACACCAAACTTGTACCTCTCCCGTGTGTGTGTGTGTGTGTGTGTGTGTGTGTGTGTGTGTGTGTGTGTGTGTGTGTATGTGTGTTATTTGAGGGACCCATGTCTTGAATGTTTGTTTGGAGACAACTGTTGCTAGACTTAATGAGCTTATGGGATTCAGTATTTCTGTGGTGGGTCATGCCAAGGCTGATCTTAGAAGTCCTAATGATTCTGAGAAAATCAGTTTCAGTACAACTAACCAACACTGGGCAGGACTTCTCCCCAAGCCAGCACACATGCTCTTTTCTTCCTTTAGCCCGGGTGAAAATAACTGAAAGACGCCAGTGGTTTAATCCAGATCACAGCCGCAATTTAACAGACTGGTATGGAGGAAACCAAATTCACAGGATCTCCATAAGTTAGACTGCTAAGTGTTTAGATGGTTTCTCTCTCTTTGTACTTGATGGGTGACGTGCCTTACCTTTCTGGTGAACACCTTGTTTGGCCGAATTTTAATGCCCTTCAAAACAAATGTAGCTCAGCGTAAATTCTTTCAGGAAGACCCAACCCTTGATCAGTGCACTCCTAAATCAATCCAGCTGTTATCCTAATAAATGTACTATTTTTGCTGTATATAACTGTTGCATACATGCAACTAATCTCTCCTTTTTTAAACATAGCTCAGCGTAAATTCTTTCAGGAAGACCTAACTTAATCAATGCTCTCTTTCTAAATGGAAACAGCTGGTACAGGCATTTCCTTCCCGCACCTTCCTGCTTAACCAATCAGAATCATCCACAAATTGCAAAAGCCAATCACAGAGTCACAACCCTGCTTTTAAAAATCAGTTTCTCCCCTTGCTATTCAGCCGTCATTTCAGTAAAAAAGAGTGCGACCCTCCTCCCCCCCCCCTTTCCACCTCCAGTCATCTACTCCAGCTGACCGGCCCGGAGCCTCCTTCGGTCTGGTCTTAGGGCTCCTTCGTCACCACCCCCGGTGTCTAGATTCCATCTGATGGTTCTCTACCCCTAAACATATATGAAACATTTGTGTAGCAGTGGAGTCTAATGGCCAAAGACTTTGTACGTTTTATTGAGCTGTATGGTAAACCTTATTTGCATGTCTGCAAGTGAACCCTTTGGATGCCCCCGCATTTTCGCATAATGTAGTCATAAACGTGGTCTGATATTCTTCAAAGTCACAATAATGGCCACGCTTGAAACAGTAACTTGAACACACTTGCGTGTTTTGGTGTATTTATAGAATTATTTGCTTGAAGAATTAGCCTAAGTGAACCCTTATTTTACAGTGAGCACAACCAAATGTTTTCCTGCATGTGTTGATGCTATCTCCACATCGGCCAGGAAGCATTATAGACCACTTCCCCGAACAAAACTGTGTAATTATATTGATATGTCAGGAATGTTTTTCTTGAGGACCCTCTTCCGTTTACATAATCTCAATTGATTTGAGGCCAGGATTGACTTTACAGTACTTCTCTTGTGTCTAAGCCATTTTGTAGTACAGTGTCACTGTGTTTTAGGGACCTTTTGCTTTCTATTGAGCATCAGATGAGGGACAGCTACCCTGTGCAATGTCATCAATTTATTTTAAGGGAGAACCATTGTCACCCTTTGTTTTTCTATTGAAAGGAATGGAGTTTGCATGTTAGAGAAAGACAAAACAGTATTGCATCAGTTTGCTGGATCTTAGGTGCCTTGGGGTGATCCGCTCACACATCACCATCGGAGTCCCATCCATTTCATTAGAACAAGATACTTTATTTTCCCAATCTCAACCTCGATCTATTACAACCAAACCAAATTGCACAACGTGAAATTCATGTCTTTTGTTTTCCCGCAGGTCTGAGATGCAAAGTTGTTTTTGTTCATCCTGTCACAGGCAGAGGCATTTCCAGGAGTGCCAGTAATCAGTCGGGGGGGATCTTTTAGAATACAGCATAGAAAATCTGCTTAGAAATCTAGGTAATATTGGATGGGATAGAACAACACAATCTTATTTGCTAATCAAATCACGTTCATTATTAGTTTCACTTGTTATTATTATGCACATTTTCTATGGGCTCAAGGCAAAAACTCGGATAGTCACCATGAAATTATTAACTGTTTTTTTTTACAGAACTGTATTAAAATGAAGTGCAATACACTTACAATACACTTGCCTCAAACTTCAACAAAGAAAACGTCTGCCGTACATAGAACAGCAATAAAATGTAATACACAATTTCTTACAGCAACAAGTGCTCTACAGTGAGTTCAATGTACTTCTAAAGTACACAGTTACACAGTACACAACCATACAATGTGTGTTTAAAGTATAGATCCTTTCACCAAATGGAAAGACAGTGATTGGCAGAACAGGCAGCAAAGTGACAGTACTCTGATCCAATGGGAATCAAATTGGTGAGATTGACAGCCCTCTAGACCCGCCTCTGGTCACAAGACAACTTCGGCTGTGACTAATTCATGAGATAATGCTGAAGTGCACTTTCCTAAATGGCAAAAATATGGATTACGTTATTGCTTTCTTCTTTTTTAATGTTTAGAGGTAAAGCCAGTAGCTTAGGTGATCAAATTAATTTGATGAAGTTAGCCATTATCTCATTTAAAGCTGTTAAATGTTACATATTCTTAAATTTTGGATATATGGTCCAAACAATCATACTGTGACAGTTTGAAAGGGGCAACAAACGTGTTCATGTGTCATGGCATTATATAACTAAGATGTAATTTAAAGACATGATCCATCTTTGTTATTACATCCGAAGTACTGGGTGGTCAATTATTGTCATTCCAAAAAAACACTTCGGGAAGTGTAGTGTAGAACAAAATGATGTTGCATTGGACCACCATAATAACAGACATAGCAGCACATCAACAGCTAAAAAAAAGCAATTATAAATAATGTAAAAATGTGGTATATAAACAAGACAGCTATCATTTTAAAAAGTATGAGACTTTTAGAGATATACATATCCCACACATACGGAGACATATACAAACCTCTGCTTCTCATATGTGAAACACATGTAGCTAACTTTCTGCTACATACTGCTCTTTGAGTAAATGTAGCCAGTAAATGGTGCCTGGCATCCCTTTCTATTATTTTGTTTACTGAAGAGACCAACTTCCCACCCTGCAGATGTTTGTGTAAAAGAAGCTGAGACACCAGAGGATGTTGCGCATCTGGTTTGTTATGGCCACCTCTCCCCAGGCTGTCTGTAACCCAAAGGCCTGAACAGTCCCAGGAGCCTCCTGTCAGCGCGGACGTCTGTGCTGGGATTGAAGGTGGACTACAACTGTGTAATTTCAGTTCATATACATAATTTACGGGGGGAAGGGGAGAAGGGGGGGTTTACAACTTCCCCCTAAAAGTCAAAACTGGCCAGTGAAGTCCCCCGAATATCCTGTCACAATGATGAATGAAAAATATTTAAAAAACTCAGTCACTCAAATTGGGCACCTTCCCGATAAAATTTAATTCACAGTAGAGCTGCAATAAATGTTATATATACCCAGGGTGCAAAGCTGAGGGGATAATGGATGAATGGATGAAACATGGATGAAATCCCCCTTTCATTACCATGGATATAGTGCCGCTCAACCAGGCATGCCAAAACATATTTATGAAGTTCAATGGAAAATGTCGAAAATGTCGACATAAAACACTGTGCTTTCAAGCCGGAGTGAACACTTTCACCCAGGAAATGTGTTTTAGTTCCTCTGGAGTGTTTTAATCCAAAAAACAATCTTTTTCCTAATCTTAACGTTTTTGGTGCCTAAACTTAACTGTCATCCCTGTATGGTGCTCACTTTTTCTGGCTAAACTCCATCACCAAGCACCCTGAAAGGACCGTCATCTAAATATTACCAGGATTTTATCTTTCTATGGTAATAGACTCTTCCTGTTAAAGCGCTTTTATTGGTTTAAAATACTTCTATTTTAGGTATATAATTAATATATTGTCTAGACTATTGGCAGGGGCGTAGCACAAAATTCTGGGCCCTGTAGAAAGGCAATTTCCCCTCCCCACATTATCAGCATCTTTTTTGGCTCTCCTCACCAGTGTTATGTGTAACGTGTTACAGAGTAACTTTTTCAGGTAAAATGTAGTGTAACGCACTACTACTAAAGATTTGGTAACAAAAACGTCTGACAGCGTGACTGCCTTCTCAGCTGCGCGTTCACCCTCTCCACAGCTAGGCCCTACATGACAGCGGCTGGTAGCAGAGCAATCATGGCAAGCTAGAAGCAGCTTTCTCTTTTGAACGTTTGAGAGCGTTTTAAGCTTCGTGGCTTCTTGCTGGACGGCGTTCTGAGCGCAGAGCTACGTGACACATGCCACTACATCACTGAGGCTCGGCCGTCCTACAAACAGAGCATGCCAGGCAGACACAGAGCTATGAGAGATGGGCTCCTACACGCAGCGGCCTGCTGTGGTCTTGTGTCGGCCGTGCAAGGATTTCCAGAAAACAGTCTGCATGCGTCTACGACTATGCAAGGACCATCGGGGCTGGTACAAGTCGATCCAGACATTACAAACACCATCACCGTGTAACGCCGATGACCTGCCGACCTGCTTCCAACCAGCGCTGGACTCATTCATAATGAATCACTGTGTGAGCAGAGAATCCAGTCTGCAGCGTAGTTAAGGCACTTTACTGATAAACCATAGACTGGCGTTATGGTCAAAGATAATTTTTGTATAATAACTTCAGTCCCTGCCGAAGACGCCTGCTTTTAAAAGTAACATAAAAGTAACGAGTAACATAAAAAGTTCAATAGGGGGTAACTAAGCAAAGTCACAGATTACTTTTTTAAGAAGTAACAAGTAACGAGCAAACACTACTTTTTGAAAGTAACTTACCCAGCACTGCTCCTCACATGAGAGCCCTGGGTACTCAGTCCCCTTCCCCCCCCCCCCCACCCCAGTCCAACGCCCCTGTCTATTGGTGAAGAAGACGATCACTTTAAGGGGGGCATACATTTTTTCCCCACTAGGCCACTAGGGGTAAAAATACCTGATAAAAACAATTGATCAGTACCACACAGCCATATACGGGGATATATAGGACCCCCCCCACGGGCAACTTGCACCCTGTATACACCTTGTGAAGGTAACTCCTCATTTTTTCTATAATATGTATGTACATGCATGTATGTATAATGCTCAGAGGGGGTGCTGGGCAAGATAAGCTAAACCTTATTTATCCCAAGGGAATTGCTGTTGTGATACAAAGTGTGTGGAGTACAACGATAAAGTAAAAAATAACAATACCAATAAAGTGCAAACCAAAATAGAATATAGTCTATATAATATCAAATCAGGTTTTATAAAAATATACACATGTGAATGATAGGCTAGGGAAATAGGCAATCCAATAAATTAGTTTATTTCCTTACAAAATGGACATAACCAAACTTGAATCTAGCCTACTGAATATCTTTTACTTTTAAAACTGATTGATGGTGGTGCCTTCTGTTCCTTCAGAGGCGTTCAGGGGCCTAGCGGATCACTGAATGAGTCACCCAGCCGGGACAGGCTGTGGAGTCCGTGGGAATCCAGCGCCGTGTAGTGGTCACAGAGGCTCCTACACTCATTACAGGCAGAATGAAGCTGAGTCAAATGTTTCTTTTTCCGACTTGTATCCCCGAGTCCCCAGCCAATTAAAACTACTCCAACTTTTGTTTCACATTAAGAAGCACCCATGCCATGTTTTCTCGATCACATGTGGACTGAAGACAGCGTGTCAGACTCTCTCTCTCTCTCTCTCTCTCTCTCTCTCTCTCTCTCTCTCT
>NC_048424.1:14296731-14325854 GCF_013103735.1 Etheostoma cragini
CCCCCCCCCCCCCCATTATTCAAATGCTGCTGTACCTATAAAAAGAGGGCCTGCGTGCGTCAGATAGTTTCTCCAATGGGTAAATGTGACTAAACAGGCTTCTTGTTGTCTCTTCCGTTGTCCCAGATCGCATCCTGTCGGCAGGTGAAGAGATGATGCACGAGCCTGGCGGTGTCCAAATGGCGAAGCATGCAGCCCTGTGCCTGATTCTGCTGCCCCGGTTCCTCCTGGCCGCCCTCATGCTCTGGCTCCTGGATTTCTTGTGTATAAGGAAAAAAGTGCTGTTGAAAATGGGAGAGAGGCAGGACAGCCCGGACGACCCGCCGGTGTGCGTCTCTGACTCTAATAAGATGTTCACCTTGGCGTCCCTCAGGGCCGTGTGGTACGGTCAGAAATTGGACTTTCTCAAATCAGCGCACCTCGGGCGCGCGGCACCCAACACCGAGGTGATGCTGGTCCAGGAGCGGCGGCGGATCCGGATCCTGGACTGCATAAAAGGGAAGAGACCGCTCATCCTTAACTTTGGAAGCTGCTCCTGACCGCCATTCATGACGCGCCTGACGGCATTTCAGCGCATCGTGAGCCAGTACCTAGACATTGCGGACTTTTTAGTTGTATATATCGAGGAGGCGCATCCCTCGGACGGCTGGGTGAGCTCGGACGCGCCGTATCAGATCCCCAAGCACCGCTGCTTGGAGGACAGACTCAGAGCCGCTCAGCTGATGCTCGCCGAGGTGCCCGGGAGCAACGTGGTGGTGGACAATATGGACAACTCGTCCAACGCCGCGTACGGAGCCTACTTTGAGAGACTTTACATCGTAAGGGATGAGAGAGTGGTGTACCAGGGGGGCAGGGGTCCAGAAGGATACCAGATTTCCGAACTCAGAGACTGGCTGGAGCAATACAGGAACGATCTGGCGAATTCCCGAACATCGGTGCTCCATGTGTAGTTAAAGATGCTCAACACTTTGGTGAAGTTAGAAAGATAGTCACATATTCCAACTTCCGGGATCAATTAGGCCTACCGTAGCGAAATGTTGTTAAATCACAAATGACGCATCTTTCCTATCTTAGTAAGGTTAACAACGAGCTACAAAGTCATTTTCATCCAAACGCACCGTCCGTCCACATGGAGACATAACACTGGTCTGTAGCAGCCGGTGGAGAGACGGCAGGGACCGTTTACAAATTAAAACACCAAAAAGAGATACAACAAATATATTCAATCATTACTTGTCTAATGGCTTTGGTATTACAGCACCTACTTTTAAAAAATAACCAAAATCATAATTTTGGTGAATTTAGTTTGCCAAAATCCTTTAATAGTTATTATATAAACAACAAGGTCTCTAAAGGAGACAGACACATAGATGGCCCCTGCTGGTTGTACAACAGTTAGTTTTCATAAATAACCAGGGCTAGACACATAATTGTCATTTACATGATACCCATTAAATAACTGCTGTAGTACAACCAGCAGGGGGCCTTCTGTGTGTCTAGCCCTTTTAGAGACCTGAATGGATGTTTAAATGATATCTATTAAATGGTTTTGGAAAAAAACTAATTCACCAAAATTATAAATATGCTTATATTTAAAAGCAGGTGCTGCAGTACAACTACCATTAGATAAGTAATAATTGATTTAATCAGGAACTTAATGAATATCTTTGTGGTCACCTCTCTCTTTTCAGTGTTTTAATTTGTAGACGGTCCCTAAGCTCTCGTCTCCCTGCCATCTCTCCACCGGCTGGACGTAAAGACCAATGTTATTTCTCCAGATTGCGTTTGGATGAAAATGACTTTGTAGCGGGTTGTTAACCTTACTATGATGGGAAAGATGCTCGTTTGGGATTAAACAACATTTCGCTGTAGAGTAATTGATCCCGGAAGTTGGAATCTGTGAGTTTCTTTCTAACTTTCCCGAAGTGCCCGCTGCTCTGCCCATTCTGCTTTAGTGTCCCCCTCACAGTGCAAATATTCAGATGCTGCTATCAAATGTTCACACACGGCACACTACGTTGTTAAGATATTCAGGACTCTTTGACAAATAGCCTAAAGTCACGTTGAAGCCTCAAAGCAGGCTGTTGTGTGTGTCCGGACCTTAATTGATTGCAATTAGCGATTGTCTTTATTTTTTTGTATGGAAAATCGAATCAGTTGAAACAGGATTCAAGTAGGCCTAGTGATCACTCTATTTTTCTACACTACTGGTGTGTGTTTGTGTGTGCGTGTGTGTGTGTGTGTGTACGTGGGCGCGCGCGCGCGTGCGTGCCTGTGCGTTCAGGCTAATGTCTCACTGGTGTTTCCGTGAAGTTCGGTTTTTAAAAGGCGAAGCCAGAAAGCCGACACTGATGTTTCCGACACCGAGTACACCTTAGCAGGATGCCTTCCTCTACGATCGATTGCCAAACGATGTAACATTGAAACGATGTAACTGAACAAAATGTTTTTAATAAATTACCAGATCACACAGATGTACTGTTGACTTGTGGAACAAACACTTCCCTTTGGTCATTTCATTGATTCATTCATATTTGTTATTTAATACACAAGAAAAATGGGTTGAGTTCATGTAAACATTATGTTTGCCCCAACAAATGACAACATGCTCCTCCTGCAGTCTGTGTATATAGATGTACTGTTCATATATATGTATGTAGCCTGCTGTATATGTACTGTATATAAACTGTATATATATATATATATATATATATATATATATATATATATATATATATATATATATATATATATATATATATATATATATATATATATATATACACAGTTTATATACAGTACATATACAGTATATATTTATATGCACCGTTATGCTATATGTATATATATAGCATAACAGTAATGTTAATAATGTGTTCTTGTGACTGATTGATTAACCCACTTCCAGCTAAGAACCATGCACACAAAAAAGAGGCGAGAAGCCTTTTCATGTGTGGTGAAAAGAGGAAACCGAATCAAAAGGAGTTTTATTTATAGAGCTAGGGCTGTTTCATATTGTGTAACACTGTTAATAACCAGAAATGATCATGAAACCCAGTGAAGTTCAAGTGAAAGGTAAAAGTCAGGATTTCACAATACACAAAAAATCGGAAGAGGAAATCCCACTCCCGAACGTTGTATCAAAGTAAGAAATCCTATTTGATCAAATTAATGTTAACTACATAAAGAGCTGTGATACCTTGTGAACGTGGAGCAGACATTTAAATGATTTAAATAAACACCTTTGTGCACAGTCACGCACGCACACACACACACACACACACACGCAGTAATTGATGTCATGTAATTAGGATTATAGAGATCAGTGTGATTAATGTGGATTATGGGAGATGTAACAAAACCAAACAAAGTGTTGGTATTTTGGATAAAGTGTGTGCCTGCGTGTTAATGCCTAGGTGTTAATTTGGTCGATCAAGATTCATTACTAAATAATCTGTGCCATAACATTTCGCTCTGCGGTGCACATAGCCTGTTCCTGTACATGTTTTTTTATAAGAAGAGGATTTTGGATTTTTTTTCAAGAGTCCGAGTCCCCTAAAATCCATATAACCCAAATTCTCCTACACCACCCACCCTGCGAGCGATGACACTGATATGGCTGTGGGATTATTAGGAACCTGTTCCCGCTGTCCAACATTAGCCTGACTGCTGCCTCTCCCACATACAATTGAAAGTCAGATATGATACAGAATGAAGAATGGAAGTTGCATACCAGCGCCATATTGTCTCCTGGGTATCTGACTGTAAGTGTTACGGGGTCACTACTGACGGAGGCACTGGTTGGTCTTGTGAGGCTGTGGCACGTCATCAGAGTGAGCTGGCCACACTTCAGGGTATAAAGGCGCTAAAACAACTTAAGAAGTTAATGAGGCGCTTGATCTCGTGAGGTCAGAAGGGGCCCATCTCTAACTGAGGCCCACCTGCCCACCCGCCCTTCCAAACAACATTGGTAGAGCACCTTTGCACCTCTAACGGAGGATACTGCGTCCAGTCCAAGAAATTGGAGATTTTTCACAAACAAGGGGACTTTTGAGTGAAGTGGATCAGCCGATTTGGCTGAGTTTGTGTCTACCTGTGTCTCCTGCATCTTCACAGAGCTCTTTCCCGGGGCTTTGTCAGCTGAAAACCTGGCTCTGTGACACTCTGATGAACTCATCTGGCACCGCTGCAGCTCCACAACCACATTTAAATGACATCATTGCAAGAGGGTTCTATTTTTTATTACTGAAGCCGTGACATAATCGCATTTGATGACTTGTTTATTATACCACACACACAAATGATGGTCACGCTCTATCATGCGTGCAGTCAACAGTGTTCTCGCTGTGTGTAATCACACTGGGGTATTTGTTCAAAATGGCCATTTTGTTATGCTTTTTCATAAAATATGGGTGCACATCTAAAACAGTTGTCACATTATAAAAGTGTCATTGGCATCCAGACTAATGAAAAAGAACATAAGCGTAGACATAATTCAACGAGCAGGCCACAGTTTCAACACCCCCAACGCCAATCAACGTCGATTGCTCTCTGCAGTCGAGGGACACGTGTTTTGTGTAGAGAATCAGAGGTTCTGTCCTGCTCACCGGTGATAGCCTTGTTTTTCTTCCCCTGATTGTTTGTGTTATCAGTCAGTTTCAGGACGCCGCTGTAATTTCAAAAAGCTCTTTAGTCAGACATCACTGATTGATTGACCCTCTTATCATCGGGTTTGCGTCTGAAGGGCTGGAATTGATTTGAAAGTGGAGGTTTACATGAGGACATGCTTTTTCTTCCTTCCTTTTTAGCACAGAAACAGTGAAGGTGTCTTCAAGATGGAGAAGAGGGGGCATGTGGGTTCTCCTGCTCTCGGTTCGTCCCTCGCACACTGCATGAATACACTAGGACACGCGCAGCCATACAGAACATGTATGTGGTAATATGATCAAAAATATCTAAAGGCGCTGACACACCAACCCGATAACCGCCAGATAGTCTGGCGAGGTCGGGGATTTGAGTCTGTTTGGTGTGTTCTGTGCCGTCGTCCTTTATTTTTGGCCAACCTGACATGCTTGGTTGAAAGGCGGGCACTGCCGGCACTCAGACTTAAAGGACCAATCTGATTGGTGGAGTGCTAACCCGGGAATGACGAGCGGGATGAGCGTGACTAGAGTCTTTTACACTGATCTTTGTCGATCTGAAATGAAGACAGATTTAGCAGCGGGCAGTCGGACTCAATGACCAATCTGATAGGTGGAATGCGAGCCCTTGACTAGCGAATCAGTGCACTTACAGTATGTTAAAACACTTACCTGTAATGACGAGCGGGATGAGCGTCACTAGAGTCTCTCGAAAACCTGAAGAAAATCTTTCAACCTGACCTTTGTCGATTACCAAAACGGTAAGACTTTATGATAACCATCATTAACAAATGGTTTGTTGATATTTGGTTAATTGGGATTTAACTGTCAGCAAACTGTCATTTTACTGTTAAAAAGCAATTCAATTATAATCAATAAAATATTAGTATTGCTGTAAATTAACAGTTTATTGTTACACAAATATCATTTTTTTATAGATATGTGTGTGTGTGTGTGTGTACATAGGTGTATGTATATATATATATATATATATATATATATATATATATATATATATATATATATATATATATATATATATATATATATATATATATATATATATATATATATATATATATACAGTATATATATACATTTATATACTTTTTTCACATGCTGCAACTTTATAATAACCATGCAGTCTTATAGACGATTTACAAACCAACTAGTAACCCTCAGCAATGTGTTAGGAATATCTGGTCCATCTATCTATGTAATGTTTATGGATGTTTTCAATAAGGTCTACAAACGTTTTTTTAATCATTACCTAACACAGTACTTTATAGTAATTAATAAACATTATTAATAATATTTTAATTGTTTGTTCACAGTCAAATGACTGTTTGCTAACAGTTTAATGACAATTAACTAAAGATTAATTAACTATCAATTTACCATCCATTAATGATGGTCATTATAAAGTGTTACCGCCAGGGTGACTGTGCGTGATGCGCTAATCCGTATTTTTGGGGCAAAAATACGGATTAGCGCCGCCTGCTGTTATGGTGACGCGTGACGTCTCGCACACATGCAAGTACGCTCAAGTACACGCTTCGGTGTGTTCCGAGACACGTTTAGACCGACGGGAGCCGAACGAACAGTCCGACGGCGGTGTGTCAGAGCCTGAAGGCATGGAGGACCCTGAATCCTTTAAACCATGCGGTAGAGATGTGGACGTGAGATCTGTGTGGAGATGCTGATAGGTGATTAAAGTTTAGGGTGCTGAAACTGTGGCCTACTCGCTCAATGGTGTCAAGAACACTGGTGCATGCACTGTAGAATGTGACTTACAAGGGCAGAAAGAAGTCAAACTCCCACAGTGTGAGGTAAGGATAGGCCACATCAGACCAATCAGTCATTATTGTTTTTCATAGGCTTAAATGGCCTTGCCCCGGAGTATTTGTCAGAGTTTTTAACTTTGGGTGGGAAAAATCGGCTGTTGCGGTCTTCCGATCTACGGACTTTAGAAGTCCCGAGGTCGAGGTACCAGCGGTGGGGCGATCGGGCCTTTGCTGTTGCTGGCCCTAAACTCTGGAACAAGCTCCCACCAGACATTCGCACTATAACGGATGTTGTTCATTTTAAATAAAAACTTAAAACTTATTTATTTAGAATGTCTTTTAATACGCAGTAGTGGTGTAACAACTCTTCTTCTGATGATTGTAGGCACTTTTATCTGTTTAACTGTTTTCTATGCTTCATGTTCATTGAATGTTGTGTTTGTTTATTCTTGGTTGATGTAAAGCACTTTGGACAACTGTTGGTTGCTGTAAAGTTCTATATAAATAAAAGGTGATTGAAAATGTTGATAAAAAACACAACTGACAGCAGTCATTAAAATAGAAACATTTTTTCCAGAAATGTGTGTTTTGTAAAAAAAAAAAAAGAATGTTGCACAATAAGCCGGAGAACACTAGATTTGAGAACATTCCTAAAAAGTGGGATTTGTAATGGGAAATATTTTCAACGTTTGAGAATAGAAATTTGAAATTCAGAAATTTAAAAGCAGCTAATTGTGACCGGGCGACATCAGGGTCAGGTTCCATGGCCTTTGACGTTCTTCTGTTACTGCTCTGGGGCTGCAGGAAATTCCGCCGGATGTATATATTTTCTGTTTCCTTCAGCTGTCTTTGTGTGTTATTTTAAATTTGAAGGATTAATGAGGACTCTGGAAAAGGTGCTCCTCAGATCCATGCAGGGGTAATCCAGAGACGGCTGGCTAGACTATCTGTCCAATCTGAGTTCTTTTTCTTACACGACTATTTTGCAGCAGCTCTGTGCGGAGTTCAGCACTGCTCATGACGATTCTGATTGGTCTAAAGAAATGTCATGAAACCAGAGCATGTTTTTCTCCCTTAATGCTATGTGGAGTAGCCAGACCCTCTACAGCGCGCCTCTGGCAAAGCAAGACTATAGGGTCAGGCTGACTGACCAATAAAAAATCACTCCAGTTTCAGTTTACAGCTATGGGACACGTAATGTTCCTTGCATAAGGAGCTATTACGTTAAAGCTTTTAGTTCAATCAGATAATGCCTGTGTCAGACAACATGGTCCTCCAGGGAATCTTATTTCCATTGGACCAAGTGTTGCTGTGACAGACTAGACTCAAGGGTTCAGTTAACGTGCACTTTCTCAAAATACACAAAATTAAAGTGTGTTTGCATTTTCTGTTATTGACTTGTAAGGGCAAAACTAAATAATAAATACTAACATTAACATCCATTTGGAAAATGAGATTTTACATTGGATTCTTGACTAGATTTGTACTCTTAAGACTTGATTTCATTTACGGAGGAACAACATTTTTATTGCCTACACATCTCTATATTTCCATTTTTTTCATGAGTCAATGCTACTGGTCACCCTTTACGTTTGTCTCTGAGTTTACAAATCTTTAAACAGGCAATATTGTCTGACCTTGTCTGAGGTAAGTAGCTCGATAATATGTTTTCAAATGAGCCTTTTTTCATTTTCTAAAAAACAACGTTTTTGGACATACATGGTTTTTACCTGTCAGCTAGGATATTTACATGTTTATTAACTTTAAATTCCAGTTTTAACTCGTGTTGACATTGTGAAAATTTAAAATGAAGCATACTTAGAGTCACTCATTTTGTAAATATATTTTCTAGTTAGTCTAGTTCTTGTCTACTTATGAGACAAATCAATGTGAACACTGCATTGGAGCGAAACCTATGCGATACTCTTGGTCTTGGTTTGTTGCAATCAAATAGAAGATAAATTCATAAAAACAAAAGGCCATTTGTCATTCCGTAGTGAACTGAAGAGAACAACTGAAATTTGTCAAAATGGATTGACAATATAGCTATTTATTATCATACATGCAGTACATGTATAAAACGTATAGACACCCCGTTAGATGGGGCCACTTCTGCATCTTTATTTATCTCCCAGACATACAGGCACCGGGCTCAAGAAATAAGAACACCCTTTTTGTTGTTGAGATATTTATTGTATTATAAAAGTGTGTTTTGATTTAGACCAAACTATTCCTCTTTCTTGGAAAGCACACAAACGATTCATAATGTAAGTGGGGCGTTTCCTGGGGCATGCATGGGATTTCTCTCATTCTGGCACCAAAACAACAAGTTTAGGAAAAAGATTGTGGCTAAAACAGCCCAAGGAATGAAGACACGTTTTCCTGGGTGAAAGAATTTTTTTTTATCGCCGCAACGTGAACTCCACTCTCTCAAAGAGCTGTGTTTTATGTTGACAACAGGTTGTGCGATTTCATTTTGAGATCATTTTCCAACAAAAAAGAAGCTAAAACCCGTTGAATGCTATCTGTCCGACACCATGCTGCAGCCATCCAAAGTACAGTGTACAGTGTGTGGAGCCCAGTGTGTTTCCCTCAGGAGTTGGTTAAGATCACAGCAGAGTGTGAATGTTGGAATTGTATTAATAAGGTGAGCCACCTTACACACATCCCATCCACTAATGCAGCTTTATATATTGTTTTTAAAAATTTTCACTTTCATTTTACATATTTTCTATATATTGCACTTTTTAACTCTCTTTAGTTTCCTTTAATTTTCTATACTATTTGGTTTTGACTCAGTTTGCACTCGTTAGAATGTATTTGTTGTATTTTATATACTTTGTATATACTTTGTATATATGTTGTACTTATTGAGTCATGGAGAAAAGTACTGTCGTTAAGCATATATTTTGAGAGAATTGACAATAAAGTTGACTTCACAGAAAGAACAAAACCTTTCTTCAAATACAGCATATTTTACATTTAGTGTATTCAAATTATTTACATTTTGTGGTTGCTGAAGATTGCTTTGTGGATGAAGTATGCACATATTCTTGTGTTGTTATTGTTACAATCAATCAACTCCACCCATTACTGCACCCCCTGCAAGTTGGATTGAAAGCACTACTGACTCAGCATGTGTCCAATAAAAAAGACCCAAAGGTCTTCTGGTGAGTGCGGTTCATGAAATAAAACGATCATGATGCTGTGGCAGACAAGCTTGAAAGGACATAAAACGCCTTGTTAAAAACGTATCTTATCATCTAGCCAATCCCATGACTTTCCATTTAGGTGCAAGAAACCAGAAGTCATATGATGTACAAAACGAGGTTTGTAACCATGGGACAGTGTTTCCCCGTAGAGAGACACTTTAACACACTTTGCTACTTACTTTAATTTCAGATGTCCTGAACTCATTGACCCCTGGGTTTACTTAATTGTTTTTATTTTTACCACAGAGGCTATTTATTTGGTATAAGACTGAATTAAGTGATGTGGCTGTTTATCAGAGACAGGTTCCCCTAATATTACATAATGAATAGCAAAGGTATTAGGAAAACAAATGGTATGTAGTGGCTCCTCCATCGCTATACAAATCTTCCGTGTACTATCTATATAGGGGTAGAGAACCATCAGAGGACCATCAGACCCCCCCAATGGAACCTAGACACCGGCGTTAACGATGACGGAGCCCGAAGGAGGCTCCGGACCGGTCAGCTGGAGTAGATGACTGGAGCTGGAAGGGGGGGATGGAGGGTCGCACTCTTTGCCTGCAACGACAGCTGAATGGCAAGGGGAGAAACAACTATTTAAAGCAGGGTTGTGACTCTGTGATTGGCCCTTGCCATTTGTATGACTATTCTGATTGGTTTAGAAGGAAGATGACCACCTTCACCAGCTGATTCGAGTTAGGCGGAGCATTGACTAAGAGTGAGGTCTTCCTTAAAGGATTTACACTGAGATGCATTTCAATCAGGAGAGACTAGTTGCAGATCTGCATTCTAAAATGTACATTCATTAGGATAAGAGCTAAATTGATTTAGGAGTGCATCAATTAATAGTTAGGTCTTCCTGAAAGAATTTAGACTGAGCTACATTTTTAGAGACAACAAACAACAAACCTGAGCCTTGTAGATATTAGTTCTTGAGGGTGAAGTCCCATAAAACAAGTGTGTAGAAATGCACAGACAATATAAACAATACAAATTGTAATTTACACACTGGGGAGCAATAAACATTAGAAAGAAATTATAATTATCCTACCAACATGACGTTGCTAGCGGGCAGGAAGCTTGCATCTCCATATTTCATCATTCCAATTGTTTTCTTATATCTATGCTATTGGTCACCCGTTTATGTCTTTATGTCTTATGACTTGAAGTATTTGACCAGTGACCTTGACATTTTGTCTGACTTTGTCTGAGATAAATTTCATAACAAAATGTTTTCAAATTAGCCCTTTTTTAATTTCCCGAAAAGCAATGGTTTTGGACATACACTGTTTTCACTTGACAGCAAGGGTATACTATGTTTACTTAACTACAAATAAAATGGACTAGACAATAACACTCCGTTTCATAAACTATGCATACAGTACAAGCAATAACATTATTATTAAAAGTATCATAAGAGCAGAGAGGAGTTCCAGTGGGAGACCAGAGATGACAGTATGCTGGTATTTGACTTTGATATAAGTTCATATAAGGTTAAACTAATATATGAAAGTCACATGACCAGTGTTCAGTTCTCCAAATGTTTTTTTTAGTCTGACGTGAAGCATTACTCACAAACGTACAATTAAAATACTAAATTCAAGTTAATTTGAGGTTTCCGCTGTGGGCAGATATGGTGAGCTCTAGTGATATAAATTTTACAGTCACCCAAAGAATGACACCATTTGGGAGGGGGAGATGTTAAAACACTGTGCTGTTTTTAGCTAATCGAGACTTTCAGAACCGCTTTGGTCATGGTGCCTTAGGGGCTATCTGAAGGAATCCTTTTCAACAATTACACTGTCGGTTGCAAGAGAGTGTAAAATGCACCAGTTTGCAACCATAAAATAGTGATATCTGGCATAAAAGTAGGGAAATCTTCAGGGTTGTAGGGTGATAGTATTTCCCCCAAGTTTTACTTAACTTTCAGGGATGAAAGACAATAGATTTCCGATATATTTCTAGCTGCTGGATTTCTTTCTTGGCGATGTCAACATGGCTTTACTTGCTGTCTTGCCTAAACCAAATAAGGACCCCACTCTAAAAACTGTAATATACTACATAGAGTTGAGTCCACACACGTCTTTAAGCATTCTATGTGCTAACGTAAAGATGCACCCCAGGATTGAGAAACATATGACAATTGTGCACCATGGTTTTGTAAAGTCCCATCTGGCGGGAGACAACATTCGCAGATTCTTTCTGTGTTACACTTTTCAAAAGCTATTAAAACAACCTGTGATGTATTGTCACGTCCATCCATCCATCCATCTCCATCCGCGTATCCGGTATCGGGTCGTTGGGGCAGCAGTTCCAGCAGGGGACCCCAAACTTCCCTTTCCTGAGCCACATTAACCAGCTCCGACTGGGGGATTCCGAGGTGTTCCCAGGCCAGGTTGGAGATATAATCCCTCCACCTAGTCCTGGGTCTTCCCCGAGGCCTCCTCCCAGCTGGACGTGCCTGGAACACCTTCCTAGGGGGGCGACCAGGAGGCATCCTTTATACATCCCTCTTTACAATCTATTTTCATGAAGAACTTTCAAAATATCCTATGAATAGAAGACAACTTCGATAGATGGACAAAAACACCTGGCTCTTTTTCAGCTCCAAACTCTATAATCAAGATGGAACATGATACCCCCCTCATCCCCCAAAAGACTAGTGGGACAAATCAAACAAAGTCAATTCTAATTTTATGGGTTGGTAAATGAACAGATATTAAGTTGTCTACATTACAAAGAAGTAAGACGATGGTGGATTAGGGTTAATTTCAAATTGTACTTTTGGTTATACGTGTTGCCCTGTGTCATGGAAACCAATAGAATATACTTGGCACACGCTTATTGCTATAACCAACCAAAAAATAGAATTTCCAACATAAAAATACAAGAATAAATTACTCACAAATGTTGCCAAACATCACTGATCCATACTAAAGAGGAACAGCAATTATGGTGAGAGGAGGCTGCTTTGGAAAAATGTAATCAATTAGCATAAGAAGATTAGGCCGGAAATGGTAGTGCCATTTATGCAGACATTAATTCAGGGATGGAAACTAGATGAATCATTCAGTTTTTGTTTTTTATTCTTATGGAAAAAGTGTCAGTCTGGCAGGCAGTCACTCTGCATATCACCTCAGCATGGCATCTGTATCCTGGTTACCATGGCAACGTGGTTGCTATGAGATCTAGTTATCGGAAGATCAAGCAGTTGCAGATGTCACTGGGTGCCGCTCTACATAAAAAAGCCTCGGTCAAATTACAGCGAGTTAAGGCTCACACTCATTCTTTAGGATGACAGACTGACAGTAAAGATTTTAATAAAGACAGAAAAACCTATCTCCACAGTTTGTTCTTTTACCTCTTCTGATCTTTTTGTCACAAACACTGAATCAAATGCACATTGTGAAGTATTCCTTATATCAGATGAATACCGTAAGATGCCAGTCAAGATCAAGGTGCAGCTTGACAAACAGTCCCTCCCCTCCAACCTCTTTTTTCTCTCCCATTCTCCTCCATTTCAGACCCTTAGTGCTGAGCAGCTCCTGCATGACGCATGTCTCTGCACCTCTGACGCAGGGATCTGCACAGGAGTGGGCATACCAACTCCTTGCTTTCATTGCATGAATTATTTTTTTAAACATGGTAAAAATGTCTTGATGTGTTTTCATTACTCCAGGATGCTTAAATAATGCACTTGCAAAAAAGAAATTAAAAAAAAAATTGAAGGGGGGGTAGTTGGTAATATGTTGCCATATGGCAACAACGTGCAAGAAAATCCATTATTTCTTTAAAAACATGCTTTTATTGAAAGAATTACCAAACAAATTCAACTTAAATGTATCAACATGTACAGCCCAATGTGTTTACAGTCAAATAAGTTTGGTTTTAATTGTAGTTTTTGATAATTATTAATAATAACACTGTAATAAGTCTGTCATATACACCTGAAAGAAGATACACGGATACAATGTACTTGATTAGGGGCAAAATCAGCACAACACACTGACTAAACTTACAATTACTGAACTATATGGCCACTGAATAAATATTTTTGATACATAATCTTCCTGTAGGAAATCCATCTTTAAACTAGAAGGGTATATTGACTATAAATGTCAGTGGACCAACAGATAATTTGAGAGAACCAACATGATTTCCTTTGGAATAACTCTTTTTTATTGGTGAGCAATTCATTTACATTAGTGTGTAACTAATAATATAGATAATATATTAATTACAAAATGGCTGGAATAACATAATATAAATACATTTTATGTTTTTCTTTTAAAATATTATAAATAATTGCAAACATAGTGTTAGAGTAGCTTAAAGTTATAGTAACTCAATCTGAGCCCATTAGGCTAAATGTACACATTTCACTTCAGTATTTGCATAATGTTGCCAGAGGGCAACAAATTAATTTTAATATAAAATTTTAACTGGTTTAATTGATGAAAAATTAAAGTTTAATTATCCTAGATAACAGCTGATTTTTTTTTTCAAAGAAATGCTTTTTAAAATTTAGAAAAACATCTTGGCTGATTCTGGAACCTGATCTTTAGTGTGGCACATGTCCAGAAAAGGGGCGGGGAAACAGGATTCTGTGGGTATGTGAAGTCATCAAATGAACACCACTTCAAAAGAAAATACCTATTCACACAATTAAACAAAAAACAATGCATTTTGAATGGTTTATAGTAAAAAACACTAAGAAAAAGAATTTGTTGCCAAATGGCAACAACATGCAATAGAGGGTTACCCCTGAGCAGCATATGTAAATCCATCTATTGCTCTTCCGTTTTCATCAAGACGTGGCTAAAGTCGGTTCGAATCATCGCATATGGAGACTCAACTCCCATATCTGGGAACAGAAATCTGGTCTAGTGAGGGTGAACTATTTATTACATTACAGGGCTTTGTTTGGGTTAAAGAATAGTGACAAGGGTAACGTTAGCAGAAGTTATGGTAAGGGTTTACGTTAGCCTCAAGGGTGGGAATGGAAGTCAATACAATCTCCTAAAAGTACAGTAGTAGAACGTTGCATGTGGAAAGAGAGAGCAGTAGCTTATCAGTTCCAGGTGCGTCCCATTAGTGTTGACGACCGTCTGAACGCTGCCCACCTGTTGCCCACCCATGAACAGAAGCTGAGCTCCATTTAGCCGTGCTAGCCTGTTTCATATGCTGTAGTTAGAGGCACAGGTGGGGCTGAATCACAAACAAACTCACGAAAAGATCAAACATATCACCGCCAAAATCTTCACCTCCTCTACACCCAACATCTCTGATCTGAATGATGGAGCCATCACACGCCTTGCCCTCACCATTGTCAATGACACCAAACAGTGCTAGGGGGGGGAAGTTACACGTGCAAGTCATAAGCAAGTCTTAACCTTCAAGTTGCACACAACTCTCAAGTCACTGTAGTGAGAATCAAGTAAGTCAAGTTGTGTCCCTGCAATAAGTCAAGCAAGTTTCAAGTCAGATGCAAAAAAATTGACGTTAAGCTAAAAGACACATTCACGTAACATTACCTTTGTCTGTGTTGCTTGACATGGCGGATAAAGTAGGGTGTTGTCGATGTCGTGACCGTGACCATGACCCTTGCACATCACTGTTGTTTTTTCAACGAGCATCGACTACAAACTCCTTAAATCCGAATTTCACTTTTTGGGGCATAATCCCTTCCATGCTAGCTGCTTGCTACATTTGCCTCTGCTGGTCTGACACACTTTGGAAGGTTGCCTAGCAACTTGGCAGGGTGGCGCCCATAGCCCAAAGATGTTCCAAAAACAAAAATTAACTTCTCAATACCTTTAGAAAAATAAGGCCTGGCTATAACATTGATAAAAAGTCAGTTCCTTTTTAAGTAATCTGCAATCACTCTTGTATACCAAGTCAAAGTCAAGTCGAGTCGTTTAACCCTAACAGCCGAGATACCTTAGCTTCAACCTGATCCCACAGAAATACCTTAATAATGATCATAACCTCACACGGTGGTGGCACATAGTATGTTAAACCACATGCCAGGAAACAGTTTAGGTTCTACTTGGTAATTACTTGGTTTTGGTTGAGAAAAGCTTTTTGGTTTGGGTTAAAATAAGTATGTTTTTTACATAGGGCCTACCTTAACTATCATAAGTAAGTTAAAATAAGTAAGCCTTTTAATGTATGTGTCCACCACAAAAAATGAATTAGCATGATAAGAGGTCGTGGTCATTATATATATTTGTTTAAGATTAGGCTACTTAGCATTAGCAACTTTTAGTTGTTTTCTTCCAGTTACTTTTCTCCTTTTGTCTCTGTACAGTGGAGTCTAGTGAATATAGTCTCGGCACAGGGGTAAATTTTTCTATAACATATCTGCCTCAATTTGTGCCGCTATAAGGGGAAATTTGTGTCCACTTGTGTCTTTTGATAGACTTCATTTGCAATCATGCTGCCTTCTGAACATACCTCTAGACTTTAAGACTTGCACTCGGTGTTTTTGCATAGTCCGGTAATAAAGTAATATACATTTTACGGAAGGATGCTTCTCTTTTGCACTTTGTGGGAAGTGTAAGGTAAGTTTGTAATGTGGCTACATTAGTACTGTTCACTATGTAGTAACTGAACGGGTGTACAGTAAGTACACTCCAGTTGTGGTACAAACGCAGTGTACCATAGAAGCGGAGATTATTCATTTGACTTAACCATCTCATTACGTAATAACAAATTGATTCAGTCAAGCCAGTGTGTGGAACTGACCGTGTCAGAGGGTTTCATCTGATTAGCAATGGATGCACTGCTGTGTTGCATCCGAAAAATAAGCTAAATACCAATCAATTACTTCCTTGATGGTCCAGCATTTGACTTAAATTCCACTCGCAAAACTCTTTCAAAATCTACATTTAGACCACAACACACAGACTGATCGAATCACCAAAGCTTTGGAACTGGATTTTCTTAGGCCTCTGGCACCTCCAACAAGGATCATTACTGAAAACCAAACGGTATTTGGTGTTTTTTGCCCCCAACATCTCCTTGCAGGCCGCACAGCAATAGTTATGTTCAGTGTTAAGGTCAGGGATAGCTGCCTGGAAGGCAACATTGGAGGCAAAAAAAACACCATCAAGCAAACCAAACACACATGTAAAAGCAAAACCTGAATGAAAGATAAGATAAATAAAAATATAATGCAAGTTAAGATATAGGGCTTAATGTAGGGTTAAGATGAACTGGCCATACTTGTACCCAGAGCCTGAAATTAACACCCCACCACCCGCCATATGCAGGTGAATTTTGCAATTGGCGGGTAACACTGTAAATCTACCTGCCACATTAGCAGATAGCCAATGAGAATTGGATAATTCAGACGCGTAACTATCTGTAAGCAGGGCACGCAGTTGTGTACGGGCCCGGACCAATCAGGGTCCCGCATCATTGGAAGACATTGATTGACAGCCGGGGCCCCCTATCGCATTGTCATTGCTCGTGACAATCCCAGCAGTCCCATCTGCAGCCACTGACCAAGCGGGAGTGAGAACGGGTCAAATTAATTTCCTTGTTTCTGAAGTCAAGACGTGTGTGACTCGAACATCTCATATTTACCAACACAACGTACAGCGGAAGACGCCCTGCCAACATGTACACATTTTGACATTAATGTACCCTGTAACGTTTTTTTCACTGTTAAATCGCTGAAACTTGCTGACGTTCCCCCCGCAACTGCCGCACGCATACACACATAAACACTCACAATCACACACGGTGGATGCAGGAAAAACTGCAGATGACACATACAGGATTACCTAAATTGAGGACAGCTACATTATTGTAGGACTTGAACTTATCATTGCACCTACAATGTAAGTTCAATGATAAGTTCAAGTCCAATCAGTACTTTATCGAAGCGTAGGATAGGAAATGGATAGGTTGCCTTTTATTTATTTTCAAACTTTCTGAATACACATTCTTTGTTCCAATCAAGTGTGGCCCAGCAGGGGCAGCTCCCAAAGGCTGGACCAGCAACTACCTTTCTGTGGGAACAATGAGCTGCCTCATGGATTCTAAATGATAGATATGGCCTAATAAATTCTTTAGAGTCAGAGGGAAAGAGAGGGAAGGTGAGAGACAATAGGGACGTTCTTGACCTCTTCACAGAAACTAAGAATGAGAAATAGAATGCATATTTTCCTAACCTGGCTGCAGCATACATAATCAGAAATACATTGTTTTTTAACTTTTTGAAACTCAACATGTGCCGCCTGCTTACTGGGCACACAACAGGACAGATATGCCTATATTAAGGCATCGGATAAATATTTGGAATGTTGTTCACAAACGTCTTGGACTGAAGATGGGACTTTCACCTAAAACACCTTAAAAGAGAAGAGTAACTAATACCCATGACTCTTGATAATGAGATTCTGAACATATGGCACCACAGGGGAATCCAACACTTTGAATTGCTTTGACAAAGGACTTTTCATGTCATTTGAGCACTTGAAGAGGAAATATAACGCTTTACGGTTAACTCCAACTAAGATCCTTTCTGAGAGTTAATTTAGGTCCTGAAATGACTCTGCCCATGAATGAATGTTGAATGTTGTTGAAATACTTCTTTAGTATGGAACACATACTACACACAACAAATGTATCACCTGTTGTTGGATGAGGGCCCCAAACCAGGGGTGCATTAGTCTAGAATGATATGGGGGGGACAGTTTTGATTGAATTACGTCAAAACAGCTTGTCAACTATTATCAACGCCCGGTATAGATTGATTAACTATAATATGGTACATCAATTATACCTTACCCCAGAAAAATTACATTCATTCAACTCTACCCTGTCAGAAACGTGCTCCAGATGTGAAACTAAAGTTGGTTCCTTCTTGCACTGTACCTGGCTGGGTATGAAAGTTAGGCGTTTTTGGCATATCTGCTCCACCTTAACTATAATCACAGGAGTTAATGTTCCTGTGGACCCGGAACTCTGTTCATGGGTTAATTTTACAAGTATTCACTCTTCTCTAAACAATGCACAACTCAAATTCATTAAAATTGCTCTATGTGTGGCTAAGAGGTGCATTGCAGTGTCATGGAAATCTGGGTCCCCTCTTTTTATTTTACAGATGGTCTGGCGGGCAGGCGTATTTAGATCATATCAGTACATCTCTTACTACAAGTACTTAATGTAGTAGTATGGGTTGACCCTTCACACTGACTATTTCATTCTACTTTTATTATATGTGTGTATGTATGTGTATATATGTGTGTATGGGTGTGTGTCTGTGTTTGTGTGTGTGTGTGTGTGTGTGTGTGTGTGTGTGTGTGTCTATGTATGTATATACAGTATATGTATGTGTATGTATGGGTATATATATATACATATATATATTTTCTTTTGATTAGGGGGTTTATAAGGTAGGGAGTTTTTCTCTTTATGTCTCTATACTGTTGGTGTACTGACATGTTTGTATGCATTAGATATGTATCTAAAACTGAACATAAAATACTTACCACCTGCTCGTCAGATAAAAACTCACACACATTTTCACTCCAATGCATAGCAGTGGGGGCAACTCGGGGTTCAGTGTCTTACCTTAGGACACTTAAACATGTGTGTGTGTGTTTAGTTTGGATTTTTTGGTGTTGTTTTTTTACAGTTGTGCTCAAAAGTTTGCATACCCTTGAAGAATTGGTTATATATATATATATATATATATGTATATATATATACCTATAAATACCTTATGTAAAGAAAACATGAGTCAGCAGGAAAAACAAAGTCTTATCTGTTACGGGATTCACATTGAACTTTAGGTCCTAACAGAATGGCGTAATCATAAAACAAAACATGGAAACAAAGAAAAAAAATGAATCAACCTCTGTTCAAAAGTCTACATGCCCTTAGTTCTTAATACTGTGTATTGCCACCTTTAGCATCAATGACAGCGTGCAGTCTTTTTGTAATAGTTGTCTATGAGGCCCCGCATTCTACCAGGTGGTTACGCTGCCCGTTCATCTTGGCAAAATGTAACATATAACTGATAACATGCTGCATTTATCTTGCCATCAATCTTCATAAGATTTGCTGTGCCTTTACAGCTCACACACCCCCAAAACCTCAGTGAGCCACCACCATGCTTCACGTTGGGGATGGTATTTTGTTCACTATAGGCCTTGTTCACCCCTCTCCAAACATATCACTTATGGTTGTGACCGTAAAGCTCTATTTTGGTCTCCTCACTCCAAATTACAGTGTGCCAGAAAGTGTGAGGTGCATCAAGGTGTTTTGGGGCATATTGTAACCGGGCGTTTTTGTGGCATTGAAGCAGCAAAGGCTTCTTTCTGGCAACTCGACCATGCAGCTCATTTTTGTTCAAGTACCGTCTTACTGTGCTCCTTGCAACAACCACACCATCTTTTTCCAGAGCAGCCTGTATATCCCCTGACGTTACCTGTGGGTTCTTCAGTTTTGGCTGAAATTTTTCTCAGTCTATCTGACCTTGCATGGTATTGAGAGATCCAAGAATTTTCCACTTCTTAATAAGTGATTGAACAGTACCGACTGGCATTTGCAAGGCTTTGGATATCTTTTTACATCCTTTTCCATCTTTATAAAGTTCCAATACCTTGTAACGCAGGTCTTTTGACTGTTCTTTTCTGCTCCACTGCCCAATGTCTAGCCTGCTTAGTGCATCCACGTGAAAGCTCACAAACTCCCAGACTATTTATACACAGACACTAATTGCAATTTACAAAGCCACAGGTGTGGGAAATAACCTTTAATTGCCATTTTCACCTGTGTGTGTCACTTTGTGTGCCTGTAACAAGGCCAAATATTCAAAAGTATGTAAACTTTGGAGCAGTTCATTTGGGTTATTTCTGTTCTAAATATTGTTTGAAAAGCAGCCAAACAACTACGGTGGGGCTCAAATGTTTGGGCACCCCAGCTAAAGATTTGTGTTAATGTGCATAAAGAAGCCAAGAAAAGAGGGAAACATTTCCAAAAGGCATCAAATGACAGATTAGACATTTGTATAATATGTCACAAAAAGTTAGATTTTATTTCCATCATTTACGCTTTCAAAATAACAGAAAACCAAAAATGGCGTCTGCAAAAGTTTGGGCACCCTGCAGTTTCTAGCATGCACCACCCCCCTCCCCCCCCCCCCTTTGGAAAGCTGAGACCTGACAGCGTCATGGAGTGTTCTCAATCATCGTCTGGAAAGACCAGGTGATGTCAATCTTTAGGTTTCTTGGCTTCTTTATGCACATTAATATTATATAATTTTTTACCTGGGGTGCCAAAACCTTCGAGCCCCACTGTGTGTAAAAAGAAATGTCTTGATATCATCACTCGCTTGAATCAAATTATTTTGGCATTAGTCCTAGTTTCCAAATTTATGCCAAAATTTCTAAATTTATGCCAGGGTATGCAAACTTATGAGCTTTATATTTTGTTCATATGTTCTTACCGCTGTCACTTTTTCTGCCATGATCTTAACATTATACAGTAGCAACCTCATTGAGCGTTTCCTTTGTACAAAATCAATATTTGTCAAGGAAGATTGATTCAGCCCTGGTCTGCTGCCAAGTGGACATACATCTTAATCCTCCAGACAGACACACACACACACACACACACACACACACACACAGAACGCAAGTATGAGGCTTGGATGCTCGGTTGTTTGTCTCAAATGGTTTGAGTTGAATCTTGTGGTCTCTTTCTGAGATATGTGCGTCTGACACAATCAATAAAATGTATCCTTAGATGTATTTTACAAAAAGAAACTCATGTGTCAGTTCAGTCACACTTTGATCTTCCTCGAACTCGGCCCTGCTGTCACTCATGAGTGAGTGAGGACCATCAGGCACATACCCATGCAGGTCCTTTCACAAGACTTCTAAGGTAAACTGAGGCAACGTGGTTTCATAAGTGGTATTCCTAGAACATGTGCATGCAGGGTCAGCCAACGGCCATGAACTGTGAATTATCTGAAGAGGGGTGAACGTCAGTCCAGGCAGCAACTAGGACACAATCCACGGTGGCTCGGCAGTGACCACTGCTGCCTCACAGAAGGTAGGCACTGCTGAGTATTGGGTTTGATCTTTAGTCCAGCTAGGGCCTTTCTGGATGGAGGTTGCATGTCCGCGTAGTGTTTCCTCCAGGTGTTCCAGTTTCCTCCTACCATAAAGTCATGCATGCTAGGAACTCCTGACATTAAAACTGGAATGGCCCCCGGCCGCTGTATGTCTGCCCACTGCTCCTAATTTGTTAGGAGGGATTAACTGCACAGGATACTATGCTTGTATGTGTAAAAATGTAATTGGCAAATAAAGAATATATTAGTTTATTATCCTTTCACTAAGGATGGACATCCAGCAATTAATTCTTCCACCACCACCTACACTGTTAAACCAGGTCAAGTTGTATTCACAGAGCATTAAGTCCATGCACTAAACAAATTAAGTTTACATTAGTAATCATTACAAAAAATCTTTAGTCATGTTGCCTAAAACAAGCACATTAAGTTAAAGTGACTATATGTAAATTTGACAAGATTTTGAAACTGCGTAAGGTTCCATCTAATGATCATAGATGACCTGTATCAGCGAACGAGACTAACAGGGAAAAGAACGTTTTTATTTGTTTTATTTTAGAAGTTATCTGCTGTAGTAATGTGAATACTGGGGCAGGGTCATCACAGAAAAGAAGGAAATTAAATCAAGAACAACTTAAAGCTAAAAGGGAAAACCAAGTCCATCTCCGTTAGGCGCTTAACAGATAGAGACAATTACAGGATTGTCGCCCCCAAATTGGCCCTCAGGTACGTTATATGTTTATGTTATTCATAAAACAACCTTACAATGCGCGATGTGGCTGTGCGTCAGTAGCCCACATGACATTACGTCCCCCTTCCACTTAGTGCGGATGTTGTTTCCTTTAACTCCGTGTTTGTGTTGGCTTACTATTTTCTTTTACCTTACCTTTGGCTCATGACACAGTGACAGTAATACCGGTTTAGCTCACGAAAGTTACCTTATGCTACAATGCATCTGTAACATATTACTGTATCTTATTGTGAATTAATTATTCTCCGTCTGAGCAAAATATTCATTGCGACTATAATGCTAACTCAGTAATCTACAGCGGGTAAGAAGACCTTTTTGTCTTTAGGTGTGGTAAAAACAGTGACGCTTTTGTCCAAAGCGGACACTAGAATCAACACAAAGTGAAAGCAAAGAATTTCTAATAAGGGAAGAACTTCCTATCTCTCAAGGCTTCCGGCTTCTGAACTGGTGTCAGTTCGAGTTCAGAATGGAGGTCTATGGGGCTATACCTGTCAAAATCCACTTTTTCTCAGGACATAATTTTTTCTCTAGTAATTAGAATTTTGCATTCAAAAGGGGAGGCTAAGAAAATACACACTGCTGGGAGATTTTTGAAAGTTGCTTTCTTGTTTTGTAAAAGCGTTTTAAACTGTCAATGACGTCATAGACATTGTACGGCCAGAGATATTTATTTTACGGCGAGCACTGAGTCAATTCCTTTTTTCTCTCGAGGCATCGACAACACAGCTGACAGGTTAGGCTATCCCTGTCAAGACACATGCAAGAAAGAGGTTCGCTAATGTTTTAAAGACCACGCCCAAATATTCACTCTGACATTCTTGTTCAGCATTGGATAACATCAAGCGGGATCTCTGGTCATAATCAGTCCTTGGCTGACCAATCAGGATTCATTGGCGCGTTATGGGCAACAACCACACAACAAGTAAGAAAGCGATAGGACACAAGTACTCATTTATTCAACTCTCGACTTGTACTCCATGTTGAACTTGCAAAAATTACAATCAAATCTGAGATTTCTCAACAACAATCAGGCGAAAGAGACAAATTTAACAGTTTAGCTCCATAGACTCCCATTCATTTTGCACTCGCCTGCGGTCACCCCCCCACTGGAACTCTGGTGGTGAAATGGGCTTACTAGGGAGTGAAAAGGTTCTCTGTAGACAGGCTTAGGTGAAAGTTACGCTTGGCCCCTTTTAAAGCGTAGCTCTCGACACAATGCAACCTAGGGTGTTTTTGTGAACTTACCCAAGTCAAACTTTAGTTTAAAAGAATAAATAGGAGAGGTAACAAAAAAACAACAAATGAACTGATGCATTTACTGTATATGAAACTAAGCTTTAGGAGCTTTCTATCTTTACTCTCCTCCCTGTTACATTGCATTTGGAGATGGTAGGGCCCGGAAACAACAACAGCCGCTAAAGTCAGTCATTATAAACCTTTCTTTTTAGTAAACTGTGTGTACACAAACAATGTTCTCAATGCTCAAGTTTATGTGTAGAAAGGCCATATGACCGAGAAATAAATCGTAAAAGTGGCGCTTCCGTCCTAATTATGCTTTTAAACTAAAGGTTTGACATGAGTAAACATGAACACTAAATCAATCAACCATACAAAACTAAACCCCAGATAACACAAATAAATTCACACCCAAAACACACTTTAACTAGGACAGAAACCTTTCAGAACATCTACTTATTTTCCCATGAGCCTCTGCTTCAGCAAAGAACTCAATTGACCACGCCCCTCCCAGACAGAAACAAGCAACAGTGTTGCTTTAACATCCACTTATCCCTGTTTAATAAGATCTGTGCACTGCATTCCTAAGCTGATAGTTACAAACAACTAATGTGATTTAGTAATGAATTATGCCTTTAAACAAAACATGAAACTCAATCTGGGTTTACAGTGTACAACGACAATCAATAAAGTATGTTTCTTTATGTGTTCGTATGAGACGCTCTAAAAGGTGAAAGGGGTTAGATGGAATGGAGGTGGAACATTGATTTAGTACAAATCATAATAACACATATAGGCCTACTATTCAAAACTCTTCAACACGTCATCCCTGGGGGCTAGGTGAGACTTTTAGACACCACAATATTGCAATAAGGGCAACCGGCACGATTGGTTCATTTACATTTTAGCATTCATTTAGCATATTACTTAAGCAGTCGCACATTTTGTTTTCACATCTTGTATATATTTAAATATTTTTTCTTATATTCTTATATTTTATTCTTATATTTTATTCTTATTACTAGTAGTATTTCATGTATATTGTATGTATATTTTTTCCTATGTGCTGCTGTAACACTGTAATTTCCCATTTTTTGGGATCAATAAATATCTATCTATCTATCTATCTATCTATCTATCTATCTATCTATCTAACTATCTATCTATCTATCTATCTATCTAACTATCTATCTATCTATCTATCTATCTATCTATCTATCTATAGTTTAACAAATTAATAACATTTGACCCGCTATGCACATAATGCGCGTAATGCATCCATGCACATTCTGAGAAAAAAAAGGTTGCCTCCATCACTTTTTGCACCTCCTTCTATTGCTCAGCCAAGTAGGAAAAGAGCAAACGAGTGTGAAAGACGTTTGCCTGTGTGTGAGTCTCTCTCTCTCGCTCTCTCTCTCAGCTTGTCAGCTGCATCCATTCCAGCATCCAGTTCCCTCTGTCTGCCTTGTCCCATGTTTCAAAATGAGAGCCAGTGCTCTGCTCAGTGTTTTCTGCCCTCCATGTCCCTCAAGTAGGTTCTGACCTTGTGTGCTGAGAGCAGCGAGGCTCCAGACGGTCAGGTGGGGCTGCAGTGTCTCCACTGCTCTACATATAATCAGACAGCTACCTGTCGCCCTTGTACAGACTGAGGCTTATGTGTCTGCATGGTTCCAGACAATGGGACACCCCCAGGTGCCGCAGATACTGGAAGTTAATAAAGTGTGTGTGTGTGTGTGTGTGTGTGTGTGTGATCCAGACAGTAAATAAACACACCCATATCCCCAAAGGATGGTGCACAACCACCAACACATGTATTTTTGAGAACAAACTTACAATGTAGACACTCCACACTCACTCTCAGATATTTTTGTTCATGCAGAAGATGTATTTAGGGTTGGTGGGTGATAACAAGGATTTTCCTAATCATCTGGAACCAGAGTTCTGAGACCTATCAGACCTGAGCTCTACATCATAAACAGGCAGTTGCCAGCAAGCTTCTACATATAGTGTTTTTTGATTTTTGCTGAAGGTTGGTAAATGTGCACATTTAAAATGTATCTCTTCAAATTGGTAGTAATATATTTCCTAAGATAGGACTCTGCTGTCTGTTCAATAAAAGCAAGGGCATGCAGGATGTTTTATAGCATGTAGGGTAGCCCGTGTGGTATTGCATCACGTTTGAAGATGTCAACGTGGACTTATAATTTCTGATATGTAATGAATTGTCAATCAAAATCCACAGCTAATTAAGGCAATATTTGTTAGATAAGTTGTAAGTAAAATTCAGAAAAAGTAAGTAATGCATTTCAGAATGATTTGTTGAAGTGCAAGATCTCTTGGAACCATGGAGCTTAGACCCCCTGGGTGGTGCGATGAGTCAGTCTCTGGCTCGTGAATGCTCACTCTCTCCCTCTCTCTCTCACACACACACACACACACACACTCACACACACACACACACAGTACCAATGAGTAAAGTAATGCAGAGCTAAAAGCTTTTCCTAATATCTGATTGGATCTTGTCACAATGGGGTTGACGCTCCAAACTTTTGAGCCCTGTTTCCATGACGATATGTTCTGACAAGATGGTTTTTTTTGGATGCAAGGACCAATTGTTTTTTTGTTTTTTGTTTTGGGGGGGGGGGGGCGGAGGGGCGGATCTGAGCACTCTAACAGTCAACGAAGGCTGTCAGAACATCCTGATCACACAAAGAAAGCAACACAACACCGAGTGAAGTTTGGCAGCCCAACCCTCCCACTGCAGGCAAAACCTGGGAACTCAAGTGACCTCGTCTGAGAGCAGAGACACACACACACACACACACACACAGTCTTAACCACGCACAAAAGCCACTGACGTATTATGATTTTTAATGACATATCCGGCCCAGGGGAATATTTCATCTTAGATAATTGGGGTACAATGTGTTGATAATGAGGAGACAATTCTCCTTCTCATTACAGCAGTCATTGAGAGACATAATCTATTATGCTCTTTCACAGCTAATACATGAATTTATGTTTGGCTCTGAGAAATAGGACCTGTGGAATGCACTGAGGGTGAATCCCTCAGACAAAATACGCAGCAATAAAACAAGTTTAAAGTGGATACTAACAAATCTATGTGTAATGTCTTGTTCACTGTGTCGTCATCACTGTTACAGCAGCAGCCCAATCATGTATTTGTGTTTTAGAGGCAAAATATGTGCAAGTCTATTTGTTTATTTGAATCCCCGCATGGTTCATCTGGGTTCAGTGCAGATCCCAGCTGGGGTGCTAGACACAAGAGGGTGGGCGGGTGCCAAACCACACTTTTGTCTTCAAATGAATAGAGGAACTTAAGCGACCTCAGACAAGCATTAGGACATCTGTTATTGGCTGATGGCAGCGCCCAGCAACATCTAGCAGAATATCAATGGCAGCTTGTTCAGTAATGCACGAATGAACTCTAATTCATTACCCCAGCATCAATAAAATAACCGATTTCAAACCAAAGCGGACACGTACAACACATACATTTCTTATATTAGATACGTTTGTTTGTGTAATGTTAACAAATTCATAGAAACTGCTATAAAATAAGAGTCAAAGAAATATCAAGAGGCGTTGATCTGGAGTAATACAAGGACGCTTCATGACACCTTCCTTTATAGGTTCCCACTAGAAGGTAGACATACAGTAGTCCATGTTGAGTGTACAGAGAGAGACCTTCACCTGTCACTATGATACAACAGCATATAAGAGTGGAACTCCCCATGGCAGTGCTGCGATAATGATGAACCTCGAGATGAGTCATCAGGCTTCACATGCTGTTAAATGTTTAACATTCTTGTCCAGCAGATGGCAGCAAAGGATTACGTTTCCATTTAAATTACTCGTATTTAACAGGGATCATAATCATTTTTTAATTATAATTTATACTATTTATTGATTGCCTATGGGGAAATTACAATTTACACTATGTTGCTATTAAACCCTAAACACAAGCCTGAACTACACACACATGCTCAGGTCCTATACATGCACTAATGGAGAGATGTCTGATTGTGAATTAAATGTATTTGTAGGATTAGATTTGGTTCCTTTCTTGAGGTTTTACATTGTTTTGGGTTGAAGACTTCAACAAAAATGCCATATATCATATCAACAAACCTGTAAAAATGTAATTTAAAGAAATATAATTTAAATGAATGTTTGAACCAGAAATTGTAAGGACTAAAAAAAAAGGTAACAATTAAACTGTCCACTCTGTATTTTGGCTAATGTTCAGTATACTCGATCTGCCTCGTGACAGGTGACATGCTTATTCCAAATTCAAATTGAAAATTGTTGAAAAGGTTTACAATAGTTGTGTTACAGTATTTTGTATAGTTGCAGCTGTTACATCATGGGTAGAGAGTTAGATGGAACTGATAAAGACTCATACGATCTAAACTCAAATCACAGGTCTGTTTATTTTAGACCCGACGCTAAATTTTGGTTAACAATAATGACATTAACCTGCTCTTAATTCAACTGTCCTAGTAGGGACTTGGTGGAAGTACCACATAGTAGTTCCCGAGAAAGAATACCAGACATTTTTACATCCATTCGTAACATATCTGAGGGCGTTTTCATACCTAGTTCGTTTGCTTTGGTCCGAATCACTTGTTGAGTTTGTAAATTTGGAGCGATTTGCCCTGGGTCGGTTTGGTTCGGTTTCACATTTGGAAAAAATCCAAGCATACCCAAATGCACCGTTACAAAACACGCAATTACGTCCATTACTTTAATTGGTCAGATGCTTCTGGGGGCGGGAGCAAGAAAGTTTTGTTTTTTTTCTTTTTTTTATTCATTCAAAATACAAATATACAAACAAACAAGGCAGTAGAAAAATCAGACCAATTTCAAAAAAAAAAAAACATTTGCCTCGGGTCGAACAAGTCAAAAAATAACAGCATATATACATATCAAATCAAAATTCAGAGGACAGAAATGAGAGAAAAATAAAATAAATAAATAAATGACAAACAAATAAATAAACTGGGCTATCTCAAATTAAATGAAAAGTTTCAAGTAGATAAACCAAATCAAGGGCTTTTCCAACCTTAACCAGTTTCAGTGAAAGGTGTAGCTCATTCTTCCAGTGGCTCAGGGAGGGTTTGGTCTTAAAATATCTACATTTATGTATAAAATGTTTCCCTAACAGTAACAAGATGTTGAGAACGAAGTCTACCTTTTTGTCTTCAACAAAAACACCAAACTTAATATTCAGCACTGTCAGAAGAGGTATCACAGTACTCCTGGCCTGTACCCAGCTCTGCAGATCTTCCCAGAAGGGTTGCACCCACTCACACAGAAAGAAAACGTGTTCTAGATTCTCAATTTCCTTTTCACAAAAAACACAGTTATTTGTATCAAAATTGA
>NC_048424.1:14325954-14327834 GCF_013103735.1 Etheostoma cragini
GACTGAGGGAAAGTCAAAGCATTTAAAAAAATAAAAAATAAAACATTTGCAAGACAAATACAGGGCCCAGGGCAGTAAAAAGAATAGGCCAGCACCACATTAACAAGCCTCAAATCATGTTTCATTTTATTGTTACATGATACATTAACATGCACTCGTTTGAAATCAGCCAAAGTCCGCATTTTTACGCTAGATTTCCATGCAAAATAATGAGGGGCTTGCATGATTTTTGTTGCTAAAAGTCACAAATATCTTAACAGTAAGTTGAAAAATGTTGTGTTTACTTTACACTAGGCAGCCATTTCCCCTGTTGCCATGGTAATGTTATGAAGTGACGCAATTGCACAACAAGACAAACACATTCCTTTTTTCATTAGACCGCAGTTGTTCCAAGTGCCCGCAATTTCATCGAATAAATATCCCAGATATTCTATTGAATTTTTAAAGAAAATGTGCCGCATAATCAAGGATTTTTGCAACAAATCTTGCGCATGTGCAGGACGGATCGTGCAGTGTCGTGAAGCCTGGTAAAACACAATAATCATCTGCGCATGCGTGAATATATTTAATGCTACGAAGCCATCACCTTCCGTTAGCATTCCATTGACTGCCAATAATTTTGGCCCCACTTTGACAGCGAATACTTTTACATCTTAAAGACTATTTTTCCGTTGTTTATTTCTAAAGAAACACGACAATGTATAAAGGCTCCATTACCTTGTAGCTCACGTTATGGCTCCGTAGCAGACACTTTTTTTAATAAAAACAGGCTAACGATTGTGTCATAACCAAGGGACTTACTGTCACACAGTAGAGGAATCACCGTAGAGTACAGAGTAAGCACGCAGACAGTTTTGACTTACACTAGCTGTTTAGGTTTAACTACTAATGTTAACTGCATTATAGTTAGCGGTAATTATCCTGTGCCTATTTTCTCTCCTTAAATATACCTACCTCTCCGTCTCTGCTGATTGGGAATGATTGAGATTTCTCTTGGCACAGCTACTAGAAGACTTACAACTTTCAGACAGGTTGTCCACGTCACATCTACGTCGTCAAGCTCAGCTGGAGGCTGGGCAGTAACGCTCAAACCGGAAAAAGTTTTTCTAACACCCTTCACTGGTCTCCGTCCAGAACAACGGAATCTGTTGGTCCATTTCTTTAACTGTCTATGTGTGTTCTGGACTAGTTCACATTTCTTGCATTTCCATGGTCAAACCAGCTCATTTCATTATAATTAATAGAGACCAATGACGACTTTTTCTTTAGGATGAAAATATAAAACACGTTCTTTTTATTTGCTGTTTATAGATAGATGTACACCACTGGAGATTTGGATAAAAGCACACACAAAAAGCTCATGTATTTAGAATCTCGACACATCTGAAGATGAAAAACAAAAAGCGGAAAAAATGTTGGATTAAAAATAGATTTATAAAAAAAAAAACTATCCAAATTCTTTACGGTTTCTAAATGTAGCCGCACGTGTTGAAGTCTGTGCCAAATACCCACTCTCCGCGGTTGCTAATAACCTCTGTATTCTTTACACAGGGTGTTCTGTAAAAAACGTGAAATCTACCATTCAATATTACGTCAAATAAAAGTACATTATTTACACAATATCAAATGAAGCCATTTAGTATGAGACATATACTAAAGGACACTTCATTCTTTTCAAAGGAAATTAAAACAAAGCTTATGTAAAATGAAGAGCTCCAAAGAAGCCGATTTAAAGCCATTTTAAGAAGAACAACAGTCACCAAGGGACACGCCTGCATGGCAACCAACAAGCAGAGGATGCAGATTACTGAAGGGATGGAATCACTTTGATCAAATCCACTGTAATACCCAGGGCGAGGGGGGGGGGGGGGGGGGGGGGG
>NC_048424.1:14327863-14380307 GCF_013103735.1 Etheostoma cragini
GGTATGGTAAAAAGCCTTTGGTGAATGTTGTTCTTCAAGACAAATATGGAGAGAAAGAAAAAAAAAATGACTGCAGTATTATTTACAATTTGCACATTCAGTTGAAACACTGACAAGAGGTTCTGCAGGCAAAGGAAGAATAAAACCACAACAACAAAAGAAACTTGCAAGCATCCAGAAGCAGATCAAACATCAAGTGTCCAAATAACGAGCCCTACGGGGTAGTGCGTTTTTACTGAAAGGAGGGGGGGGGGGACAGTCAGTGTGCAGGTCTGGACAGAGGGGGTCAAACAATGGCACCAATCAGAAGCGGAGTGGGACAGTGGGGGAGTAGACAGGAAAAGTCACGATCAGAGGGGATTTCCTTTGCTGTGGAGGCTAGCTCTTATCCACCACACACAGCAAGACAGACAGCATCACGGATTTCAATATTTTAATAGTTTGTCTTTTTTTCAGTTGTGTTTCTATTTTCTTTCAAGTTTTCTCAGGAAGTGCTTCATCACTGAAATGGCTTGGGGCGACCACTCGGCTTCTCCTCTTTAGCTTTTTATTACAAAATCGACTTTGTTGCTTGAACAAGGCCTGTGCTTGAATCTGAGCGGCTGGAGGTGTGCCAAGTTTGGACTTGAACGCATCAGGGTTGTTGTTGTTGTTGTTTTTGGAAACCAAGGTTACGATTGTTTTTAAAGATCTGGCTTTTAAGTTCATGCTACTACACAATTCTCGGTTGAGCAAATATCCCTTTAGACTATAAAAGGCACTGTGAAAAGAAAGGCATATGTCTGACCTCGTCAAACCAAACATACCTCATCTATGGAGCAGTCTAACACGTGTTTTATAAATAAAAAGGGTCTTGCTTGAGAAGAGTAGAAAAAGCGATCACTATCAGCACAGTTTCTGCCCCCGCTTGACTTCTCTCAACACACAGCAGCGTTGTGTAAATCCCAGACGAGCAACTACATCTCTCTGACCTCTTGTAAGCCTCACATGAAAGACAGCGACTTGTACTGAATGCTAATGACCGTGTTGAACACACTCCGATCACGGCTGGACGTGAACAGGCAACCAAAAATAAATCCACCACCGCCCTCTCATGCAACTGGCGAAGCCAACATCCCGAGGATCAAATGGATCTAGCCACGTGACGACCAACTATCTGAGCCACCGACACACACTGCAAACTTATTGCCGACACAATTAAAATAAAGGACCTAAATTAAAAATAAGTTGGCACCAAACTAGGCTTGTGCACTCTCTAGACCCCTGTCCAGCCAGCCCTGTTGTTGTATTGTAGCTTTGAATCCTGAACTTTCTACTGGTAGTCACAGATGACCCCAGAACAATCAATGAAAAGTGTATTTTACACTGAGAAAAGCTCCTAATATACTATGTAGGAAAAATTAAAATATAAACAGCTGTCTAGTTTAAATGTTGAGAATAGCCAATATTAGATATATAGAAACAACTGACATTTTCTCATAAACTGATGTTTTTTTTGTTTGTTTTAAAAATCTAACTGAAAGGCTAATATTTGTACAAGCACCTGACATCTATAAAGAAGAGGCCAGAAGAGAAGACGGCTCACACACAGAACAGAACACCTGAGAGAAATGACCAGAAGGGGGCAGCACAGCACCCTGAAAAAACAACGAGAGGACAGGAGAAAAAAACAGAGAGGGAAAAGAGATAACGTCACTACAGTATCTTGGGTGAAGTTCGGGGCCATGGTGCATTTCATGGTCCCGTCGTTTCTGGCGTCCAGCAACCAGGACAAAAACCAAGTGGAGAAAAGCGGAAGGTAGGTGGGGGCCAGAAAAGCCGTACAAGGCTTAGGAGTGCGGCTTTAGACATTCCCTGCATCCCGTGGAGCTGGGACTGTTCAGTTCTTTGCTGGGCTGGGCTGGGATACCAGAGTTCTGCTGTTGTGCTGGCCTCGGTGGGCCTGTGGTTCCCCTGTGGATGCAGCTGCTGCTGCTGGTTTAGGATGGCTCTCGGGTGGACTCCTAGTGGCCGTCGTGCGTTGTCAGCATTTCCTCGGCCCTCCGGTGCAACTCCAAGGCTGTGACAGTGCAGATGTCCCTGGGGAGTTCGGATTTCCTCCTCATCAATGGGCGCTCTCTACGCTGATCTTTTAGGACCTGCACACATGGAGACAGTGGGACAGAGAGGGATAACATTCAGAACTAATACACACTCCAGAGCACCTTCACAGAGACAAAAACATATCTGCCTTCTCACAATCCCAGCAAACACATACTGTCTGTTCAATGCAATTCTGTGTGATCCAAAAGAATTGCATGGCAGGATAAGTGCCAACATGACCAAGCTTCATAAATCACATTACAAATCGCCGTTAGCTTTAATTTAACTTTGCATCCAACCACATATACATAGTTTCAGCTAAGTGCTTTCAAGCTTCATGAATTCCATTTTTTTAAAGATTTTTTTTTTTTTTATAATATAGTCAAAGACAAGAAAGGAGGGGGATGACATGCAGCAAAGGACAACAGGTCAGAGTCAAACCCGCAGCTGCTGCCTCAAAAAGTAAACCTCTATTCATGGGCTAGCACTGTACCAGGTGAGCTACCCAGGCACCCTCATGGATTCCATTTAAGCATACACCTACTAAAATCTAGAATAAAATGTAAAAATAAGAAATTGGCCCGCAATGATTTTACTGAAGTGATAAGGGATGTCAGACCTAGGAACGCCGTGATATTCACTGCAAGACTATACACGGACACTCCATTCCTTACCTGTGTGGCTTCCTCCGTCATAGCTTTCTTTAGCATGTTGACGTCGTCTAGTAGCGGCCCGTCTGTCTCCATGTCCATTGGACTACCTGAGCCTATCGAGTCAACGTATATCAGAAACTGTAGAGGGGTTGGGGAGGGGGGATGGAGAAAAAGAGGAGGAATGGTTAAAAGTCACCACATAAAAACTAATCTGGTGTGTGCTGGATATGTCCTTTTGACTTTAAATCTTGGATCAACTTTAAGAAATGTTGACTCATTTTGAAACATTTATCTGGAGCCTCTACACACTTCTCCAACTCAGCTTGTTTAGACTGTGATTGGACAAGTGCCACTAAGGCAATCTTGAAACAACTTCAGTCAGTACTGTCTGCAGTATATATTACTCAGTTCAAATGTCTTTGCTCACCTGTGGGTTTGACTTTGCAAGATTCTCAATCTTCAGCCACGCGTCTTCTCTCTCTTTCCACTTGGCTTTCTCTCTGAGACACAGAACAAAAAGCAGACAAAAAGCTTTAAAAAGACACAAAAAAGGGAGAATTTACTCAAAGATACACCAACATTAAATCTATGTTCAAAGGAGTTGGTGGTTAGGTTTACTTTGATGGTTTACTTACCCGCTAAGTCATTCTTTCCATTTCTAATGATGTTCGCATGTTTTCTATGACGTGCAATAAGGCCTAAGAGATGCGGTGTCTAACTTGTGACTTACTTGCTTTTCTCTGCCCTGAACTGCTGGGTGCAGTCATCAAACAGCTTCTGGTTCATCTCCATGAAGAGTTTCAGAGCATTGTAGATCAACCCATGGATTGTCCTGCAGAAAGACAAAGATTACCACGGGTAACTTTATTTACGCACTATATCATCGTGACAACCAGTTATCAGGCGAAGAAACACAGAGACATAGAAAGCCTGTGACTCACTTGTTCCAGTGGGTCTTAGAGTTGCGGTACAGGGATGGGAACATGATGGGCAGGATCTTGGCGGCGTTGTCACTTATTAGGCTCATGATGTACTCATTGTTCCAGTAGTACAGGGCTCGTTCTGCCACCTAAGAGCACACAAGTTTATAACGGGGTTAACGTTTGATGCAAAACACACACAAAACACCATGTACTAAATTCACTTTATACACGTGCTAGGCTGAATGTCAGACCTGAAAGTGTGGGCTGGACACACACTTGGCCAACTGTCTGAAGAGGGGCTCCATGACTTTGACGAACTCTGAAGGCTCAATGACGTCCAGGATCTCCTCCAGTTCATTCAGGAACATCACCTCTTTTGGACTGTGGGTCTTTGGCCAATACTTTAACAAAGCCATTACCGTCTACAAACAAGGACAACAGGATTACTAAAGACAAACAATGTACGAACAGCTGATCTGTCTAACTAATAATATGGATAATGAAGTTCTACAGAAGCTCGCATTCAAACTAAATTTAAACAGACACATATTTAGAGAGATGACGCAGACTATATTTATACTTTGTATATCATTGTAATTGTTGTCCAGGATTGAGAACCGTTAAATCCACTAATGAGATTAAGTTTGTTTTCCTATCTCTTGTAGAGAAATCCTCCGTGGCTAAGCAAGAGAATCTCTCATTGCTTTATTTTTATTAAAAATGATTCAACCAGGCACATGACTACCTGACAAATCCCATTGCAACTGAGCATTATAGGAATATAAAAGGATGATCCAATCAACAATATTCACTACATAACAATAACAAATCCCATTTTACCGGTTCTGTGAGGGTGCTATCCTTCTCTAAGAACTGTACCACACAGTAGGCCAGCTGAAGGAGAGAGACAACATTGTATCACCACAACACTCATAAGGTTTTTTTTTTAATGGCAGAGCAAAGCATTCCGTAGTGTATAAGACTGACAAACCTGTGGGTGATATACACTAAGAGACTTGACTTTGTGTAAAGGCAGCAGAACTTTCAGCAGGAATATTTTGTGCTCTTCTTTCAATGGTAATGCAAAGCCATTGATTATGCTGTGAAGAGAAAGGTGGTCATCAGACAAAATAAGAGCTGGAGTTCATTGAGACTCTAAAGGAAGTCGAGACACAACAGAGACACAGGAGAAAGGCAATACCTGTATGTAGTAATATGACCATTTAATCATTTTACTGCTGAAAACCATCCTGAAGCATGAACATGAGAAAGTTTTACATTTCTTACCTGCCTAATATTTCCAGTAATTCTGCTATTCCATTATGATGTTCAGTCTCATAAATGAACCTGAAAAATAACACAGAGATACATCATGGTGGTACTTTTAAAAACAGCATGTGTTACCAATGTGCCTAAGTCTATGACTCACTCACCTATAAAATATATTATTAATGTGTTTCCTAATGTACGCTCGCAGGCCCAGGAACTTGCCATAAATGCGATGAAGAGTTGTCTTTAGAAAATCTCTTTCCCTGGGGTCTTCACTGTCAAACAGGTCTAAGAGCTGTGCACAAAAGAAAAGGTTAGTGACACACAGATCAATTTCAACTGAGCACAAACACCAAAATCTATGGATGAGAAAGAAAAAGACACTCAAACATCATAAAAATGCATCCACTGCCCTTTATGTCAAACATGCCGAACCCTGCATACAAATGTGTATCCTTATGTGCTCACCTGCATTACAAACTTCTGGTCAATATACTTTTTGGCTATGTTTGGTTGAAAGTCAGGTGACTCTAAGAACCGTAGGAGGAATTCATAGACAAGCTGTGGAGAGAAGAGCCGAGGTTAGACAACATAAAAAGTATCAGCTGTGTGGATGTGTTCAGTTTACAGTGTGTGCGTGTGTGTGCGTGTACGTACCTGTAGATGTGGCCATGCAGCCTCTAGCGTGGGCTCATCTTCCTCTGGGTCAAACTCAGCACCCGTGGGGTTGGATGATGGCGGCAACGTCCTGAACATATTCACAGAAAACTGTGGGAGAGGAGGGTTTATCAGTTTATTTTATAAAAACAATATATACAAAAACAGGAAGTGCCAAATCTTCAATCTTTGGTATCCAAAGGCTGAGCACGACTGAAAAAAGGCATTCAAATCAAGCCATACACTTGGATTTAACATGCAGATTGGGATATCTCTTTCAGTCCGATATCAAATAACAAAAATTAAAGCCAAAGAAAAAAAAAGTCTAAATAACTAAGAGAGACTATACCATTTATGTGAAATACAATATGGCTGCAGTCCACAGTTAGCTCACTTAAAAAATAACATGAAAGAAAAACCTGACACAAGTTAATTGTGGCTTTCTGCCAGTGCTGGTGGACAGATTCTATCTGTGGTCTACAGAGGACAGTCTCTAGAGTAACTGAATGGACACACTGGAAGTAGTGGCCTTTTTGTCCTCACCATTTACACACGCGGTTCAAAAGGTGATTAGTGTGTATATTTGTAAACGCACCCTTTTTTTTTACCCACAATGCCCATTACCTACAATGACCTTTTTATGCTGCATTTAGCCAAACATTTTCCCCAGAGTGAAGAAATAACAGTTGCTATTTTTGCCCAACCCTAGTAACATTAACTCGGCATGCTAAGTTTGTCTACTCTACTTACCACTTTTGCTTCCAAAACACACCTGACAGCTGAAAAAATTAACCTGACGTGGCAACTCACAAATCCATCCGCCACAATATTGGACAATCAGTCCATTACAATCAGTAACCTGTCCCACAATATTACAACAAATAACCATAAGGGTTGTTGGGGGAGTTGACTGCAAAGTACTAAAGAGGAAAACAAGCCTGTTTGCAACTTTGCCATTTCAAAATGAACTTACAACAGTGAGTATGCTGGCTATTTTACTGCACAGCTGTTAAAACAAACACTGGTACAATGTTATGCAGCCACTGCAAACTGGTTTTTATTAAGGTTTAATTTGCTTTTGAGAAAAAAAAGAAGCTTGCCACTAAAAAAAAACTCAACCCAAAATGACTTCTAGTTCTCCACTTATTGCTGTTCCAAAAGTCAACAAGACTGTTTGAGAAATGAAGTTTAGCTGTTGGTAATCCATCCTCACAATCTGCCTTCAAGATTTTAAATGAGAAAATTTTGTATTTTCTTAATGATAAAGAATAAATGGAAGTTTGTATTGGTGGTTAAATATTCCTTTGTGTGTTTGTCTGAGATATCAGGCTTTTTCACTTGCAATACCACCTCCCAAACTGGGAAGCATGCATCCATTTCCCTTCACAGTCTACTCTCACTTTCAAGCCAACACGCTTAGAACGATCTCACTAGAGTACAGTCAACCAGCGGTCAAACACACCTCACCCGCCATCATGTTATATATTCTTAGTAGAAACCATGCCTTATTTCCCCCTAGAGTACGGGACTAATGGAACAACTACTGTTGTGTCATTCAAAAGGTCTGCCTAAGTATTGTTCTAAAGCTCCACCACTGAGGCATCAAACATACCCTGAAAGTAACAAGGGCTTTCGGAGGAAATCATCTGTACATCCTTAACATATCAATACACTTTGTATGGCCCAAAAAAAAGGAGTTTGTCGTGTTAATCTCCATACTTTGATGATGAAAGCCATTAGTGGACTTCAAAGAGTCCTTGTCTTTAAGGGGGCAGAGGAAAGGGGCTGATGGGAATAAGAGTATATTTTCATGCAGATGTGGAAGCTCTGTTGCATTTTCTGCAGCACTGATCAAATGAAGCCACGACAAGGAGGATGGGGGTACATTTGCACCTTGATTATCTGCTATCTGTTTATCATGTTGCATTGAGGCAGGGCTTTCATTAAAATCAAAGGCTTTTAAATTTGGCTTGGGAAAGCAAACCAGATCCGGGCCACAATCTCAGAGGAACACATTTCTCAAAAAAATAAACAGTGGGAGGAACACTGACTACAGCCCAACTGAATACACAGGTTCAGCACGGCAGAGGATGGAGCTCCAGACAATCTAGCTAGACATCTTTTTTAAAACACCACTAAGTGACCAGTTGAGGGAAGTGAAATTAATGGAACACTTAATGGTACCAATTGTTTTAAGAAAAGAAGTTCAGGTGAGTTTATGTCACATATCTATTGGTTCAAACTGCGGTCAGAGATGCTAATGTGAGTTTCCTATAACTCAGTGAGGAGCCAAAAATAAGACTAAATGAGTCTGTAACTAGTGAGTATTGCTGGAAGGGCAATAGAATCCGCAGAACATTCTCCTCCCATGGGGCAAAAATAGTCCTCATTAAAAAAAGATCCAGGGTCCTTACCAATAGCAGACCCTTATACAGAGGTTAATGGGATATGTAAGCAATAGCTTCATTTTACCGAGTCAGATGGCTCTTCAAGGACACACGCCTTTAGTGATTTACAGACAATGAAAGAAAATCCTTCTCACCTCAGACATGACAACTCAGGAACACGCAACTGTCACTCTTAAACCTGAGGACCTACTGTTCTGCTACACTGCACTATAGCCATGAGTATGGCACGATTCGTATTAAGGCCATAATCAACCCGACAAACCAACCAGATAATTGGCCGTCGGACAGTCTGGCGAGGTCGGGGATTCGAGTCTGTTTGGCGTGTTCCGTGCCGTCGTCCATTGGAGGGGCAGTCGTCCTTTATTTTTGGCCGACCTGACATGCTCGGATGGAAGGCGGGCACTGCCGACAGTCAGACTTAAATGACCAATCTGATTGGTGGCGTGCTAACCCGGAAATGACGAGTGGTGTGAGCGTGACTAGAGTCTTTCAAAATCTGACGAAAGTCTTTTAAACTGACCTTTGTTGATCTGAAATGAAGACAGATTCAGCAGCCGCGTGGGCTATCTCTCGCTTAAAAAGGGTTTTAGTAAACACTTTGTTTTAGTAACACATGAGATCGTATTCTGAACAAGCCGCCATGACAGAAACCAGACCCACGTGACACATTCGTCCAACCAGCTGACGTCAGCAGTCAGCATCACTTCCGTGTGTTCTGAGTCACTTTTTTTGGCCAACTCGGGTCAGCCGGTGGGTAGGTGGTTCATGGCCTTTATAGACATTAATAATATGGATTAGGGTTAACCCGGCAGGATATGCTCATGACAACCTGTTGCTTTACCCCCCAAAATACTCAACGCATAATACAGCCATGCTGTGATCATTTACAAAATAAAGTTGATTGAAAAACCCAATCTCTCTCTTATTAAAGATCCTACATGTAATATATAATGTAACTGAAAATAAACTCTTCTGCAAAGTCCAACTAACTAAATATATATCGAATCTCACATCTGCCAGAAACATTCCCTTTAGTACAATACTTAGTTTTGTAGCAGCAAACTGTAGCAGTTACACAATTTCTTGTAACTTTCAACTCACTAATCTGAAACTCACCAACCTGCAACAGTAGCTTAAAAACAACATTCATCCTGTCTCAGCGCAGAAAAGGCCACAGTGTGGAGGAAATGAAAATACCACATTCTTTGACTGCAAAACAAGCAACTGCTTTGCCTTCTGTGCAGGAACATTTAGTCTGGAGTTGAATAATGTACAGTCCTCATATAGCTAACCTGAGTATGTTCACATTTTAAATAAATCACGTTTTCTGGTAAGAACGATTAACTTCATGTGAGTGTCAATGACATATCCAAGTCTGTTTATACTGACCATGTGAACCACCTCTGGGTAGATGGGTTCGGTGATGACATTCCTGTTGTGGGTGATGTACTCCACCATCTCGCTTATTGCCGCCCGTTTCACCTCCTTCCATTTCAGGTCACTCAGTGGGTCGGAGACAAAATCAAAGAGGACGCAACACTGCCGCAACTTCTGAATGAACAGCTTCTCCTGCTCTGCAGGGGGAACGTCTACAAGACACAAATGGAAGGACAGTGATTTAACAGATCTGCCATTGTGTGTGAAGTTCTCACCTTTAACAAAAAAAGAACAGGAACTCCAAGGATTCCAGATCTTAACACTGTATTTAAGAAACTGTCCCTCATACTCACAGGGCAATCACAGAACAGCATATTACTATCGCATAGAACCATGTTTTATCCCACTATCATCATGGAGAAAAGAACAAGTCAGATGCTTGATTAAATTCATCCAAAACAAAATGATGCAGGAAAAAGGTAAATGTTAGACATAACAGATTGTAGAAAAATGGTCAAAAACGTTGCTGACAGTTGAATGTTTAGGAAAACAAATGCATAATGCTGCAGCACCTGACACTATATACAGACTGCATGAGTAGTCTTTGTTAATCACTGTTGCACATGTGGAGGTAGTGACTTGTATGCTTAAAAGCTTAGTTTGTTACCATGTTAATGGCTACAAAACGTTAATGTTTTCTTTCAAGACGTGAGGAAGGGAGGCAAGTGGAGGAGCTACAGATGCAATTTCAGAGATCTGAGATGTACCTTGTGTCACCACAACTAGATCAATGCTGCAGCAGCAGATCTAATTCTGCCTCCAGGAATACTGATCCACACCTGTTTGTATTATAATCATTAACCAGCCATTTAAAAAACATCACATGTTTTTGTAGCTACAGCACACTCACAATGAGCCAATCTCCATTCTGTGCCAGTGTTCAATGCATTATCACCATACAACAGCTGAGTGACTCTCTCTCTCTCTTAATCAACATAATATGCAATCAAATAAACATTACTATAAAATAAGAATAACTAAAATAATAACTGCACATAAATGCTCATGTTAATGTATAATCAAGTCTTTCAGCAACCCCTCAAATACTCTGGGACTATGCCAGAAGCTTGTAGCACAAGAGCTAATTGCAGAATCACCGAGGATTTCTGTTCTGCACTTAGGAATTGTTACAAGTCTGCTCCCCGAGGACCTGAAGGGCTTTCCCATCTCATACACCAGAAACACATAATTAGGCCAAATTTTGCTTTATAAACATGTTAAACAAGAACTATGATAAATATACAGGTAACCATTGTAAGGATTAGAAATTAGTCATTACGTGTGCTGTGACTTTGTTTTTTATCATTAACCAAGCCGGACCGTTCTGGATCAAGTGTTACTGTTACGGCTTTTTGGGAACACCAGACAGGAGACTATTACAATCAACAGTCTACCGTATGTATTGCGCTAAGTAGTAGGCCAGCACGATTCAGGGAAAAATACGAATCATGATTTTTTTGCTGAGAATTGATATCATAATTCTCTGCCACGATTTGACAAAACAAAACAAATTGGCACTACTAAACCAAGGTTCTTATAGTTTTGCATTTTTCATTAGTTTTTAATTTGTTTTGACTTTTTGTTTTCAAATTCAGTTTAGTTTTAATTTGTTTTAACAGCGGGTTTGCTAGTTTAGAAAATGCTTAGTTTTAGTTTTTATTGGTTTAGTCTTTTTGTTTTATGGGTTATTAATCAAGGGATTCGAAAAGGTCAGAAATAGCATTGTGTAATAGCTCAACAAAAACATCATACAATTTTAGAAATATGTGCAGTATTCACAATGTATTCAACAGTAACACCAGTACAAACAACGTACATATGGTGATGAGCACACATATGTAAACAGTCAACAAGATGACGTATTGAGTGCAGAATGCGTTTGACGTACCCAGGAGTAAAACCTAAATAGCAAACAGACTAAGGAAGATAGACATCAACAGGTGTTTAGAACTTTGGTAAAGTTGTTCACTTTTTGAAGTCAATCAACTCACACAGTTGTGTAGACATCCCAGTACTATGGATAATTTTAACCAAACAGATTTTTTTTGGCACCTATAGCACATTGGGCATCAGCACAAGCCTGTAAACACAGAGGCCTGAATGAAGAGAAGGGAGAGCATTGGAGCGCTTTAAAACCCGTTTTATACAACTCACAGAAGAAAGTAGCAGTGTTTGTGATGCATTCAGCCCGTAGAATTAAATGAGAAGTCAAAAACAAAAATTGTTAAAAAATTAAATTCTGAACAGGGTGAATCAAGATCATAATTTTTAAACCGATTAGTCGTGCAGGCCTACTAAGTAGTACAGTAAGTTGATATAATATTTACTCTGGGATGATGTCATACTGTAATGGTACATTACAGACCGATTGCACTAAGGGAATAACTGTTTCGCAATAAAACTGACAAAATGTCAGTAGCAGCCTGGAAGAATCTGAAAATGATTTATTGCCAAGTAAGTGACACTTGGTTACTGATTGTTAGTGCATAAATATATTAAACATTAATATGAAATAAACAAACAAATAACAAACAAGTATGTTCATAAGAAACGAACAAACGAGAGAGACAGCTTCTCAAGTCCTTTAACCTCAGTTGGTCAGTGTCCAAAGCTACAAAAACTACTCAGAAACCAAAAAAGAAGTGCAAAGGTTGCCATTCATTTTTCTCCAACATAGAGGCTTAAAACAAAATGTCCCCTCATAAAAATCAGTTATTAGCATTAGTTGGGTCGTAACAACCTGTGATTTATGAGTCAGCTGTGTCTCCCTCACTAACAATCTGTTTGTGTACCATTTGTCACCATGGTGACCACAGGCAGAGATTGGACTTTGGATTAGGGGGTAACCGCTGCTAATCAAAGATGCAGTCAGATTTGTTGAGCCCATCAGCCGCGGCCGAGAGACGTGTCCGCCAAACTGACCTTGTAAAACATGGGTAACACCAGGAAGTCCACACTTTCTAAAACACTCAATAAAAAGGGTAGAAATGCTGGTGTTACTGTTGTTAAAGTACCCATGCTGTGTCATTATATCCACATAAATTAAGCGAAAAAGATTTAACATAGCGGGAATATGGTTTGGTATGCAACAGGTAGAGCCTTAAACACAGCTTTATTTTTATCTTTTAACAACAAATTCTTAAGGACAGTTCAAGATGTTCCTACAGCCACAACACTAGAAAGATTGATCTAATAATTAAACAAAAAAATTAAACCTCGAACAAACTACAGAAGTTTGATTGTATCAGAAACAGTCATGGGGGGGGGGGACAGTCTTCCCCCCAGGAAGCAATTACTCATTTTGTTAAGGTACATTACAGGACACATACGTAACTCATCTTCACATTGAATCACATATACCAGTACTCATGACTCATACGCTCCTCTAAAAACAGAAAAGGGCTTTAGTCTTGCAGACATTTTTCAAGGTAACATTTTTTTATCCATCTTTTGTATAAGGAAGCAGGCGGTACTGTGGCACTGGTACAAACATCAGAGTTGATACTTATTACTTTAATTTCATTACTTGTCACTGAGAAATAAGGCAATTCTAAGAGATGCAGTACCGTAGGTTGTGCACACATCCACACGGGCTGGAACCTGAATCTGGGACTGACAGCCCCAACAACCATACTGTCCCTACACCTCCATACTTCTGAATCACAGTGACACAGCTGGTATGCAACGCACAACGCAAAATACAGCTACCTGTGCATCCTGTAACTCTAACTGTAAACGCTATGTTTCTTTCCTGTAGATTTGCCTATTGATTAATTTTTGGAGCCAGAATGCGTCTGCATTGTATTTCTATAACAGAGCACTCGTAGAAACACATTTACAACTCAAGTTTCCTGGGGGGCGGTGGACGGACAAGGCATCATTACGAGTTGTTTTTTGACTACGCATCAGCCTTAAGGGGTTATGCGGCACAAAACAAGTAGTCGTCCAGACACAACAATTACGGAAAAAAAGTTACGTAAGCAAGTCTGTAAGTAGCTCTGCAGTAACAACATACTTCATTCCCTCTATCCAAACTACTGGCCACAAACAGGATCTAATCAACCGTGTTAAGGGTCAAACAGCTGGCAATTTGCTTCACCCCTTAGCATTGGCTACCAGATCAGTGAGAACCCTAATGGGAATCTGTTTTATGCTTCAACACTGTGTTTATGTAAGACACGAGTATATTCTTTTGTTCGGTTTTCCTTTCTAACAAGCTGCATTTTTAAACTGTGAAGCTACTGCCAATGAGAAATATCATTTTTCTGAGGAAAACTTTGTCCATTACTGTACTATTTCATATATATATATATAAAATACTTTCAAAAAAGTATTCAGACCAGTAATTTTGACACTGAAGAGGAAAGAACATGAGATTAATGTGTTGATGAAAATCTTGTTTTGTTCTCTATACAGTCCTGTACATATATACTTGCAACCCATGTTCTTAATTGAAACTTTTTAAAAATTGCTAGCTTGCTATGCTAACACTAACCGCTAATGTTACATTGCTAATTTGCACAGCAAACAGTCCCACATTTCTCTGACTTCAATGGACTCCATGCATGTCCACGGTTTAAACCATTAGCAGATAATTTCATTTGATATCAGTGCACAACACTACTTGCTTTGGAGACATCGATACTTGCTTTACATATACCGTCCCGTATCACACAGGGACGCAGGAGGACACCCAGCAGCTGATCCACTTTTGGGCTGAAAACGAGCAGAAGTATCTTAAATCATGGGTTCATGTTGTAGCCATTCATTAGTGTATTGGTACTGTATTACTGTAAACATTTGTAATTAATTCCTGTTCATGCACTAGTAAATTGTTGTTTGTTATGATACGGGACACTGATGAAAGAACGGTTACTGGCCAACAGGCATCAGACTGGTCTGGAATATCAGGATAGCTGTAGTTAATTTGTTGGTTTTTGGTCTTGTGGGTCTAGGGGCTAGGGGTAAGGGGTAGGGGTAAGATGGAGAAATGGAATTCAGCCAAAAGGTCCACCAGCTCCTGTTACACAACAGTACTAGGTTTCCCGAACAGGCCTGAAATATTAAAAGACATGCTGTGCGACTTCACACACGGGCCTCTCTGCATGAATGGGGCACTAACCTTTACTCATCTAAATGGCACCAGCATGCACACAGGAAACCGGTCATGGACACAAATGACTCCCAAGTAGATATCTTCAGAAACCACAATGTCTACTGGTGAACATTCAATGAACGGATTAATAAACTGCCGCCAGTGGCAAATACTTTGTACATATGCTGTGTCAATGCATCACCGTCCAACCAATGCATAAGCATGTGGCTACTGGTATGTTCTATTACGGGGCTACAACAACTGCGTGATTTAAACATTGTGAGGCCGTTTTAACACCCACGCAAGTCCCAATGTAACACTAACATCTCCCCTGTACTGGCACATATTAATCAGCTGCATGTTAAGTGTACAATGGTTTTGGAAAAGGATTGATTGCAAAGAAATTAATATATGAACAAACACTTATTCAGAGATACGCTTGGCACTGAGCTAGAGTGAGTGTCTGTTTCCCATGCTCAGCATTTTGCTGTGGGTCTCAACTTCACGGTAGTCGGGTTAGACTGTAACTCAGGGCCTACAGGAGATTCAGCAACAACAGGCAGCGCATTTCCACTTTTCAGCTTACACGTGTGTCAACTGACACAACATACTCATACACAATACAGTACTGATGCGCATGCTGACAACAAGCTTCGACCTCACTTCCTATGACATCAGCAGTCTTGATGGGGGATGGGAGACTCAAAACTAGCACTCCTCACTCTTTTGCCCTCCCTCCCTGACTGAAGCAAAGCTATGCATGTCTTGGCAAAACCCTTCCTCATTGACATCCAAACACAACCCGCCGCTTCCTCTTCCAAAAACACTCATGCAACATACACTAAGGAAGATAAATGCTGAAAGTCTCTTAACTTTTAGAAAAGTCATCTGTCACAAATATTTTCTTTCTACAAAACCCAAATGAGCAGCTGTAGTTGTTTTTGTTTTGTTTTTAAATGGCAACAACATTCTTGCCTATCCCCCCTTGAAACACACAAACACAGAACAGCAGAGGAGTCAAATCTCCTATTCTCACCTCTAAAATGCATGAGGGCCACAGGCTGGAAAGGCCCATTGGAGCTCGGTGCATCCAGAACCATCCCGCTGGCAGTTCTAGTGCATGCCAACATCAGTGAGCTGAGACAGGAGACAGGGGAGAAGAGGGCAGCCCGGGCTAAGGCGAGGAGCCAGCCTCCATTTTAGCACGAACACTCTGAGCAGAAAATGAAGCTCCCCTGCTGCTGGAGGGAACCAGCTAGTTAGTGATGTCATCCCCCAATGCAGCTGCCTGGTTGGCTGGCAGCAATCACATGGGCTGGCTGTCAGTATAAATAAACATGAGTGAAAGGGATTGGCTGGTGGGCTTAGGGGGAAGGGTTAGGACTGTTACTGGGATTGGAGCAAAAGCAGCTACATCTATCAAGAGTTTTAAAGCACACACTACAGATCTGCTGATCAGTTTAGCCCATTCTGTAATTCCAATGCCAGAATAAGGCCATTAAAGACACATTCCTATCAGGGTTATCCTTTCAATATAAGGCATATTTTAAATTGTTCTGAATGTCCGGCATATATTACAGAATTGACAATCAAATTGACCCCGACTCGACTTATGCTCAGAACCCATGCTGTTTTGGGCTCCATCTTAGTCAAGTCATTGTCAAATCAATGTAAGCGTCAATACTAACTAAATGACTTTACTCCCATCTAATGAGTGAAGTTGGGCCCCAGTGGACTTTGTTAGCAAGACTTTGTCTGTAAGCTTTTTGGGTGGGATTTACTTATTATCTGCTCTAGTTGCTCCAAAGTTTTAGATACAGATATGGTAATAATAATAATGGTCCGAAATGTAGTAAAATTGCATAGTTTGAAACCTCGTTTGAAAACCACATTTTCTTGAGAAAGGGCCCCTCAAACACGCCAAATACGTGCACCTGAGTCTTCTACAACCCCAGGGAAAACGCTGCCCATATCGGTTATTTGGAATATTTCGAAATTGACCTGCGTCTGACCCACCTCTCAACCTGAGTCATGAAGCCGTGGTTACTCTTTCAAACACAAAGTCAACCCTGGTTCAACCGTGTTTAAGCCCTTGGTGTGAAAGGGGTATAACACTGTTTGCCAGATAAAAGCCCTTTTTATGTGTCTTGTTTTATGTCTTGTCCCTGTGTGCATGTGTGAAAGTGGTTGCATGACAGATGGCCCTCCAGGAGCACAGCTTGAGCCCAGGTGTACAGAGAAACAGGAAGGCAGGAAGTCTCAATGCGAGCAACACAGGATGTGCATATGCAGAGAGCAGCACTCTCTTTCTCAGCAGCTCTGTGGACAAAACACTGCACTGTAAAGCTGTGCAGGAAAAGGGCAAATCTACAGTGATCCAGACAGCTGAACACACTGAAATCATTCTCACAAACTAAGTGCAATTAAACGCGTCCTTCAAATGCACAATCCTACGTTGCCATATCAGACATTGCTCTCTAAAATCCTGTAACCATTACACCAGTTTAGATAGAAAGGCTGAGTCATATAGTGTACATCCTCTGCACATCCGTCATTAAAACAAAAAATCCCAATGTGTACTGTATGTTGTCATGCTGCAAAGATCGTGGGCATACAGTACATGCACACAGACACACATCACATTTTAAAAAGGGGCACTCCATGAAAAATAGCAAATGAGAGATATTACCGAAAAATGTAATTTCCTGTGCAATCTGACTTTGCTCATTCCTGCGAGGATTAGCATTATATAATTGTATCTGTCCAAAGGAAAACAGTCTACACACACATTTTCTATGTAAAATGTGAAGCTTGAGTAAAGCATGCTAACCTGTATGTTTCTCTTCTGTCAAGTGTCAGTTTACACATCTCGACACATTTAAAATGACTTTGAGCATTCATTTTGATTGTCAAAATTATATAAAGTGACATACAAACTTAATTAATACCACGCACACCTAGTTCACACGTAATATGGTGTCACAGTTCCTCCCTGTGGGTTTGTACTTCTGCTTTGGAAATGCAGGGGGTGTTAGGGTGGTTCAAGTTGAGATGTCGCATTTGGCTCTAGCACCTGACTACTATGGTCTGTTTGCATCTGCTTAGTAAAGGTTCTCATCACCAGTTGAGGAGTGTTGTTTTAGTGTTATAGTGGGTTTGACTGCAGAATAAAAGTTCCTTCTTTCTCCGAGAAAGCTGCAGCTTGATTTTGAGCAACTGGATGATCCCGACTCGAGATCCCACATGTGTATTTGTGCTGATCTTTTAATTAAGGATCATCAGAGATGGGGTAACATAAGCAAACAATTGATTTGACAAAAGATGATGTAAGGGGTGGTGCTTGCAGGGAGAACATCCATGCTTGTTAACTCTAGCAAGGAGCTTACTCTTAAGAAGAAAAAAATCCAACCCTAGGACGTTGATTTTGCTGCGTTTTTCTCCGTAAATAAACTCTCCCAGGTTTTTGACAACCTTATGATAATATTATATAAACATAAACACACACACACACGTATATAATGATTGATTTAGCAGTTTGACAGAACTAATCTGTTCTAGCCAAGACAACGCTAACCACACTTGCTTGTTAAAAAATACTCTCCAAACGCTCCTTTGGCACATGCATTCACGAACTTGAGCATTTTGCCACGTCTTTGCTATTTCTGGCAGTTGCAAGAGAGTGAACTTTTGAGGGATCATGAGTCTGGTCATGGATGGGATGGAGAGTGCGCTTGCTTGTGTTCTTAATTCAGCATTATTAGCAGGAGGTCGGCCTAAAATACACAGTTGAGCGGTTCATTTACAAATCGGCTGATCTTCGATGTCCCGGGTCTCTTTAATAAACCTTTAGGGCTCAAGTCTATTTGGAGAAACAGACCTATCAACACAGCTGAGGCCATTTTAACAGTAGCTGAACATAATGTTCCCCTAAAGTAGTTTTCAATTATAGAAACACAGCTGTTATTAGTATCCTGAATCAATTCTTTTGAAAAGGGATCTGTTCAAATTAGAACAGCCATGTTCATTATGGCTGCTCTCTATTACCATCACGAAAAGACTGAAAATATGAAGGGAAAAACCCTAAAGATTCTCGACTGCAATATAGGCTTTTGGTCCCATTTTGGGACAATGGCAATCACAAATGTTGTACGTGCTAAATGCGAACACCTGTGGCTGCATGACTTTAAGCTGAATACGCTCAATTGAAATCCCCATGAAAAATACTGCCACTAAAACTGTGTTACTTAACTTATGAATATTTCAAGGCTGCTCCTTAAAAATGACTGAGCATGAGAGCAGAGTCATCATTTTTAACCACCGGATTACCGCTGGTGAGTTATGTGTTTTTTTATGTGAGATGATTAACCAGGGAAGTCTCTCTCATGAGGTGTGGGAGTCTTTTCCGGTACCACCTGCAGGATTGATAGAGGAAACCTGCCTTGCTATTTTGCATCCTGCTTTAAGAATCGGTCTGCTATGTTAAAAAATGTATCCACATTCAGTGTCACTTCAAACTTGACTTCCCTCCCAGACACTAAAACTTTAGTTTCTAAGTTTTACCCTTGCGGTTATAAACAAACAAGATAATAACTTGCCTTAAAAAATAAAATAAAGAAGAGATTAACACTAATCATTCTTGTTTAATAGGTTTGACTGTGCTAACATGTAATACTAACACATGTAGGCAACACATAAGCTAACTATGGTAAACTGGCAGTATTAAGCAAACAATAGTACACTCTCTTTCAATAATAAGTGATGTAACTTCTTTAGTAACTGATGTTACGTGGGGATTGTTTCATTTAGCGTTCAAATGAAATCCACTGTGGAAACTATATTTTCATCTTTCTCCGCGGTGGAGAACGTGACTGGAATAAGACAACGGCAGTTAAAATATAATTTCTTCCAAAACATACTGTTGATGGACAAAAATGCCTTTATATTCAAAAACACTAAAAAAAAACTAAAAAAACACTGAAACATTGAAATGTTTGTTTCAGTTAACCAACTATACTACATATCAAATGTTTGATACTCAAACCAGCAGATGGCGACAAACCCTACGAGACAGAGGCTTCACACAGGAAAGTGCCCGATTAAAAAATGTAATTAAAACACATACAGAGGCAACAACTGTTGTTGATCTGTGCTTTTTGGCAAGTATGTTGAAACGAGACCACAACGAAATAAACAGAAACCTTCGGTGCATTAATCTCCTGTATACAAGCTACAGTGAACGTTTATTCTAAACAGTAATTTCTTGATTTATTTTTGGGGTACTTTGGTAGGGCCTTGTATACAAGCCCACCATATCAGGTATTCAACAGGAATCCTTTTTACTGTCATTCTTCCGAATACAAATGCTGGGAAAGTTCAAATGTACTCTAGAGTCACAACATGCATACTCGGGTTCGAGGCGAGCGAATGGGAAAGGCCTGCTTCTGGTCAGGGTTTTTAGTCACGCCTCAACCTTGTGGCTCCGTAGGACAGGCTCTCGGACATGTGTTTCCAGCAGGAGGTGGTGAACACAACTGGAATGAAAACAGTCCAAGCGAGGAGCCTGTTTGGACAGGACTAAGTGATAACATTGACTGAGCCCCTGTGGGATAATGTTTTGCAGAATGTTATCAAAGCTCCCACTGGGGTGTGGGAAGTAAGCAACCTTTATCAGAAAATAAGTTATGCTCAATAGTTTTTTTGACACAGTACAAGGGTGATGGCAAACCATGGTGAAGATACAGGTCTAGTTCATGGTCCAATCAACTCCATTGTGTGTCCATTAATTCAAAACTTCAACAGAAGACTGAATGTTGAACAAACGGCACACAATAACACAACAGCTGCCGTCACCTTAAGTCACAGACAGCAACTCTACTTTGGCCTATTAGCCAAGTCTCTACAGAGAGAAATACCATTTGTAAATTCTCTCTGAAGAGGGATGCCGTCTTTTCCCTAGTGTGTGAAGAAGAGTTTCTAACTTAAAGAGCGAGGAAGAAAAACAAAACAAAAAAAGGGCAGTCTTGTCTTAAGAAGGAATAAAATCATATTAAGGCCTTTATTTTAAGTGGCTTTCTGTATAATTCCCAGACATTAGAAATTTGTATTTTGCATTGATGATAAACTTTTTATGGAATCCCACAGAGTGACTGACCCTTATTATTCTTTCTTACTAACTTACTTAATCTTATTTCCACTATCATCTAAAAAAAAAATCTATTTCCTAAACATGTTTGTGTGCACATGTACTAAATAACCTATAATGCCTTCATAGCCGTTTGTTTTCAGTACGCCAGGTTATATAATATATTGTGCTGATAGAAGGTAGCGGGCAACATTGTTCTGTGTATTCATGCATACACAGAAACATGAATAGATAGTGTGCCCAGAAGCCTAACGGCAGTGCCCACTCCTCGCTTTTCCATCTGGTGCTATGCTGGCACTGAGTTTAGATTTTAAAGTAAACGTCAATATACATCTGCAAAAAAACTGACAATTTCTCTTCTACTAGCAGGGGAAGAGAAAAGAAATAGAAGTATGGTTGCCAGACATTGCTGGTCGCTGGCAACATCCTGAAACACAAGGATCATGGAATTAAAGCTTTATCTCTGGATTACTACTAAATATAGACGCTTGGGTCAAATCCAACGCAAAGTCTATGCCATGTACGTCCTGGTTTTGTTTCCATGTCTTGCTTAATGTTGTCCTCAGCTGGATATTACAGTGAGGACGAGGCAGCACAGGATGTTTGTGATGTTTAAGTTACTGAGTGCTTATGAGTATGCATGTCTGTAAAGATTACAGGGATTTCTTAACCAACCTGTCTAGGAAAATTCTATCCTATGTATGGCTTCTGGGGGATTTCGTCAGTCTTGAATTCAGGATTAGAAACATTTTAAAGCTATTATTTTTGCCCACAAAAAGGCAAATTGCCTACAATTACACAACCAAGTGCAAAACCGTAGGAGTCTGGCCTTAATGCGCTTCTGTGTGTATACATGTAACAAGTCCAAAACCTAAAGCACTAGGTAGCGACCGCACCAGTATTTACCTTTGAATGCAGGCAGTTTCTGCAGCTCCCTGTTGTTGCTCAAGCTGAAACGGGAGGAGCTTTGTCTCTTGTCCTTTTTGACAGGTGTCTGGGAACCTGGCTGCTTCCCCTTTAGCAGCTGAGTGGTGGGAGGAACATTATTGCTAGCCTTCCTGTTAGAGCTCTGCTGAAACAAGAGAATAACCCACATCAGTGACACTGAGGTAACATGTGGTGCGCAGAGTGTGAAAGAGAATGCAAGTACTTCTTTAGGAATCTGAGAAAACTGTGTGACTGCCATGCACTAGACGGGACATTTTAATGATATACTCTATGTCACTATTTACTTTACAAGGCAACGGCTTGCATTATGTAACTACGGTCATAAACCACACTTTACCCAAGTACAGATACTCTCGCATACACAGACACACACACACACATATATATATATAAATATATATATATAAACACACACACACACACTGTATATATGGGGATGCCTCACTGTTAAGTGGAAAAAAACAAACCATTTGGGCTTTTTATCCACTCATTAACCCAACCAGCTGCGTCTCACGCACGCACGCACGCACGCGCGCACGCGCACACACACACACACACACACACACACACACACACACACACACACACACACACACACACACACACACACACACACACACACACACACACACACACACACACACACACACACACACACACACACACACACACACACACACACACACACACACACACACACAGGGGATAGTAGGGCTGGATATAATCCTGGTTTGTGATCAACTGAATGTGGCAGGTTTCTCACAGCTGGTCCCACCTGCCTGCTGGGATCCATTCATTAACACACACCTGATGGCACAAAGCTTACTTCGCCAGCTATGTCGGACTGAGTCACAGGGGAATTATTAAATTCAGTTAAGACGCAGCTAAAGTTGGTTACAGTGTGCAGCACTACAAGACTGAAGCTTAAGAGCTTGGCCACTACCAAGCTGTCTAGTAAAGTGAGAAATAAAGCTGAGCTGGCCTGCTACTGCCACAAACTAGATTACATATTCATGTATTACAAAAATAGGAATTAAAGTATTCTACATGTTGCCTAAATTCATTAAGCCAAAGTAGAAAACATCTGTCATCTACAATTTTTCCAATGTAATGCTTTGAGCCTCCTCGCAGATATTATTGTGAACAGGACAGGAAATGAAGCCTTGAAGGCGGGTGGGGGGGGGGGGGGGTAACAACAGCTTGCAGTTCAGCTATTTCAATTTGACACATGGTTGGGGCAGTGGTAGATCTGCAGCATGGCTGCTGACACGCAAGAGCATCCTGCTAGCTGTTATTGTTTGCTATAATTACCCAGTATGAAACAGCTAGGAGGCTGAAACCAGAGTTGGTGGGGGGAAAAGAAGGTTCACAGGGGTTGGAAGATATATCTAGTAGGGGTGGGAAAAATAATTAATTCTTAGACGCATCTTAATTCTCTCTAAAACGATTTGATGCAGATAAGTTAATAATCGATTTAAAAAATATATATATATATACACACTACCGATTTGGGATCACTTAGAAATTTCCATACCACTCCATTATAGACAGAATACCAGCTGATCTGCATTGCCCATTATCAGCAACCAATGTTCCAAAGGCTCGTTCTGTTTACTAATCTGATATCCTTTAAACAAACTAACTAGAAAAACATTGTAGAACCCTTTTGCAATTGTGTAAGCACATAATGTAATCTGAAAACTGCTGCCCTGATTACAAAAACAAGAAAACTGATCTCTGGTATTCTGTTTACAATGGAGTGCAATGGAAATTTCTAAGTGACCCCAAACTTTTGACCAGTAGTGTATATGTGTATATATATATATATATATACTGTGTATATATATATATATATGTACACAATATATATTTACAAATCAGAAACAGAGAGACTGAAAGGGAATGGGATAATGGACAACTTAAGAGTTTAGGCAAGAGTGCAGGAAAAAACACAAAAAAATGGCCAGACGGAAGGAAGAAAATTAAATGTTGTATATACAGACATGATCTAATAAGACATGCATAAAATAATTAGGCAAAACACATAAAGCCCGTTCATCTGATTTATTACATCTGACCACCTTATGTTTCATGTTCTAAGAAGCCAATTCTCCACCTTTAAACATGACTGAGCTTCAGACATGGAAGATTACTGTGAGAGAAGGTGACTTTCTCAAGCATGTTTAAAGCTGATTTATATGTATGTTATTAAAAACCATGCATGGAAATGTCCATGAAAAAAAATGCATCAATAAATCGGTTTAGAATCGAATTGTTGGCCTCTGAATCTAATCGTGAGGTGCCAAGAGATTCCCACCCCTAATATCTAAATTCTTCGTTACTAATTGGCATTAAGGCGAAAAGTAGAAATAGCATTTTTTGGCCAATGCATTAAAGTGACATTTGCAGTAAAAATATTCCCAGTCTTGGGTGCCTGGTTAGCTCATCTGGTAGAACGGAAGCTCATAGACAGGGCCTCAGTCCTTGATGCAGTGGCTCGGGGTTTAAGTCTGACCTGTGGCCATTTGCTGCATGTGTTCTCCCTCTCCCCCCCCCCCCCCCCCCCCCCCCCCCCCCCCTTTACCGTCTACAGCTGTCCTGTCTATTAAAAAAAGGCTAAAATAGCCACAAAAAATAAATTTTTAAAAATTAAAAATTCCCAGTCTTAAGTGGGTTTTTACAATATTACTGTAAAACAAAGTGGACTGTGTATTACAGCAACCTTTTAATATTAGCAGGTGGCCAACAGCCATTACAATATGAATATTGAATGTCTAGTTAAGAGGAGAATCAGGTTTTCCTGCACAAACAGATGTCAGCTGTCATAACAGCCCTAAAAAGAGTGCATCAAGGTTTTCTCCTTCCTGTGAAAAGAAAAGTGACCAGCAAAAAGAAGGAAGGTGAATTCTCTCCATAATGGTTCACTGATGTTTATATGTGGTGATTGCAGAGGTCATGAAATAAGTCTGACTGGACCACTTTTGTTTGTTGAATTTGTTAACAGAAGCATTTTATCTTGGAAAAATCATGATAATATTGTTTGAAACTGAACGGTGCACCTGTTCCCAAAACATTTTACATACGTGGCAATGCAGTGCAATAATGTGATGCAATGATTCACACCAGATGCCAACACAATGCAGTTTAACTGTTTGTAATGTGGGCTAAAAGCACCCCTTTGGCTTTTCCAGATGTGACCCATCCAGATGCAAACAAAAAAAGTAAATTTGTTTGTTTGTTTCATTATAAATCTTGACTGGTTACATAGATTGGTGAATAAGCTTTTGATACAAGAAGAGTCCACTCACTTCTGTTTTCATCTCTAAGGCCCCAGTTCTGTAGAGTGTTGTCCTTTTCCTTTTGACTTAAAAATTACTAGTCATTTTTCTACAAAATGTAGACACTTTATCTTGTAATATTGAGAAAATAACTCACAATTTTGAAAAAATATCTCGTAATTCTGAGTTCCCATCTCGTAATTCTGAGAAGAGTTTTGTAATAATGAGATAATCTGAAATACCTGGAAGGCGGCATGTCTACTTGTCAGTAGGCCACGGCTCAGTGATCAACTGTACCACAAAGAGGTAACATTCAGATGGGTTAAGTTAGCTAGTTAGTGATACTTCTAATGTAACGATATAGTATTAGATAGTGGACATGTCGTTGCAGAAACACTAAAATGTCCAACAGATCTGAATGGGCTTTCCACTGGAACAACCGCAAAGTGCTTTGGGGCCTGCACAAAGACAAACTGATAACATTCCCATCTATACTACTTAAAGATATTAGCATCTCCCAATGTCTCAAACCAAAATAAGAACAGATTAAACTAAACGGGTAAAACATATGCCTATTTGCTTCCAAGGCATCAGCTGGCCTGAAAGCTTCACACAAAAGAGCTGTTTTCTGTTGTGAAAATGCATTCATCTCATAATTACGACATCTCTTCTCAAAATTACGAGATAGGATCTCGTAATTACGAGATCTTTTCTCAAAATAATGAGTTACTTTCTCAATATTATGAGATGAGGAGTCTACATGTGAACGTAATATGCTTCCGTATTAGATTGCTTTTTTATGAAGTGTTGCTTTCTTTATTAAACAGAGATTTATTTCATAGCCTATAGACATAAAAGTATGATAAAAGTGAAGTGCTTTTTAGCTTCCTTTGAACTATACTGATTGCCTCAGGTTGTGATGCGTCATATAAAAGTAATGACAATAGGATCCAACTAGGTGACACATACTGCTAGCGAACTTGCTTATATGGCTAGCTACATTATTCTGATGATATTATGGGTGGCAAGGAAAGTATTAGGAAGGCTTTTACAAAGACAGTATATTCATATCTAATAAAAGCTTTTTTAGGATTTGTTCAAGTATACTATGACTAGTAAGCAATCCAAATAGTGGGGGACATTGGTAACTCAACTGATTGGCTGGCCCCTAAACTAATGTCATCTACACGCACCAGATTACCAACAAACAGCAGCATATGTCAAACAAAAGTCTTGCATATGAACGCTCAACAGAATACAAAGGACAGTAATGCACTCTGATAATGCGGTGGTTGAGTTTTGTGTCAAATATAATGCAGTCCATTTTCAAACTGTTAACATTATATAAGTATCCTGACTTCCAGGAAGAGTTTCTAGTAAAGTGTCCTGGGTTAACTTAACATTACCTCATGCTCTGAATTATCTTGTCCTCCACTCTTTCCCACTTTACCAGACTTAGATGACTCCTGAAAGAAAAAGTATAAGTACTTAAGTCAACAGCAAATACGTAGGTTGACAACATCAGTAAGCAGTCTATCAGTAAATGCCGTCATACAAAAAACCCTAGCTAAATATAGCATGCCTGCCACCCAGTCTCCCACTCAGGTTTGGATACAGTGGCAAGTCGTCTGCTAGCTAACGTTAACTGAAATAAAATAGCATTCACACGACCCCGGCTTTTAGCTTTTCTCTAACCCTAACACACACACACACACACGCGCGCGCGCGCACAAACACAAACACACACACAACTATCTTTGTAGGGACCAGTCATTGACATAATGCGTTCCTTAGCCCCTTATCCTAACCTTAACCATCACAACTAAATGCCAAACCATAACCCTTAACCTTCCCTAATTCTAACCCTAACCCTAAAACAACGTCTTAACCCTTAAACAGCCTTTTAAAGTCGTGGGGTCTGGCATTTTGACCCCACAAAGCTGTCCGGACCCCACAAGTATACTGGATTCCCGGTTTCTGGACCCCTCGAATATAGTGAAACGAGAACACACACACACACACACACACACACACACACACACACACACAAGCACACAAGCATAAATGCAATAAAAGCATAATATCTCACCACTGGATAACGGGTCTTTATTTGAATAAGGCAACACAAGCGCTAGTGCTAACATGTTGGCAAAAAGGGGCTTAGCTGGTGCGGTGTGCAGGTCTGCTAACGTTAACGTATGTTATGTGACACAGCGCTGAAAGCTAACGTTATATTAACTGTCTTGTTATAAGGCTGGTTTATCGATAAATAACACTGAAAAGCAGCTCATGTAAACTTTATTTCCAACTCACCTTGTCTTTTTTCGTTTTATTCGGCATTGTAGAAGCGTAGCCGCCCTTGCTCCCCTCTCGGATACTCCACAACCAAAACCCTTGACAACTCTCAGGGCACTAAACTGAAAGGCGGTTCAGCCTGTGTTCGCCCTGTGATTGGCTGCTGTCTGTCAGCTGACTCCAACGTCTGGATCGTCTGGATCGTCAGAATGACAAGCAAGATATGTAGGGCACATATACTGTAGGCTATGTTATAGAGTTTTTGGTAGGGCAGCGGGAGCCCCCTATCGGTGACAGCTGGGCTATGACAACACATGAGACAGCAGGTTTGATCCTCATCATGTTCTCATCGATGCATCCATGACTGGCATAGAACGTACTGTACAGGCCCATGTTTTTGTCACTTTCAGATCCCCATAGTTCCAGTAATCTTTTTTAAGTTGAGTTACATGTTGTATACACTTAATGTAAATCTCCCAATTTAAATTAATGTTGTAAACAAAAGCAATTTTTAAACTTAGTTTCATTACTTTCTTTTTACAGCAAAATTGCAAACATCCCTGTACCACACAATTTGAAAGACTATTTCAATAGCTTGCCTTCACTGAATGCAGCAGCTGGCATCTTTGGCGTTGTATTACTGCCACCTATTGGAACTGTACTGTGTCTTGCACCTCCCTGAATTGTATTCATTAATTCTAATTTTCTTTTTTGTCTGTAATGGAGCATTTTCACAGAACACATTTTTGTGTCATGACAGTGAAACGTTGCGACAGGTGTAAATCATCAAATAAATGATTTCCTCAAGTGTGCAAGCTGGCTTACTGTGTAATTTAGCAGAGCATCAGTAAGGTTATTTGTAACACTTCGGCTTTTTCTGCTATGAAAAGCCAAAATGTGTGCTGTCCTTGAAAGAATAATATCCTACTCTTCAGGAATTTCTTATCTTTATTCAGTTCACATTTTTTGGCAAGATCCATGTCCAAAAGGCTACAATGAAAGATCTATGTCATTATGGCTAGTCTGAAAGAAATAACATTTGTATATCAACCACTGTTCATGTCCTTGAATACACTTGTGCAATCCTGTCTGGCCAATTGTGGCGTCAACCTTGAAGTACTTAAATTAAGAATGAAAATACAAATGTTCCTGGAAACCATTCATTGCACCGCAAGTATCCCCAGCCTGTTCATTTGACGTGACAGCTTGAGGAAATGTATCTATTTTAGCACCTAGTGTCTGTTTATATTATAAATTGCGATGCATATTTCACTCAACTGTGCTTTAACCTAAGATTATATTAATTAGCTGTAGCTTCTTTTACCTTTATGCCCCTCCATCAGGATGAACCTGTCAACTCTTTCCAGACTCATCTCCACAGCGCCGTGCAGGATGAAACAAACACGACTTGTTTACATGGGAAATCTTTATTTGCATCCCAGCTATTTCAAATAACAGCATCAATTTGATATATTTACAGTTAAATTAAGAAAACACAAAGTGCATTGGAATGTCAATAAATACAAAAATAAATGCATTGATGAAACTCAAGTTAAAAAATGTGACAACTTAAAAAAAAAAAAGCAATAAATCTGAACTCCAGATGTGGTCAAAGTAAAGGGAAATAAAGTCAACTTGGTCAAAAGGAAGGTGCGGGCCGGGCCACCCCAGGCTCATTTACAACATTAAAATTTAAGATTTATGTAACACTACTTTTGAACACTAACAGGCAGCAGAAACAGGCCTAGTCCACCTCCTCCATCCTGGATGTGTCATCATCCTCCCCTTCTAGAGGGGGCATTTCCTCAGTGGGAGCCGAGGTGACTTCCTCTGGTGTCAGATCATCGTCGTCAATGCCTAAAACAGGAAGGAAAGAAATTATGAGTTGGTAAAGCTCGGTTGTTTATTTTAAAATCATTTTATCGGCAGTCCTGTAAACGTACAGTATGTCACTGCAATAATTTAGCACATTAATGTGCAAGAAACAAAAAATGTTATGAAAGCTTTACATTGCGTCAATAAACACAGCTACGTACCAAGACCCAGCTTGATCATTCTGTAGATGCGGTTGGAGTGGGTCTGGGGGTCCTCCAAGGTGAATCCTGAAGAGAGCAGGGCAGTCTCAAAGAGCAGGATGACCAGATCCTTCACAGACTTGTCATTCTTATCAGCCTCTGCCTTCTGCCTCAGGGTCTCCACGATGGGGTGTTCAGGGTTGATCTCAAGGTGCTTTTTAGCAGCCATGTAGCCCATGGTGGAGTTGTCCCTCAGAGCCTGGGCCTTCATGATCCTCTCCATGTTGGCCGTCCAGCCGTAGGTGCTGGTGACGATGCAGCAGGGGGAAGAGACCAGGCGGTTGGAGACTGTAACCTGTGGAGGGGAAACAGTAATTAACAAAATGTTCTGCCTTAATTGAACAGTGGGTTATACACACCATTCTGTACACAAAACCTCATGGATGGTTTTAAAGCTGTTTAATGTATTAATCTTCTCACCTTCTCCACCTTCTTCTCCAAGATATCCTTCATTATCTTGCACAAGTTCTCAAACTGAGCCTTCTTCTCCTCCTGCTTCTTCTTCTCTTCCTCATCCTCCGGCAGCTCCAGGCCTTCCTTGGTCACTGAAACCAGGTTTTTCCCCTCAAACTCCTTCAGCTGCTGGACACAGTACTCATCGATGGGCTCGATCATATAGATCACCTCTAGGCCGGCTTTGCGAAGGCGCTCCACAAAGGCAGAGTTTGCCACCTGGTCTTTGGTCTCACCTGAAACCCATGATAATGTTTTCACACATTTATGTAATGTCGCATTAATTAACTCAGTTCACCTCATTTTAAAAACACTTATATATATATATATACACACACACAAACAGTTTATGGATGAAGAGCATCCTCACCAGTGATGTAGTAGATGTGTTTCTGGTTGTCCTTCATACGTGTAACATAGTCCTTCAGGGACACCAGCTCATCTCCAGAAGCAGAGGTGTAGTATCTCAGCAGCTCAGACAGCCTCTTTTTGTTTTGAGAATCCTCGTGGATGCCAAGCTGAAAGACGGATACAACCAAATATCATTCAATTGATCAATTTATTAATTTAATTAATTTAAATCTGCTAAACATAGCATTGCACTAACTATAAACAGTGATATTTATTTCCCCAGGTACTAGCTAGGGTTGCTAACTAGGGTGCCTCTATTTAAACAGAAGATGGCTGTAAGGAGCACCATCAAGACTGAAAGCAGCTTTTCATTAGGACAGTAAGGCCAAAGGATCAAACAGATGGCTCCTATGTACAAGGTCAGGGGAACAAACACGTAAAACTCAACTCCTGTACATTCCAGAGACTCATGTTAAGCTTTTCACATTCAGCAAATATCAGCTCTATTGTGCTCAAATTCAGATTACATTTGACAGGATTTGTGATGATTCTAACAAAGTACCAAACCCTGGTCCAAGGGTTTAACTGCCAAACATTTTAAAAGTGATAGGATTAAGGACACTCGCAGCTCGCACGGTGCAAGGTGAGGACAATAACCTTGATGTTCTTGGAGAACTGCTCGTAGTACTTCTTGTAGTTGTCCTTGTCCTCAGCAAGTTCGGTGAAGAGTTCCAGGCACTTCTTGACCAGGTTTTTGCGGATGACTTTCAGGATCTTGCTCTGCTGCAGCATCTCTCTGGAGATGTTCAGGGGCAGATCCTCAGAGTCCACCACCCCCCTGATGAAATCTGTTAGGTTGAATAAAGAAAACTCAGTCAGCACTGCTTTTAAATTTCTAAGATTGATGTAATTGTTTTAGGAAGTTATTGTACATGCAAGTAATTCCATATTTGGCTGAACACTCACTGAGGTACTCAGGGATGAGCTCCTCGCAGTTGTCCATGATGAAGACCCTGCGCACGTACAGCTTGATGTTGTTCTTCTTCTTCTTGTTCTCAAAGAGGTCGAAGGGAGCGCGACGAGGCACAAAGAGCAGCGCGCGGAATTCCAGCTGACCCTCTACTGAAAAGTGCTGTGAGAAAAAAAAAAAAGTTGATTAGGTCAGTTTTCATATTACTTCTATTAAAATATGTCCGTAGGAACAGAAAATCATTAGGAGACCTACCTTGACAGCCAAGTGGTCTTCCCAGTCGTTGGTGAGACTCTTATAGAACTCTCCATACTCCTCATTAGTGATGTCGTCAGGGTTACGGGTCCACAGGGGTTTGGTCTTGTTCAGCTCTTCCTGGTCAATGTACTTCTCCTTGATCTTCTTCTTCTTCTTCTTTTTGTCTGAACACTTGTCGTGGTCGTGCTCATCATCGGACCCAATGTCCTCAATCTCAGGCTTGTCCTCGTCCTTTTCTTCTTCATCATCCTTCTCTTTCTCCTTCTCCTTTTCCTTCTCCTCCTCCTCAGCCTCATCATCACTCACCTCCTTGTCACGCTCTTTCTCCACCTGAATAAAAATAACTTTTTGGATGACTATACTAAACCACGTTAATTGATGTGAATTCATTGATTAAAACAACTTAAATGAGCACTTACAAAGAGCGTGATGGGATAGCCAATGAACTGTGAGTGCTTTTTAACAATCTCTTTGATTCGTCGCTCCTCAATGTATTCCATCTGGTCTTCTTTCAAGTGCAGGATCACCTTGGTGCCACGCCCCAGGGGCTCAGCTATATGTGGAAAGGATGGGTGAATGCAAGTAACAGACAACGCTCCACCTCCTATAGGTACCCCTTTATCAATAAAACTAAATTGTTAAATAGCAACAAAGTAACAGCATTTACATGACTTACAGTTGTCAACTTTAACTGTGAATGAGCCTCCGGCAGAGGATTCCCAGGCGTACTGCTCGTCATCATTGTGCTTGGTTAAGACTGTCACCTTCTCAGCCACGAGGTAGGCAGAGTAGAAACCCACACCAAACTGACCGATCATGGAGATGTCGGCTCCAGCCTGCAGGGCCTCCATGAAAGCCTTTGTGCCAGACTTGGCGATTGTGCCCAGATTGTTGATCAGATCAGCCTTGGTCATGCCGATACCTGTATCAATAATGGTCAGGGTGCGTTCCTCTTTGTTGGGAATGATTTCAATTTTGAGATCCTTGCCATTATCTAGCTTGGCGGGGTCAGTGAGACTCTCATAGCGGATTTTGTCCAGGGCCTGGGGGAGGGGGGTATAATGAACAGTTATGACTAAAATGTAAACAAATCCCTTTTAAATTATTCATGATATGTCAATTCCTTGATTATCAGCATATTAATATGTGTTATAGCCATAGCGTAAAATAATCCCTAAAGTTAAAACAAGCTTAATAAAAATCTTTGACACATTAAGGAAGGAGATTAAGGAAACTGTTACTATGACAAACTTACATCTGAGGAGTTGGAGATAAGCTCTCTAAGAAAGATCTCTTTGTTGGAATAGAAAGTGTTGATGATCAAGGACATAAGCTGAGCGATCTCAGCCTGGAATGCAAAGGTCTCAGCCTCCTCCTCCATTGGTTGGTCGTGTGATTCAGGCATCTAAGCAGAGGAGACAAATGAACATGCATATAATCATGGATTACACATGCACACACAAAGTAAACTGTATGTCCTATCAGCTAGCACCATTTGTTTTCCAAAAGCACAGTGTACAAAAACCTGCATTAATTAGATTAGACATTAAATGCATTGCCACAAGGAGTAATGCTGGACAATTTTTAAAGACTAAAGTCTGATACAGGATTTTGACTTGTTCTCATCTATATTTTGCAGTTGTGCAGACATGTTAGGCATGGTATGGACCTGTGTGCTCATGTTCATTGGTCCGTGTATGGGCTGCAGCACAGTGAGTCACTGTGCTGTTATACCTACAGTACAAGCACTGCCAATCAACCTCGGCTACACTTACAACATAACACCACCACAATTACCAGTCTCAATAATCACCTTAAAGGTGAGTCGGTACCTCTTAAACAGTCTCAGAATGTATTACATTATTATTGACAATAACCTGTCAGTGCAATAATCAAAACACTGACCAAATAATCAGTTGAGCTAAAACCATTTTTTTGAAGTAATAGTAAGGTATGCATCAGTTAAGATTAAGATTAAGGTTCTGTATAAGCATCACTTGTGCAGGCAGGTGGTGTTACAGACTGCCTATAATCCTTCTTTGGCAAATGAGACGAAATCCATCTGCGTCTACCTTTATGCAAGTTACATAATACATTTTATTTTATGTAAATACAGTAAAAGGTATATGGAGAACCATGACAGTTGAGTGTAGTGAGCCGATTTAAAAAAAAAAAAAAAAAGAAAAAAAAGAAGAAAGAAAACTAGGTTGTCTCAAACTGCTTGTTTAATTAGGTTCCACAATCCAGACCTCAATGGAAAGATGAAACAGTGTTTAATTACTATTAATACACATGTAGAGAGATCAAGAAAGTTTAATTTTAAGCGATGCTATCCTGTCCTACTGCGAATGATCATTTATTGGATGATCAGAGAGCCGCGCGTGGCTAGGATTACATTTTAGCATCTGTAAAAAAGACTCCCTCTGCCGGTGTGACAGGCAAACTGCAAGTTTCTAGAAAGTACCAAGATGGGAACAGAACTCTCTAGCAGTTTCCATAAGAATCGAAACCTCCTCTTAACCACCCTATAGGAGCTTCTGTGAATGACCGCCCTGTACTTCACTGAGCTTGCACTGAAGTCACTGTGATGGCATGGCATCTGTGAATCTGCTCAGAATATCTGATTTACGTTCAATAAATTGTGCTTTATTATTCGTGCCTAACAAGTGCACCAAGAATGAATCATGTGGTCCATGTGGCTGCTGTCACCTAGAGCGATGCAGGTAGTGTGTGCGGAATAGTTGCCAAGATAATGTTGGAAAAAAAAGTTTTGTCGTTGGCTAATAACGGTGACACGCCAGCGAAATTACGTCGTCACTAACGTTACAATGTTAAAAAAAAAAAAAAAAAAAAAAACTAATTAACGTTACAGGCCCATGGATAGAGTAGCCTGTTGTCATAAGCTGATTATAACACGATGTGCATGTAACCTAGACATGTCACCCAGACATGCCACATTGTTTCAACATTATTGTAATGTTCAAATATCAACGTTAGCTTCAAATTAAATAACTGGGTTTGGTAGCTGTTAAAGTAAGCTAACATTAGCTATCATTAAGCATGAATGTCAAAGTGTTTAATATTAGCTACATTTTATCAATTGGCAACTCGTTGTAATTTTATCATTATATAAAAAAATCTTTCATTGTTTTACCTTGGCCCTCAGTGTGTGGAAAACTCCGCTGTGAATCGTGTGGAAGTCGTTTGAGTCGCCAGCAGCTCGACTAACGAGATATCACAGGTTAACGATAGCTGTGCAGCTTTTATATCCCTGTCGAGCGTTCGAGAAATCCTGACCTGGGCTTCCAGAACCATCTGGAATCTTCCTCGCTACAGCTCGGTTGTGGCCGCTGAAAGGCTCAGTTGGCTGTCAATCATGATGTGTGTACACAACTCCGTCGATAGTTGGCTGGAGTAGGCAGAACTAAAGGGGGGGCGGGGAGGGAATGAATCATGCCAGAGTGCTAGAATGATTCATGCAGTGTCCACTGAAAATTCCGGAACATAGAATAAAATAAAATAAGCTAATAATGAGTGTAACTTCACCTTTATTATCCCACATAAAGGATATCCTTTTTCAACTAATGTAGGAACCAAACAAAGTGAATTTCAGCATGCAATATATTCAGTAATAAGCAAGATTGCAGGTCTTAATTCTGAATGCTTTTTATTACAAACTTGAATGCATTTCATAAAAAATGTAATAGTTACAAAAAGAGACATAAGTCAAATTCCTAGGGACTTTATATTAATCTTAATGGTTGTCAGTAGTTGTGTAAGCAGCTGATACAATGTAGAGCCACACTGTGGCCCACATTCATTCCATTAATTAACTTGTATTGAATAGTTAATACTGTTTCAGAAATGAGAGTTCTGTTAGAGTGACATGTCTAAGAAAGCAATATAATTACAAAATAATCATTAAGAAAGAAGGAAAGACTTGTCTAAGTATTTTAGTCAACTTCCTCCATTCTTGATGTGTCATCATCTCCTTCCAAGACTGGCATATCTTCTTCAGCAGGCTGAATGATGTCCTCAACTGCTGAATCATCATCATCAATGCCTGTGAAAGAAAATGTATTTATTAGCAACCAACGCCACATATCAATGTAGCCCTATAATGACTGTAAATTTAGTGGTCAGGAAGGAGAAACGTACCGAGACCAAGCTTGATCATTCTGTAGATGCGATTGGCATGTGTCTGTGGGTCCTCCAGTGTGAATCCTGAAGACAGCAGGGCCGTCTCGAACAGGAGGATGACCAGGTCCTTCACGGCCTTATCGTTCTTGTCAGCTTCCGCCTTCACTCTCAAGGTCTCAATGATTGGATGCAGAGGGTTGATCTCAAGGTGCTTCTTAGCTGTCATGTAACCCATAGTGGAGTTATCTCTCAGGGCCTGAGACTTCATGATCCTCTCCATGTTGGCCGTCCAGCCGTAGGTGCTGGTGACGATGCAGCAGGGGGAAGAGACCAGGCGGTTGGAGACTGTAACCTGTCAGTCATGAAATGTATTAGTGTCGTGATCAAACAAACAAAAAACGGCCATATATTAGCATAATTTTTCTGCAAGATGTGAACGGATTTGATCATTTTTCTGCCATTTCCTTTACCTTTTCAATCTTCTTGTCGAGGATGTCCTTCATGATCTTGCAAAGGTTTTCAAATTTGTTTTTGAGCTCCTCCTGCTTCTTCAGCTCTTCCTCATCCTCAGGCAGCTCCAGGCCTTCCTTGGTCACTGAAACCAAGTTCTTGCCATCGTACTCCTTCAGCTGCTGGACACAGTACTCATCGATGGGCTCGATCATGTAAATGACCTCTAGGCCGGCTTTGCGAAGGCGCTCCACGAAGGCGGAGTTGGCCACCTGGTCTTTGGTCTCACCTGTGAAAGTTAATGTTAATTCAGTGAATTAATACCCTTGTTGCTAAATACCTTTTGACAAAACTCCGTAGCAAAATTAAAAAAGAAAAAAAGTGACGTTTAATGACCAACCTGTGATGTAGTAGATGTGTTTCTGGTTTTCCTTCATGCGTCCCACATATTCTTTCAGGGACACCATCTCATCTCCAGAGGATGAAGTGTAGTAGCGCAGCAGCTCAGACAGCTTCTTCCTGTTCTGAGAGTCTTCATGGATGCCAAGCTAAAACAAGAAATTATGTCATGGGTGTTATGTTAGTAATATTTCACCTTTAATGCAAAATTTATATTTTATTTCTAAAGAGTTTGAGTTAAAGACCTACCTTGATGTTCTTGGAAAACTGCTCGTAGCACTTCTTGTAGTTGTCCTTGTCTTCGGCGAGTTCGGTGAAGAGATCCAGGCACTTCTTGACCAGGTTTTTGCGGATGACTTTCAGGATCTTGCTCTGTTGCAGCATCTCTCTGGAGATGTTCAGGGGCAGATCCTCAGAGTCCACCACCCCCTTGATGAAATCTGAAAAGAGAAGAAATAGACTACTTAGCCTTCCAAAGCCCAGACAAACTTCATTTGTTAAAAATACAATAATCTTAAATAAAGAGCTACAAGGCATGTTTTACAAGGCATTAATATCTTAGAAAGATCCAACTAAGAAACTGTATGGGAGTAATTATTAATATGGAAATGATACTCACTGAGGTACTCAGGGATGAGCTCATCGCAGTTGTCCATGATGAAGACCCTGCGCACGTACAGCTTGATGTTGTTCTTCTTCTTCTTGTTCTCAAAGAGGTCGAATGAAGCCCTTCTGGGTACAAAGAGCAAGGCACGGAACTCCAGCTGACCCTCCACTGAGAAATGCTGCAAAAGAAAAGGATAAAATATGAATCATTAGCTTAAAAACACATCACATTAGGCAACAACAGCGTTTGGAAAAATGGTAGTTGGGTGGAATTTCTTTGCATGTTCATCGTCAGTAGACTCGGCTTACCTTGACGGCCAGGTGGTCCTCCCAGTCGTTGGTGAGACTCTTGTAGAACTCTCCATACTCTTCATTGGTGATGTCGTCAGGGTTACGGGTCCAGATCGGCTTGGTTTTGTTCAGCTCCTGGGCATCAATGTACTTTTCCTTGACCTTCTTCTTCCTCTTGTTCTTGCCATCCTTTGTGTCCTCGTCCTCGTCCGAGCCCACGTCCTCAATCTTAGGTTTGTCCTTCTCAGCAGCATCTTTGTCAACTTCTTCTTCCTTTTCTCCCTGGTCATAGTCCACTTCCTTCTCCCTGGTCTTCTCCACCTTGAAAATATGGAAAGAGTGGTGGTTTAGGAATTTGTGTGTGCATGTCAACTTCATTGCCTATTATTAGGTTTAAAGAATGAAAATCGGTAATAGAATTTCAAACTTACGTAAAGTGTAATAGGGTAGCCAATGAACTGTGAGTGCTTCTTCACTACTTCCTTGACGCGCTTCTCCTCACAGTATTCGGTCTGATCTTCTTTTAGGTGAAGGATTACATGTGTGCCTCTGCCAATGGACTCTCCTAAAAGTAGCAATGCCATCAATGATGAGAGCAGTCTGACTTGAGTCAAATTCTATATATTTTGCAAATTATTGAATATTAATTTACATTACAACAATAAGGGAACTTACCACTGTCAGGTTTGACTGTGAAAGAGCCTCCGGCTGCGGACTCCCAAATGTACTGCTCGTCATCATTGTGCTTGGTTAAGACTGTCACCTTCTCAGCCACGAGGTAGGCAGAGTAGAAACCCACACCAAACTGACCGATCATGGAGATGTCGGCTCCAGCCTGCAGGGCCTCCATGAAAGCCTTTGTGCCAGACTTGGCGATTGTGCCCAGATTGTTGATCAGATCAGCCTTGGTCATGCCGATACCTGTATCAATAATGGTCAGGGTGCGAGCGTGCAGATCGGGTCTGATTTCGATCTTCAGCTCCTTGCAGGTGTCAAGCCTGCTGGGGTCTGTCAAGCTTTCATATCGGATTTTGTCCAAGGCCTGTCCAAAAAAGGGACATTCGCTTGTTAAAATACTGGAGTTTGCATACATGTGAGGGTCGCTTTCATTTAAACATATAAAAAAAACAGAGGAACTTGTGTGATAAAGTGCTGATTTTATTTACATCTGAGGAGTTGGAGATGAGCTCTCTGAGGAAGATCTCTTTGTTTGAGTAGAAAGTGTTGATGATCAGGGACATCAGCTGAGCGATCTCAGCCTGGAAGGCAAAGGTCTCAGCCTCCTCCTCCATAACGTTTCCGGCGGCAGGCATCTGAAGGAAAGCACATATTACACTGTGTTATTCTGGATTCATATGTGTGCACATGTGTGCATGGCAATGCCTGCATTTCTCCTCTGGAAAGAAATAAAGGTTTGTGTTGTGCTATCTTAGTTTGGCTTCTTGTGTTCAAATGTGCTAATTTTCTCTCAAATAAAAGTTATTTCTTTTCTGCTGAGAATGCTGTTGAAATCTCTTTCTCCCCATGTTTGAAGAAATGCCTCATGGCATGAGAAGGGTGGCTGCTGGTCGATGAACACATGTTCTTTCTGTCAATCAAAGACTTGCCATTTGCTGAATGGGTGGAGTTCTGATGCTTTCCCCCACCCCCAAAGGCTTCATGTCATTCAACACCTTTATGTTGAAGCAGCGGCGTCAAACTCAGTTTCACTAGAGGGCCACACTGGAAAATTAGGATCACTTCAAGGCCCAGATATGTAGAGTTTATTGCTTCTATGTTATCGAAAAGGTCAAATATCCTTGACTGTATTATTGTGTGTCTCCCAGAGTCTTCTCACTTACAGTTTGGTTGAAAAAAATGTCAAAGTAAAGGCCAAAAGCGTCAAAAATTGCACATAAATGTTGGAAAACCAGCAAAAACTTGTAAAAAAGTGACTAAATTAGGCAGGCTAACATTTATTAAGAACCTAAATATATATGGGAGCCGGATCAAAATTTGCAAGTGGCTGGATTTGGCCCACAGGCCTTGAGTTTGACATGTGTGTGTTAAAGGAAGGAATAGCAGCTAGAAATCCAAAGATGGAAGAAAAACCAAATCTGTTAGTTAACTATAGAGCCATAATGATCTATTATTGTTTTTCACGAGTGATGCGTTGCAATCAGAACTGCCTTGTAGCAACATCTCTTCATTAACTTATATTTATGATTGAAATAGGCCATATAAAAGTGTGTGATTCCATTACATTCAAACACTGCCTGTAGAACTATGATTTAAAAGCATTTTTTTTTTTCTGTACCAAGACTTGAAACTGCTGTATTAGCTCTTTGTGCCACCCTGCTCTCCTGCTCATCCGCCATTGCTCTTACACTCAGGGTCACCCTGCTTGCCATGTGTTCCTCGCATGTTACAGTCTCACTAGGATATTACTGATGAAGGCGCTACTCTCCCACACTTCAAAAAACTGACTTTAATTTTATATTTTACAAATGTATATGTAATTCAAACGGTTATTTGCTTAATTTGTAAGTAATATATAATAGTGTGGCAAGTATTCTTGCTGTTTTTTCGATCTTAGTTGCAATGCTCAAAAACATAACTGTATTAAATTGTAGGTGTTCCAGTCTTACCTTGAATAGACTCTTGTCCTACAGTTGCTTCTTGATGATAGTCAAATGTATCACTGAGCGGTTCTCTCTCTTCTTGAGAAGTTCCAAATGTGTGCTTCGCTGCGGCTCCCGTGAGCAGTAAATCTCCCTTGGTGTGTTCAAGTGATTCTATGCAGACCCCACAACATGCTGGCGTCTTTTTATACTTAAGGGGTGGTTTCTGGAAGCTCCCATTCAGAAGCTTCCAGAAGATACTTTAACTACATTAAAGGGGGGTGTTGGGGAAAGGCCTAGAAGGAGGGGGGGATGGCGAGTGCGACACCAGAACCCTAAAGTTGATGTGCCCTTATAGGGCTCCACGGTCACAAGGAGTGCCTGTCACTCACACTGAGAGCTTTCCTGATAGCTTGTCTGGCTCTTAGGCCCCCACCCCCCTCCGTAAGCATCACAGCTGTGCAGTGCTTCTGCTATCAGCTGCTGTCGAGGATGGACACACACACACACACACACACACACACACACACACACACACACACGTTTCCTATGGACAGCAGGCCCATTTCTTTTTTTGGCATGCAAGATTGGGGGGAATCTCAGAGGTTTCACACAGAAGCTGGGATACACATTCAAAGAATTTGCTCCTGACATTATCAGAGAGTGTAAATGAAATTATGTCATATTTTAAAACACAATTAATATGAATGAATTTGAGTTTGACATTAAACTTCTTAGCACAAGGTTCAACAAACAAACAAAATGTTTAGAGCTTTCAGCCACGTATTGTGGCCTTTATCACCGGATGGACTTTGCAAACAGACGGCCATCTTACTTCTGACATGATGGTTCAGAGCTTTTTTTTGCCACAATTGCAAAAAGAGAAGAGGAAAGAGAGAAAGAAGGGAAAAAGGTGCAGAAGATAAGATAGACTTTTATAAACGCACACTGGGGAAATTCCCTTATTACAGCAGCTCAAAAAAATTAAACCTTGCAACATACCATAAACAACTCATACACAGAGGTTTTTCCATACATGCTTGTGTAAAACAGAATCCTATAGAATTCTCTGGTTCAGTGTGGGTGTTACTGACTTCAGCTGGCCAGAGGACGGCACTGTCTTACCCTTGCAGATCTGTTATGTAATCCAAATGTTTGCAGGTTTATGGCAGACACTAAAAAGCTGACTGCCCATGTAACAGAGAAAGATAAAGAACTGCCCCGATCACTGTAAGATATTTTCTGAAGCCGCGAGCCATATCTCCCATAGCTTCAATAGTGTGTTAGAATAAGATGGTAAATCTGTGCATGTGGGAATTGAGCAATGATACAGAAAGGTATGTTCCTGATATTTAGACCCGGATGGTTGGTTTATATTCTGATATTTCCTTGATTAGATATCTTCATTTTAACAATGTCATTACCACAATTACATAGGTTTCTAACTCAATCTGGGTCCCATACAAGAGAAGCTTTGTATATTCTGTGTCCACATTGATTTCTTTATTTTTAGCTAGTCTACTATACAAGTGTTTTTCTGTGTTTTGTCACAATGGATGGCAACTTTTTGGAGCTTCATCCCTGGGTAAAGAGAAATAGGCCTACACAATTTCAGTAAATCTAAACATATCTAACTTAAATGTTGCTTGCTTTATACTTAGTATGGAAAGTTTATCTCATGTCCAATTCAGTAGCTCATTCAGATGAGTTTAATTCACTGTGCAGTGGAGAAAGACATTCACAACCAGCTTTCTCTCTGACTAGAAAGGGTTTCTGGCCAGGGTTTTAGCCAAGGTTACAGGAAACAAGAGAATAAACTAAAACTGAGAAGACGCTCAGCTCCCAAGTCTGCCTGAATAGACTCAATAGACTGATTTGACTAATCAAAAGTCAAATCAGAGAAGTTTTGCGTTGGAGCCATCCTAGACTCTAAACAAAAAAAGGTCTCACTCAAGCAGATGTATTTGGTTTGACACTAAAAGTTGCTGATCAGGTAAAACAACTTAATCAGTCAAAAGGAAAAGATGATATCAGGACAAAATGACACCAAAACTGATAAATAGTCGGGGAATTCATTTCCTTCTACAATAGAGGTATACGCCTGGTGTTATTTGTATTTGCTATGTAATTTAGACTTTATATAATATCTGCGTTGGAAGTATATGTAAACCAAATATGCATTCTGTATATTATTACATAATTTGCCTGCATCTGCTTAACTAGTTGTTAGCTGTTTTAGTAAGAAACGACATTGCATTCGTGCAACTTGTCTGAGGTGAATGAATGATATGCTACATTATTAGTATATTATAGACATATATATCCTGATATATATATATATATATATATATATATATATATATATATATATATATATATATATATATATATATATATATATATATATATATATATATATATATATTGGATCCGCCGCCGGTTTCTACACTTTTGCCCATATACGGTCCAGCCATGTATACTAGGTTTCAACCAACCAGTTGGTCTGGTTTCAGCCGTGGGCGTATTTAGGATATAATAAGAACCAACATTAGTAGTTCTGTCTCACATGACATACTTCCCTGTACGCATGGCTGGAGGACTTCAACGGTCCAACGCATGCGCTGTCGGTAACATCCGGGGATCGGACAAGGATGAACGCCAATTTCCAAGATGGCGGCGGAGGGAGGAGGGAAGGAGATGAACGAAATTAAAACTCAATTCACTACACGAGAAGGTGTCTACAAACTCCTCACTCACTCCGAATACAGCCGCCCGAACAGGGTGCCTTTCAACTCGCAGGGCTCCAATCCCGTCAAGGTCTCCTTCGTCAATGTAAACGACCAGTCCGGCAACGGCGACAGGATCTGTTTCAATGTGGGCCGGGAACTCTACTTTTATATCTACAAAGGCGTGAGAAAGGTAAACAACATTGACTGCAGCATCGAAGCCCGCGCTGTCCAGGAGCACCCCATTGATTTGGCATCTCCGAACGTGTTGCAGCCCGGCTGTCAACTCTCTGAGCTTCTGTCATTGAAGTGCGCAGGTTGTCAAGACAAGGCCATGTAGCGGACCTAGCTAAGTTAGGAGCTAATTAGCATTCTTGGCTAACATCGCCACAGTAGTTGGTTTTTGCCTCGTTGGGACTTGTGTGCGCTTCAGAGTCCGTCATTTGTCTTCCTTTTTTATTATTTCTGAGTCAGTGATAAATTGACAATTCCCAGGGTGAAAAGGCTTGTCATATCTTATGTTCGTGTTTCCTCGTTCTTTACGTGGTAAGGCTAGATACGGGTGGAAAGTTGTCAACAGTGCTCACCAGCAGGATCAACTTTGGTGTTTCTATTACGGAACTGAGTTAAGTGTTGACATTGTGAGCAATTGAGTGGTGGTGAGGGGTGTTTGTTATTCGTGATGTAATGATGTGTGCACTCCACTGTCAGGGTTTGGATGTGATGTAATATGATCCAGTGTTTGGTTGCACACAGTGATGATGTCATTGCAGCAGGCCACTTGGGTCTTGTTGAATGGTGACTGGCAGTGGTGATCGGGCTGATGATGTGGTTGTCCCTGAGGCAGCTACGGAATACGCAACCTAACAGCAGCCTAGCCTCCCTACACTACTCTCTTTCTCCAATCCAGATGCTGTCAGTGGTCTCTCACAATCTCACAGCAAGAGTCAAAACCTTTAGAGGAAGTAGTATTTTTCCCTGTGTGTGTGTGTGTGTATGTGTATGTATATGTATATATATATATATATATATATATATATATGAGACCGTCAAATTATATCTAGAACAATCCCATAATAACTCAGTCATAGCAACAAATTTTACTAAATGTATAAATGTGAAAATAAGGGATGTTTTTCTTAACCTTTTAACTAAAAGTCTCTCAAACACAACCGGCTGTCTAACCAGAGGGTGTATTAACATTTTCTGTAAATGGATTTCCTTTTGGTAGCAGCTAGTATAGATGATAAAACATGGGATCACCTTTTGAATAAAACATTTTTATTGAAATTAAATTCATTTGAACTAAAGTAGATCTATTTATTTATCTATCTATCGATTTTTGAAATGCTCAGTTAACTTTAGATGAGTGAATTGACGAATTGGAACTGAAATGGAAAGTGAGATGGATATATCTGAGTTGTGCCTATTGTACTAATTACAACCCAAAAAATACGTTGGAATGCCGGCATAATGGTTCAAAATCAAATTGTTTTTCCACGCCACAGAAACCGTGGTTTACCATGGTGATGTTTTGGCGGTTTGTCTAAAGATTGTGATGACGGCCTGTTCCCTGCAGCCTTTGACTTAACTTACTCACCGTGACAGCATCTTCTTATACTCCTTGTCCCTTGCAATATTTTACATTGGTCCGTTACCTGACAATAATAGTCACTGAAAATGTCTACACGGTAAACTCAAAGTTGAATAATGAGTTGGCAGGGTCTCTAACGTGGAACACAGAAACCAAGGAGACAGTTGTTACCGTTGAATGAAAGTCAGAAGAATGTTGAAAGTATAAGAAGTCATGCTGCCTGATTTTTGATGGCGATTACTGGACAAGTTGTTGGACTTAGTGTGTCGACCACTCACTTATCTCAATAGGTGGGAAAACACTGCATAGCTAGTCATTCAGCCCGTTTATTTTTTATATTTATTTTAATGATGGGTCTTGCCTCTAATTCTAAATTGGAAGATTTTCCTCACCGAGTTGACCTAAAAATATTCTACTGCCGTACATACAGCCAGGAGTGTAGACCCAGCTTGCGTTTCCTTAAATTTAATTAAAAACTTTTTTTTTTTAAAGATCTTTTTGTAAGTCTCATTATTGTGTAAAATATATTGGTAGCCAGTAGGGAAAGCGGATCATTGTAGAACTTGACATGTTAAAATCAAATATCGTTGTTTTATTTAGAGCAGCCACACTTTGACAATAATGGCATCTTTTTTCTATAATATCCACTGCGCTCTCTCTCTGCCTCCTTTTTTTAATGCATTAAAATAGACGAGAGTTTCAGCAATAAAGCATAAATCCTTTCCCTATTGACTTTTTTTTTTTTTAACAATGACTATTTTTCAGTGATGAATAGGGTCAGTTTTGAGATGATTCGTGATGATGCCTGCAGGCATTCTATACATCACGTTTTCTCTTCACCGCCTGTTGGAAGACAAAGTAAACAGTTAACCTATGTGGTCACGCTGGCTTGGTCTTCCTATCTATTTTTGGATAATGACTTTCCAGGTGCCATAATTCATTACCATCATGCATCAGGAACATTGGGTTGAGACACCAACAAAGAGTAGACAGCAGCCAACGAGTCTCTTAAGATATGTGTTTCCAGCAAGTATTTAGAGATTTTAGTTTTACAAGTGGTATTTTTCTGTAGACTATAACTTAAGTTGATCCCATTTCTTGCATTCTGTTGTCACCACCGTGTTCTTTGCTGCGACTGAAGCTTTAATACATTGTGTCAACCTATATCTGTATCTTCCTATACAAGAAATTGTTGAAGAAAGGCTCTGCGATGAACATAAGCGTCGAGTTGTGGATTGAAGTACTAGGTCACCTTTGGAGTAAATGGTAGCTAAGAAATCATCCTCACGGCTGCTTGTCCTTTCAAAACAGTGGTAAAAACAGCTAAAACTAATTTGTCTTTATTTCTCATTGTTCTAGGCTGCAGATCTTAGTAAACCTATAGACAAGAGGATATACAAAGGAACGCAGCCCACATGTCATGACTTCAACCCCATCACGGCAACGGCAGAGAGTGTCTCCCTGCTGGTGGGCTTCTCCGCGGGCCAGGTGCAGCTCATCGACCCAATAAAGAAGGAGACTAGCAAACTCTTCAATGAAGAGGTGGGTTCCAGTCAGTGTCTGATGTTCTGGTGCTTAAACCGAAACTTAAATCATACCAACGTTTAGTGTCAGTTGTCCACTGTTGGTACAATAATGGATCAACTAGCTGACCAGTGTCTTTGTTTTTCCCCCTCTCTTTCTGTTTCTTTGTCCTTCTCCCCCCCCCCCCAGAGACTAATAGACAAGTCCCGAGTTACGTGTGTACGATGGGTTCCTGGTTCAGAGAGCTTGTTTCTGGTGGCTCACTCCAGTGGCAGCATGTATTTGTACAACGTGGAAAACACCTGTGGCACCACGGCACCTCACTACCAGCTCCTAAAGCAGGGGGAAAACTACGCTGTGCACACCTGCAAGAGCAAGTCGGCTCGCAACCCGTTACTGCGCTGGACAGTGGGTGAAGGGGCGCTCAATGAGTTTGCCTTCTCCCCGGATGGCAAGTTCCTGGCTTGCGCGAGCCAGGACGGCTTCCTGCGGGTGTTTGGCTTCGACGCCGCAGAGCTCCACGGAACGATGAAGAGCTACTTCGGCGGTCTGCTGTGTGTGTGCTGGAGCCCGGATGGACGCTACATTGTGGCAGGAGGGGAGGACGACCTGGTGACCGTGTGGTCATTTTCAGACTGCAGAGTGATTGCACGGGGCCATGGTCACAAGTCGTGGGTGAGCGTGGTGGCGTTTGACCACTGCACCACCAGTGTGGAGGATGGTGACCCCCCCGCTGAGTTCAGTGGTAGCGATGAGGAATTCCACGAGCAGATTCACTTTGGGGCGGGCAGAGACCGAGCTAACAGCGCTCACTCTCGGCTTTCTAAGAGGAACTCTACAGACAGTAGGCCCGTTAGCGTGACCTACAGGTTTGGCTCAGTGGGCCAAGATACCCAGATGTGTCTGTGGGACCTAACGGAGGACATTCTCTTCCCTCACCTCCCGTTGTCTCGCACTAGGACTCACACTAATGTTATGAGTGCGACAAGTCCTCCAGCCACTGGACAAACCACTACTAATACGACTACTACTACAACAACAACAACCACAACGACTACTACTACTGCTGTATCTGCCAATAATCCCAGTGGCACCAATGGTAAAGACAATGTGAGCAATAGTAGCACCAGTGGCAACCCAGCTAACTCCCTCCCCAGCACCCTGCCTCGGTCGAACAGCTTGCCACACTCCACCAACCCGACAGGGGGCAGCACCCCCAACAGTCACACAGGCAGCAACAGCAGTACCACCACCACCACCACCAAGGGCAACAGCATCATTGACAGTGCTTTCATCGCCACCGGCGTCAGCAAGTTTGCAACTCTGTCGTTACACGACTCGCGCAAGGAGCGCCACGAGAAGGACCACAAGCGGAACCACAGCATGGGTCACATCAGCAGCAAGAGCAGCGACAAGCTCAACCAGCTGAGCTCAACACGGACGGCAAAAGCGGAAGCAGCTAAGACTCTGGGCACCACGCTGTGCCCGCGCATGGAGGAAGTGCCGCTGCTCGAGCCGCTGGTGTGCAAGAAGATCGCTCACGAGAGACTCACTGTGTTAATCTTCCTGGAGGACTGTCTGGTAACAGCCTGTCAGGAGGGTTTCGTTTGCACATGGGCTAGGCCTGGGAAAGTGGTGAGTGACAGGCCTCTCGAGGATACTGTCATGTGACACCCCTTATCTTACATTGTCTTGAGTGTAGACATCTTCTCGCTGCACTCAAAAGCTGTTAATCCCACTGCGTGCAGCCAAAAGGTTTTTGGTTATTTCATGCAAGATACACACCAAACCCTCAGCAGTTAGGTGGTTAATAGCACATGTTCCGACAGTAAACCTCATGGCCTCACTATTCCGCCTCTTTTAATGCTTTGAAGTAACACTGTTGTTTGTTATCAATGTGTGTGTGTTATCTGTCTCTCCACAGGGTTTGCTATCATCTCAAAACAACCCAGCCAACTCCCCCAGTGGAACAGTAGTATAGCCCCAGTGCTGGTGCTGCTAATGACAGCTCCATGCAACAGAGACGGGGATGACCAAGGCCAAGGCCCTGCAGCGCTTCTTCACACACTGTCACACACACAACGGCCTCCAGTGTCGCCTTCATTCTCGTCACTACGACCACCCAGACACGCTATGTGTTACCGCTCGTGTTTAGAGAGGCGATGTTGGCCAAGCCGCGGTCCGAAACTTGACGCCCCTTTTGACTAGGCGTGAAAAAAGGGTGCTATTGGAAGTAGAATAGCAAGCTTTAAATCGCCCAGGAGGTTTGTGGGAGGGATTGACTGGCTCATTGTTCCATTTAAGGTCATATCAAGTTGTGTCAAGTCTGAAAATAACCTCTAGTACCCAATCCTTTGTGCCTGTAGACCTTCAAAGACTAGACATGCTATAAGCACTGTGGTGATGCCTCAACCTAACCTTTTGTATGGGTTTAATTCGGAAGTCTTTCCCTTTTTATTTTGTCAATACAAATGCATTCACTGATAAAGGGAATAAGAGGAGGGATTGTTTAGGAGAAGAGGCATACGCCCGTTTTTCACTTCCTGGGGCGATCTCTTGTGCAGCCCCGGCCCGCGCCACCCGTTCAAGAGAAGCTGGGGCTTTTTACTTCCTTTACAAATATTTTCAATCAGTGGTATCACACTTTAAAGTGTATTTGCACAGATTTTCTTTCATTTGTTAATTTTGTTTTTTTCTCCCATTTTGAATTTATGGCTGTGGAACACAAGCTAAATATTTTGAAGACCGTTTTGGAAGCACTTGGAAACGGCTTGTTCTCGCCCTCTGTCTCAACGCTGGATGCTGCAATCATAGTTTTTTATATGGGAAAAAAATTGTTTGCACTTAATAGTTTGTTAGGAGAATGGCTTTACATTTTTGGAGTGTGTAAGGACTCCTTGACAAGGTTGAAATATAAATAGAATTTAAAAAAAAAAAAACAACAACCTTTGTATCTATTGAACATTTATTTTAATATTGTTTCAGATTAAATGGGCTCTGTATTATATGTAAATATTGTACTTCAATGATTTATGGGGTAAATGATCATTATTACATTAGATCAAAAATCCTCATTTCAGAAAATAGTGATATTTCTAATACTAAAAGATCTATACCTAATATTAAAGTGAATCTTGAATATGCAGGTGAAAATGTTTTCTTTTCTGTTGTACATAAGAGAATTCAGGTGTATTTTTATTAATGTAAAGTTTGGTATAGGAGACATCTATGAAATCCTCTTATCTAACAGGTAGTGCTGAATGCTAGCTAGCCTGTTGCTGCAAATTCCTTTTACAACGTAGGCAGACGCAGACGCAGACGCAGCGGCCCAATTCAGCCATCACTCCGAGCTCAGGTAAACCACAGGAAGACGAACGCCGGCATAGTTCCCCTCACTAGTCCCATCCATCAACGTGTGTGAATTCACCTTAACAAATAAGACTGACAACCATGTTCCGCAGACGGGGTTGCGATCTGTGAGTCCTGTTTTTTTTTTTTATGTGTGTGTGTGAGTAATAATTGCTGAACAGATTCTGAACAAACATTTGACACTGTGTTGAATACCAACTGACTAACGTCGGCACTTGATGATGCTGTAAGGTGATGCTGCTTGAGGTGAGCGTGTTTTCCAAGCACCCACATAGGAAGACTGAGATATTAAGAGTGGGAGCATTTTCCTTCATGTGACGCCTATTAAAAACAGCTTTGACAGATTATATGTTCCATTTGTGTTGCTTTATTAAGTGTGTGTGTGTACTCACTGCATGAATCAGTGTCTTCATGTAGCAGTCGTTAGTTGGGAATATCCTTTCATGCTTTCCTCCACGCGAGGTCAGAGGTCGGGCTCAGCACAACCAAACCCTTCATATCACTCCACTGGCAGTCATGCAGAAGAGTAGCACTTCCATTACAGTAGCATTGGAACATTTTTCAGTGATTATAAAAAACCAGGAAGTATAAAGTTTGCATAAGACCTCTGACTTCTTGACACATTTCTTTTTCATAATAGGCTACTAGTATTAAATCATCTGGCCGGTCATGTCCAGATGTGATCACATCTCCATTAGGAAGTAATTGAATGGAAATGAGTCAGTTTATTTAATTTAATTAAGTTATCAAAGGGCCTGGCACACAGGTGTTTTTAGTTATCAGCTAATTAGACCTCCACACTGGAGCCATGCTGGAACTGGAAAAGGACCCTGCACAGGTGTTTTCACTTATTTTGGTTGATTAGGCCTAGACCACGGCTCAGACTGGCCAGAGCAGTGAGGTCATGCAATTCCCAGGATAGCTACTGTATATAATATTGAACTTGTCGAAAATATAAAGTCTAATGTATTGTAGACATGCTAAACTGACCGGGAAAAGCCATTTAGTCTTCCACATAAGTTACCTGTTTGCGTGTCAGTTTGTGGCATGTTGGGTTTACAGTTGGCCAGTAGGGGGCAGTGTTGCTCAGACAAATGAGAACTTGAGAATTCCTCACAACCATAAAGTGAACTTGCATTAATAACAGGCATCACTTGATCGAATAGGGAAAACATTGTCTATAAATGTCGTCTCTCTCTCTTTCTCTAATTAATTCCTACTACTTTACCCTCCTACCTTATACATATTTTATATTCCAAGTGGGGAATAAAAACTGATCCTCCATAATTTATGGGTCACTTTTCGAAGAAACCCGAGCACTCACAGCCATTAAACGAGCAGCCTGTGGCATTAGGGCTAAGGAAGGGGTGGAGAGAGTGATCAGCAGGCTGGAGAGGCCGGATCATCCTGTCAGGGTGCCACTCAACACAATGACGGGCCCTGACTGGCCGTCCGATCCCTCTGAGCTAGACACATCCATGCTGAGCGAGCATCAATCAGGCTTAGTGAGTAGTGAGATCTTCTACATAACAAACATCCCACCGGCTATAATACATGCCCTTAATATATGCCCTTTTAGGTGGTTTTCTGTCTTTCCTGCTGTCAACCACATGTGTTCATTATACACGAACCCTGGAACCCTTTAAACTAACTGGCCAATGGAATAGCAGTCAGGTGTCTACAGTGAGAGCTTGGAAAACAACTCCATTAATCATCCATCCTCAGGGAAATGGGTCCCACTTGATAGGAATTCAATGAATGGAGAGATTCCTCTTACTTCTCTAAGGTCTCTGCTTAAATGATCTTCTCGGTGATGCAATTCCCTGTTCTGCATTCCTCTATATATTGACCCAGAGTTTTGTTTACCTAGCAATGTGTGCAACGGCTATGAATTAAATATGGGGTCTCTCTGAGTTAGAGGCCAAAAGAAGGAGCAGCAGGGGATGTGTTGAAAAAACAAGTACATTTGCACACATTACACTTTCTAGTGACGTCAGGGATGGATTTCCTTCAAACTATCAGATTATGGAAATGAACAAATTAACCTAGTTTTCCCTCAAATTCCACAGGGATATTTCTTCAACCCATTGTTTAGATCCGTAGTGAGTTCAAAATAAAGGGTTGAGCGGTGTCAGTAAGTAGGGGTGATTAATAGGAACACTAAATAAAACAAGCTTCTTCAAAATGGCTGCATTAGCATTTGGCCACAAGGTGGGTAATTTCTACCTTACCTTAAAATAGTTAGAAAACCACCCGCGTACCTGGGAATTAGGGATTGCTTGTTTTCTGTATTTCAGTGGTTAATCTGTCTTTCTATGGAGAGTACCGATGACTGGGCCATCAGAGATGTAATGCACTGTTTAAGAGTGTGCTTATTATTTTCATTCTTGACCTAAAATAATAAACTGAGTGGAGCACTTCCAAAGGCAATGGTAGTATTTTACAGTTTTCAAGACTCCAGCACCAGTAAACTATTAGTCACCAAGTATCAGTGCCACTTCCTCCTATTCTCAATTCTATTCTAAGCCATTTCCCTTGAGGCGCAGGTCCAATTATTGGGACACCACCATGGGAAGCAGCTGCACAATCTGTCACATGACCTCGGCACAGCAGTCACATGGCTTCACACTGCACTAGGAATTAAAGTTCACCCAAAGGAAATAAAATGAACAGAGATTGTGAGGAGTCTGTCACAAAGGAAGCTTTGTGAGGCTTCATCAGTCTTGGACGTTTGTCTTACTGACCCAAGGATACACGCCATGTCATACTGAATTCATGCAGTGTTTAGGAATTCTACGTTGCGAGTCTCTAGTATGCCTGCCCGAAGATATATTTAATATGAACTGCATGGAGAGTCCAGTCAGCGATAACTTTGCAGTTATTACATTTTGAACAGTGTGCAAAAGTGATTGTTGAACATTGCCAGAGGCGGTAGGGGAGGGGGAATCAATGCGGCTCCAGAGAAGACACCGAGCTTGGGCCTCGGCGGAAACCATCGATGCTGAGCTGTGGTCTAAGCACTTAAAATGGAAATGCCTCTTCAACAGCAACAACACGAACGAGAAAGTTAGTTATTAGTGTCTGGGGATCTCTCCAGGTGCCACGTGTGCATTCATTTGTGAAATCTAAATCTCTGTGCAAAGACACAGGTACCTAAATTAGCATATTTTGTGTTTAAAAGTGTTAAACTTGACGATGCACCGCAACAAAGTCAAACAAATGCACTGCACTGACCACACACTCCCGCTGTCAAACGTAACATGATAAAAAAAAAATCCTACTGTGGTAAACATCCTAAGGAAAGCTCATTGCAGGGCTCGCAATGGTGGCTGTAATTCTGAATTTTGGGAAAGAGACCTCAGATACAGTATTAGGGACCACTAAGGTCTATATAAAAGAGACCTCCGATACAGTATTAGGGACCACTAAGGTCTATCTAAAAGAGACTTCA
>NC_048424.1:14380407-14389197 GCF_013103735.1 Etheostoma cragini
TATTAGGGGACCACTAAGGTCTATATAAAAGAGACTTCAGATACAGTATTAGGGGACCACTAAGGTCTATATAAAAGTCTCCAAAGAGCACCATGTCATGGGACCTTTAAGTATATTATTTCTTTTCTTGTTTGTCAAGCAATTGTATTGTGATTACATTCTTATCTTTTCAAAATCATGTTTAATTTTTAATCTTTAATAATAAGCTATGTTGTGCACTGTTCCCTTTTCACACCACCACCACAGCACACTATTATGGTCATTGCGTCACATGATCAGTCCATACCAGACCTTTGTAATCACTTCACAGATTAACTCTTAAATGTATGTGTGATATGTGTGTATGTGAGACATATTTGTGTTTGTTGGGTTATAGTTGTCTAAGCAGCTGGATGACTGAAATTTCCCTCGGGATGAATAAAGTATCTGTCTATCTATCTATCATGAGCATGTTTATTAATGCTGTGAACCTTAAGTGACATCCGTTCTGCAGTCACAGGAGTAATGAGACTCTTGGTGAGCTCTAGAAACCTGTTGAAGATAAGTGGGGGATTATTTAAATAGGGCAAGGTGTCTCAAAAGACCTCCTTTGATCTCAGCAAATTTATGTGATATAAATATCTTCAAATGAATTATGCAGGCACAGAAGGATTTGCAGATTTACCAAATTCATGACTGTCCCGATGAACACTTGCCTGCTCTAGAAATGTTATACATTTTTGGTAACTTAAAAGTCCAATTTGAAAGGCTTCATCAAGAAAACAATATATTGTTTAGTGTATTATTGTTAACTACAAGTTACAAAACAAAGCTTACTTGCCAGGAATCAAATAATTTGATATAAAGTCATACGTGTTAAAGAAGCCAAAAAAATTCAACATTTGTCTTTATTTGGAACAGTCCAATAAAACAGGCAATATTAAGAATAGTCCATAAAGATTTACTTTTAAAAGGCTTTTTTCTTTATAGAGGATGCAAAAAGAGACAATAATATATAATAGTAGCAATTAAGGTCACTGTAATCGAGCGTAACTCTTGCAGAGTTCATGGTCCCTGATATCTCCCCAGCCCCCGTTTTTCACATGTGGTGCCACCCCCCCGGCCCCGTTGGCTGGCAGTCTCTTCGCTATCAGGAGGTTCTTTGGGAACAGCTGGTTCCCGCTGCTTTGTAGGATGTTTTCTATCTTGGTTTTCTGGCTTATGGGCATGCAAGAAGTCTTCTTGTGGTGCATGCCGCAGTCTCCAGCGTGGAAAATCCGCGGCGCTTCGCTCACCATGACCTTCCAGTAGGAGGGCAAGCAGGACACGGTCAGGTGTTGTAAGGACCAGTCCCAGTTGTAGTCGTCGTAAGTGCAGAACGTGTCGGTGCATTTGATGAGCTTCTGGTACGTCTCTCTGCTCAGAGCCATCCCCATGTTGTGCTCAGTGGACTTCCAGGGCTTCACCTCCACCTTGTTTGCTTTGCTGGAGTAGCCGATGTGGCTGTAGCTCCCGAGCGAGAGGATGTCGCAGTCATTGCACCGCTCCTTTTTGAGAGCGGACATCAGCTTCAACAGATGGATAAAGTCTGGGGACAAGTAGTGGTCCTCCTCGATCAGCAGGACCACACCCTTATGGTCCTTCAGAACTCGGACTCTGTCCCATACAAAGTGCAGCTTCCACCACCAGTGGTGCTTGGTCTGGGAGAACTTCGCCTCACGGTAGTGGCCGAATGAGTCGGGGTACTCTGCGTTGATGCAACCCAACTTTAAGGCGTCTTTTTTGGGAATGTCTCTGGGACAATCTCTGGGGTCGTGTCCGGGGAACTCCTGGGGGTACAGCTGGATGCTGAAGGGGAAGAAAATCTGAAGTACCTGGCAAAAGTCAACAGAGGCCACCACTTTATTTATATCAGGGGACCAGTAATCATGGCTGAATATCAGCAGTATGCTCTCCACACCTCGGGCCTTCCGCAAACTGTCCACCAATAGCTTAAGGTAATCTGGTCGGTTATGGACCTGAACCACCACAACCAGATGGTCCTTCTGTCGCGCTGCCTTAAACTTTTCCTCATTTCTTATTGTCTGGTCAAAGTTGAGCTGGAAGACAATGCCTCGGTAGACTAAAGTGGTGTTATCTGCCTCTGGCTGTGGTGGCTTTGGTATCTTCTCTTTTTCCTTTGCTTTCTCCTGGTGAGTGTCATTGGCTTGTATAACAGGCGGAGGGGCAGGTGCCCTGCTGACTGCAGGTGTGGCTTGCACCTGGATATGATTGTTGATGCTACTACTGCTGCTGCTAATACTGCTGCTTCTCTTCACCGTCTCCACTTCCTTGGGGAGCGAGCCACTGTCGTTCTTCTTCTGCCTTCCGCTGCTCCAGAAAGCTAGGCCACAGATGACAACCACCACAGTCAGTATCACCACCTTCCTCTTGTAGATTCGGAATCTCATGATAGGGGGTCAGGCTCTTGCGAATGGAGAGAAGTTGATTGCAGTGAAACAAGAAAAGCACAGGTTTGCAATTGTGATGGTGTGCTTTTGCAAACAAAGCAGGCCAGATCAAAAAGAAGCTGATATTAGGCTAATTGTTGGCAAAATGAACAGCTGTTGTAAACATGGGTCCCACTGGAATGTCATTCGTGGTGGATGAATATTCCATAAGGCATGACGGTTGCTAGGAGGCAGCAGGGTAGCAGTGTGCATGAACCACCTAAATAAAAAATAAAAATAAAAAATCCAAGTCAGGTGCATCAATAGGGCTGAAATCACATACATGCAAATTACAATGAAAATATAAAACTAGAGAAAATAATCAAATCCTTATATTTCAGAATCTAGAACAAATGCTTGAGTAAACAAAACTATACAATCATTCAATAATCAAAATGATTGATTACTAGCCTAATAATCCATTTATTGTTTCAGCTCCACAACTGAGCCAACTCCATTATATAATGAAGACCTTGTAATGCAGTGGAAAGTTATGGAACAGGCCAATAAGCTTGTGGGGCCAAAATAAATTCAATAAGTAAATTTAGTTAGCTTTCCATTTGGACAGCAGGAATATGTAAAGCAAAACGTGATGAGACCATATCATTATGAGCTCTAATGGAAGCAAACTAACAACAACAGCTAGGATTTCATTTCACGTAACATAACACCGGTCACTGTCAAAAAGTAGCACAAACATGGGTTAAGACAGACTTCACTCTGATTGGCGCGTATTCCTCTGTTCCTCCTCCACATCCATATTGAATATTACACCAAGCTTCTATGTTTTTCCCTTGTTAAATCGCAGTCCTTAACATTATCAACATTGATTAGCCCTCTTGGCTTAGACTTGCAGAACAACCCAACGTCTACTCTTTGTAATTTAATTAGCGGTGTTTCAGGCTATATACCTGACCCCATTATCTGTCTACTCCCTGCCTGGAGACTATTCAACTGAATGGTCACTGTGTGGCACTATCACTGTCGGCATTTGATATCTAGACCGTGATATTATTCAGTACATTCCTGATAGCCACCATAAAACTCACTGTAAATCAACCAGCAAACGTGCTTTAACAGCTTCATATTCACAGCTTGGGTACAGTTTATGTCTGATTAAAATGGCAGCGCTACCGAACCTACATACCCTACCGAATTAATACGTTTGCAGTGTACATGCCCTTATACGGTTTCCCACGTTTAATGGTTTCCATACATTCGAAGCTTGCCAATACAAGTGTAGCGTTTGTTCCGCAGCTGGAAGTACTGCAGTATTTCCCCCCTGTATTTGTTTTACTAAAACGTGGAACAAATAAATCTACACACCGACTGTGTCCATCGTGTTCGTTTGTTTGTTTTTCTCGTGTAAATATGCCTAATGTCTTACTGGAAGCCTACTGACCGTTAGTTGTTCTCTCCTCAATTGGCCGCTGTTGAACACCGAGCCAGCGACACCTTTAATCGATTTTAACATGACATAACGTTACAGTTGTTTTACCGAAAGGTGTGAAACGCTCTCATAGTAACACAATACAACAGCTGGCGTTGCAGCTTCGCTCTTTCATGACAGCGAACATCCTGTAATGCTAACAGTAAGTTAGCCACGGCTTTAGCTAACGTAGCAACTTACAGGCAGTCCTGCAGACCAAACGTCATCAACAACAGCGTCCATGGCGAACCACAGTAACCACACAGCTACACTACTCACCTACCGTTAAAACTGGAGTAGACGTGCCGTCCTGTCAGTGATAATCATCAGTACGGTGGCGTCCCATTTTCCTCCATACCTTCATGCAGGCTGCATGGAAGCGTAACCATCAGCTAGCTGTAAAAATAAAAAATAAAAAAAATAATCCCAAATACGGAACCGCTGCCGCTGTCCCACAATGCACTGGTCCAGCGGGGGGCACCCAAGACACCCAAATGTATTTCCCTGATGATGACAGCAGCTTTCTTTGGCTCATCCATAGACTGTAGCCTACTGAAAAGAATAAGGGCTCCTCGTAGGCTGAGATAGGTTTACTGTACCTTTAAATACTTAACAAGTTCACACCGATGCTTAATATGTAGGCAAATCCACCCAAAGACGGATTTTGCCTTTACTCTGCTCTTCCATCAAAAGTCTCTCTTAACTGGAAGCCAGAGCAGTAGGCTACTTTAGCTAAGTATTTGAATAGTTTGTTGGTTTGAGTTTAAAAAAAGTTCTTTCATAAATAAAACATCTTTGGTAGTCTCTATAACATTCTCTTGTCCTGTCATATTAGTTGATTTAGCCTGAGCAATGTTTTAATACATTTTGCTTTCAAAGTGATAAATTACAATAACAAGAAAAATGAACAGATAATGTATGTGTTTTGTAGTGCAAAGCCCTTTCTACTTTTAACAACATTTTCTTTCCTCTTGTAGTTTAATAAAAACAATCTTAATAAATCCTCCACATGGTGAGTTTCACCTTAATTCTGGAGATTTAAAAAAATGTCTTGTGCTAAACATAACAGAAATGTGTGAACATATCGTCAACACTATTTCTGTGTTGAGATCATTAAAAATAAATTACCATCTATATTAATTCATCAATAAATTACATTTTCTTATAATATAATTTCTGTCTTAAACACTGCAAAATATGGTCTGGACGTATGAAAATTGTCATATTCAACCATAGACTGTATAGTACTACTGTAGTGGCCTTTTGTTTATCCAGTAAACCAAATGTACATATAACTCTGGCATACATCCTAACTCTGCTATCCTATCCTATCCTTATCCATATAATAATTTTGATCCAGATTAAATAATTTAAACAACTGGCCCATACATCCTAACTGTTTGATTTCAATGCCTCCGCTCCGCTCAGTCACTTTGTTTGCTGTAACGCCATCTTCAGGCTGTCCGGGCTCCATGTCGCAGTGTCCTCCTCTCTACCACTAGACGGCGCTACACAATAACGCCATAGACGGAAACACATCTAAAATCTTCATTTGCGCACGCGCAACCTTCGTTCTTCCTTTCCGACGCTCGAGCGAGAGAGACAAGATGGGCCATCAGCAGCTCTATTGGAGTCACCCCAGAAAATTCGGACAGGGATCCCGATCCTGGTTAGTCCTGGCTTTTACGTGTAAATTATCGATATGTGTGCTATAGCGGGTCCGTTTCGACGTGTTTGTAGTGTCACATACTTGACAGTTTATAACCAAATGTCCACCGCATGGAAGCTGCTGCTGAGCCAATATGGCGGTGGAGGATGCGCCGTGCTAACTTGTAGCACTAGCATTGTTTAGCTAGAAAGCCACCCACTGTTTATGAAAGAGAACTAGTAATGTTGAATAGTTTTAAAGCTAATATCCTGTTTAAATAAGGATTCTAGAGATGGTTAGAGTGAAGTTTCTGTCGTAATATCGCTAACATAACGCTATTGGAGCTTATGGATAATAACGGCAGGGGTGTAGCACAGAGAGCGGCATATCGTAACTAAACGACAACCAGCTTTATGGAGTTTGCGTGAGCTTCCGCACCTGTAGCTAGTTTGTGTGAATGGATGGCGTCCATAGCTATATTTTAACTCTTCATGTAAAGACATGCGGACTAACTCCATGTCTCATTTTATTCCAGCCGAGTATGCTCGAACAGACATGGTCTGATCCGTAAATACGGGCTCAACATGTGCCGCCAGTGCTTCAGGCAGTACGCTAAAGACATCGGCTTCGTCAAGGTAAGTAGTATTGACCATTTATATCATTTATTGGGTTATCTGATGATATTTCGGTTGATATATCTACATAAGTCAGGTACAGGCTCATTGTAAACAAGGCCGTCGTATGCAGTTAAAACATGTAACTTACACGGATAGTTTTAATTTGTTGAAACTTGAGCATCTTTAGTGTTAATTGTAGTGTTGAATATTAGCTTTTAATTTGAGTAGATTTGTAGCACAACTTTTCAAGAACTCAGCAACCTTTTTTAAAGCACTAATGTTAATGGTTCTATTGATCTTAGAATGTGGAACAATATTTCAGCTTTTTATGTCATTTTAACTAATGTCATGACTACTTTATTTTCACACAGCTGGACTAAATGTCACGTCCTCGGATGGGTCCAGTGATCTCTGGAAAGCTGGCCAAGATGGGATAATTCAGCACTGCAAATAAATGTGTTTTTTTGTCCAAGCTAATTGTATTGTTTTTATTCATGTGTGCCACATGTGCGATCAAGTTTCATTAATGTGCAGGGACTAGAAGCAAACATGTGAACAGTCATTACTAATTGAACATAAACCCATGTACAGGTTTGTTAGCCACTCACTTACAAAGGACCATGAATTCATAAAACTGCTTTCTGATAGCTGGTTTACAGTTTCACAGTTGGGCCTTTTGTTAAGGTTTAGAGCATACAAGATCTTAAATATGGAGTACCAACTTTTATGAGTCCTGTGAAGTCAAATCTTTGTCTTAACAGCTTGTGAAGAGAAGCTATTTGCAGTTATTGTAAATGTATGTATTGCTGTTCTATTTTGTAGCACCACACCCAAATGGCATTAGTTTCACAGTTAGGCCATTTAAATTATACTAAAAGTGAGTACAACACCTGCACTAAGTACATTTGTGAAAGTTCACATTTTTGTTGAGCTGTGGTTCTGCTCTTTGATTGCACCTTCACATTTGTTTTGTGGCTGATATTCACTAAATGCAAATGTGTTCAACATATCAGACACCAGTCCAATACAACTAGTTTCTAAAGAGCTAGTGAATAGAAACTAATTGTAGTTATTTTAAATGTATTTATTGCAGGTCTGTTGTGTAGCACCACACCCAAAGGGCATTAGTGGTTCCACTGTTAGGCCATATGTGGACCAATCAGTATCATTAGTGGGGAGACACGGAAACTCTTGCATTGACTGAACAAGATCAAGGAGGAGGGAAATGGTAAAGAATAAAGTTTCTGTTCTGATTTGAAAAAAGAAGCCTTCAAACAAAATGGCTTGGCTGCCAAACATACTATTTATACAGTATATTAGACTATTTGGTGAGCAAGCGGTCACATTTATCAATGACCTGTAGCTTTTTTTTACAAGAAATTGGCACGATTGATCCCTGCAGCTGAACCATTATGAACGTGCTGCAGTATAGAGGAACTGATTAATTTCTAAGTCAGCATGCATTCACATGAATCAACCCCCTCACATCCAGGAATTGGTAACACGCTGAGAGATTTTTCTTGTTTAAAATGAGTGAAATCTGATTAGTCCCCTGTAGTGTGGATAATGCTTATCTTCAGCTCACAAACTTTTAACTATTGAGTAAGCTCAGCACAAGCACCAGCTTATCCATTATATCCGTACACTTCCATAGACACCGTGGCAGGTGGGATTCTATGCAGATCCAACATCCCTCTTTATAGGATTTACTAAGGTATTTCCTGCCTTTTGGTCCTCTGTCTTTGAACCGCAGCACTAGATGGCAGCAGCACTTCACATTCATGATTCAGAACCAGTGTCAAATAAAACAGAAATAGCACAAATACATACTATCAGACATCATATGCAGATAGCCAGCCTTTTTTCACTTTCTCATCAAGCAGTAGCTTAAATTGAGATAATGTATATGGCAGGTCTATTCCAGACAGGTGAAAGGAGTGCTGGAAGTGTTTGATTAAGGTAGCCTATGTGATTTAGCATTTAAAACATTCACCTTCAGTGAACATTAAGATCATGTGCTTTGGTGATTTATCAGCCTGAGGTTTGGACCTATTTAATCCGAGGCAACAGATAACGTTTCATTAAGTCCTATTTCTCCTTAATAACAGATCTCTTTTTGCTCAGCAGGATTACAGTTTTTCTCAACTGTTTACACACAAATTTTGGTACTTGAGACACAATGACCACAACGTGTAACTAAGTCACCAACCCCCTGAACCAATTCTGCTAAACTACAAGCACAATCCCTGCTCTACACTCAGACTGCTGTTCTAAAACACACTTTTTTCAAAACACTACACACAATTCTCTGCCTTTGGCACAATTTTCATGAAGAAAATCTCTTGTCTTCACAAGGAACACACTGCCATTCAAATATGCACACTGACTCATCAAAAGGGCAAACACCCATCACGCAATTTTACAGTTAGCAGTGAGAGCTTTAGCATAAAACGGCAAAAGGTGAGCTCTTCTGTTTTGGAGGAATGGATGCCAACATTGGAAACCGAGTCAGAGCCAGAGGAGTGAGAGTAGTAGGAGGAGGTGGACGAGGAGGAAGAGGAAGAGAAAGGCCAAGGACTGTAATCGCTGATTGGCAAAGAGTACAGCCAAAATGTGAGCAGGTACACT
>NC_048424.1:14389297-14390515 GCF_013103735.1 Etheostoma cragini
GAGATAGAAAGTGTATGACCGAAATCCACAAATGCGTATACCTCTTCTCCGAGCTATGGAGAACGCATGTGGAGATATGCAGCTGATGCTTTTCATGGCAGGAATCGCCATGCTAGGCGATATATCCCCCGCTGCTTGGCCTGGGAAAACATGTGATGTGGATAAGGTGCTGTGGCCAGACCACAACAGAAGGGAGGATGCATCATAGTAGTTTTTTTTTTAGTTTTTTTTACTGTAACTGTGTACAGTAAATTCTTCTGGTGTTTTGTATGTAGTGTATGTGCAACTTTGTGTTGGTTGGAAATGGGATCTACACTGTGTACATTGTTTTAGTGGAACAAATAAAATATATTTGTTACTGTGTATTTGTGTTTTCTGAGTATAAAAACAATATTCTCAAATATTTTACAACACACTTATGTCTGTACTGTCTGTAGTGTAACACTGAACAAAAAGGGCCTAAGTCATTCTAGTGAATGGAGAAGAAGTGGTTTCCAATCATCGTAGTGTTTTACATTGAGCACATCAGTGTTCAACTGGTTCTTATGAATGTCTTTTCATATGATGGTTTGTGTGTGTCATTTGAAAACAAAATACCATTTTGAGAAGAAATAACGTTGTTTTGAATGTAAAGTTTAATTTTGCAGGAGAAAGGAGTGTGTTTGCAGGAGTGTGTTTTTTGATTTGTGTGTAGTGTTCTGAGAATATGAGGCATTCTTTGAGAAAATGTGTGTAAACAATCGAGAAAAACTGTAAGATGAAACATTGATGATCCCATTGGGGAAATTGGAACATGGCAAAGAATAACTAAGATCACAGCAAAGTGAAGGTTATAGGAAAACAACACCTACAATTTCAACACAAGAAGAAATAACAAGGCCCTGGAAATCCAGTGCATTTGCAAAATGAATAATTAGCAATGGAATATAGGTCTACATATACACTCTGATAAAGAAATGTATTAAGACAATATGTGACTGCAGCACGAACACTTTAAACCCAACATATTAATACAGACATAATGTGGAAAATCAAATATGTCTATGTACATAAAATTTGTATTAAATGATCAATAATATGCATACTGCATTTAATGTGTGAGGACAGTGAGTGCTGGCAGAGGCTGGACAGAGGGAGCTGAACACACAAGTGCTCCATGTTGCATCAGTCTGCTACAAAGGCGGCTGTGAGGTGTTGTCTTTGATGTTCAGCTTCCTT
>NC_048424.1:14390597-14393112 GCF_013103735.1 Etheostoma cragini
CCCCCCCCCCCCCCCCCCCCCCTCCGGTGTATTAATGCTTTTGTAATGCTGCCTCCTCCACACACCAGTGCCAAGAAAACCGGCCGATAGTACACGTTAAAAAGTCGGTTTCATCCATCTGCGTCCTCTCGAGAAGACTCTTTTGTCTCTGCTGCGTTTGTGGAGTCACACCAGTCATACCATTACTTTCTATTCACAGAGCAAAATGGTCATATTTATTTTTCACATCAACAAAATCAAAAACCTACCTCTGTGAATCTATTGCAATGGTAATACATGTGTGTAATGCATGCCGTTGATTGTAGGATAGCAGCATTTCCATCTCCTAATGTTGGATGGTGTTAGTGGCTTCCACCACCATCAGCAGCTCCTGTTTTTTTTTTTTTAGATCTGGCTTACGAAGATATACCTGTCTTTAGCTATTAATTGTTCAATTTTTTGTTCAACCAGTCACCAACTTTGTCACTTTTACAGTAAGTTTATCATAGCTTGTATGCTGGAAACTAGAACTCCAGCAAGTTAATATCACATTTCCATAAAAATGGAGGACTCACAAGAGGTACATTTAAAAAAAAGAATTGTCGAAATTAAAGCAGCAGATCTGAGATAATCTGACTTTTAGTCTAACCGCTGGGTCCTACTTTTCCTGTTATACGACTTGATGGCGTATTTCATTGGACTCCACCTGTCTCATTAATGCCTGCGTCTTATAGTATAAACCCTGCTCCTCCCAACATCATCCATCAATAAATGTGTGGGTCATAGAACCAAAATAATGAGCTAATGCTAAAAAGGCCAGGAGAGCTGCAAGCTTGGGGCATAACACCCTGCGACATTTATTGACATCTTGTAACCTTTAATCAATATTTCCATTCCTCTCCACGTCAGTGACATGATGCAGCCACTGCATCTCTAGCAACTGTGGATGCTTGTGGGCTGCAACAATGGAGATTTAAATGTAGAGGAAAAAAATCAATTATTTGTTGCTCTGAAAGACTCTGTGCACCCATGTGTGTACATTACCGGTCAAAGGTTTAAGGTCATTTACAAATTTCCATACCACTTCATTGTAGACAGAATACCAGCTGATCTGAGTGGGTGGTTGATCTTTAATGCAATCTCTACATTGCCAACCATTTATCAAATGTTCCAAAGTTCTCGTTCTGTTTACTAATCTGATATCATTTTAAAAAACTAACCAGAAAACCATTGAAGAACCATTTTGCAATAATGTATGCAAAACATGTATGCAAAGCGGCTGCCCTGGTTACAAAAACAATGATCTCAGCAGGTATTCTGTCTATAATGGAGTGCAATGGAAATTTCTAAGTGCCCCTTAACTTTTGACCAGTAGTGTATGTCAATTTGTACTGCTCCCTTATAAATATGGTAATACAGTACCACATGTCAACATTGAAAGTATCCTGCCTAAAAACCCTGATCCAATCAGAGGGGAGCGCTTGTGTGATGGCTTGGGACCTCAAAGTGTCAGTGCTAGTCTGACAGAGGCCTTCCATCCATCGCCCAGATTATAGGGAAAATAAGTGAACTGAACATGTTACAGCACACTGTTGACATGGAAACGTTCTTCTAGGTTTACCTGCTTTCAATTGTTAGACCAAGAGGCTCTTCTCACGGCTCCTTGTCAGTCTCCATCAATTGTGACGTTTGCTGAGAGACGGCTAATAAAAGAAAAGAAAAAAAACGTGTGAAAAAAAAAGAAAATGCAGCAGCCGGAGCTATAATAGAAAATACAAAGATCAATTGAAAACCTTACCGGCAGGAGCATTGGGAAGTTTTTGCAGTGACTAAGAGGCTATGGGGTAAGCAGCTGTAAATATTGATAATTACTGGATGTTTTATCACAATACAATGATTTTCTTTAGGCAACAGTAACTGTGGAGGTTAATACAATCCTCAATAATCAATTTATTCCTAGGAAACAGTGATGTCTGCAGCCATGGTGTTTTCCTCGGATATTTCCCCCGTTTCTGTGTATTCCCCTGAGAAATGAGCTGTGCACTACGCTGAGCTTATTTACAGTCCCGCGCGGAGCACCTAGCTGACTCAATTGTTCCAGAGAAACAGGGCCTAATTCTCCGGCTCCAAAGCCTCAATTTAGGCTCAGATGCCTTAAGCAAACATTCATTTCTCTACAGATTCCAGGGGGAGATAATGGAAACGCACGTACACTGCAATGCACATACTTTATATGCGGTCCATTTCTCACACCACAGACAAATGTGCGGCCTGTAGTCTTCAAGCTAATGTTATGTAGAGCGATAGAATGTCAGTGATGATGAGTCACACACGAAAGAATCACGGCCAAAGGCAAAGCAGCTGACAGGTCACAGCAGGAAACGCACAGGTGTCATTAATAACACTAACGAAGGCGGCTTTCCATTCAGGTGAGCTATAGTTCCAGGCTCACTGGCACGGCACATATACACTCACCGGCCACTTTATTAGGTACACCTGTCCAACTGCTCGTTAACACTTAATTTCTAAGCAGCCA
>NC_048424.1:14393212-14404650 GCF_013103735.1 Etheostoma cragini
GGCAGTTCTGAAGGCAAAAGGGGGTCCAACCCGTTACTAGCATGGGGTACCTAATAAAGTGGCCGGTGAGTGTAAATGGAACAGAGCCATAGCTAGAGTTGTTAGTTACACCTGTGCTTCTACCGCTAACCTTTGAAAAGGTTCATTAGAACTCTGGGGAAAAGGACTACTGCTGCTGTGGTTTGGCTCACCGGCAAGGCTCACACATTTAAAGGCTCTGAACATGGCACCCAGGTGTTTTGAGTTAATCTGGTTGATTAGACCTCTTCCCAGGACTGCGTGGGTGCGTCATCTTCCCGAGACTACATTTACGCATGGCCGGCTATTTTCGTAAATGCTGCTTCCACGTACCCATGTGCATATATGCCGTCAACGCCATCAAGAGCATGCCCAACCTGTACGCAGCAGTGTAGCTCAAGCCCTTGTAAGCCAATCAGAATCCCAAAAAAACAAACTGCAACAAATCACTTCCTGTCGCTCCTCGTCCTCACTTCCTCGGCTGACTAAAGCTCAGTTTGTCTCAGTTTCCATGCAAACGTGCAAACGAAGATTTCAAAAATCTTCACTCTATCCGGAGTTTTCTTTTTTAGAAAGACTCGGTTTTAGAGGCAAATTGTTCGTTTATGTGTAAACGAAGGGCACAAACGAAGGCAAATGTCTCAGTTTTTGTAAATAAGCACCTTTATCACTCTAATTGGTAGATGGAGATTTGTGACCTAAATAATTCCCATCAAAGTTCCAGCTCCACCTTTAACCTGAGCAGAGGTCCAACCAGCCAGAATAACTGAAAACACCTGTAACCAGAAATGAAAACTGTTTTGCTCACTAGATACGACAAATAGAAAAAGTTGAAAATGCTGCATTATGTATTCAGCATGTACTGTGTTGGTTGGCACAATGCTAGATTTAATAAATTACACTATGCGTGGAGAGGAATCCATCAAACATCTGTGCACAGCCCGTACACAATTGGATCACAGCCATGGACATGTAGCAGTAATGTCCTACACACACGAGTTTGTTTTTAAATGAAAAGCTGCACAAGACCTTTGTTCATGACAGCACATCATGTCAGACAGATTTACATGCAGGCCACGGATCCTAATTCATACACTAGTTGTTTACACTGAATACAAATGGGATGGGATCCCACAGTATCCGGGCCCTGTTGCACGAAACCACGATAATGGATTAAGCTGGGATATTCAAGTTATCCTGGATAAATTCTAGCTTTGACTCGGTTGCACGAAACCAGGTCGAATATGACCCAGCCAAGTAACCATGGAGATTTATTCTTTGTGGCTAGCCTGGTCCAGTGCAGACTAACAGCCAGGCTAAGATTAATCCTGGAGTCTTGTGTTAAATCAGCTGCCGCTCTGATCCCAAATGTGTTTAAGTTATTCCGTTGTCTTCTGCATGTGTTCTGCTTTATTTTTATTAACACGCATTATTTGTCACTATTGTTGTCACATGAGTTTGATTTAAACCCCTACTATTGCAGTTGTTTAGATGGTTAGAAATGGTTGCACCGGCACCCAGAGTGGCAATTGGGAGAGTCGGGACTTTTCCCGGTGGGACGGTAGTGTGTCAAGGCTGCCTGGCGTGCCCGCTGCCCGGTGGCCGCTGCCTGGCAGCAGACCTGTGGGTCACATCAGTGTCCACTCTCTCTGTATAGTAAAGATGAGGAGCGCGGTGTCCCTGGTCTCAGCTTCAGGTTGATACAGGACGCTCCGGAGATTAAGTGGGACAATGCAGCAATATTCCCAGATGATGATAATGGCAGACTGGTCGGAGACCAACACATTCATGATTTCATTTCTCGTTGCTTGTCCTTGTTCTTGGTTTCATAACCTTCTCATTAAGTCTCACATCCCTGGACCAGTAACGTGGCCTCTACTGTACATATATAGTGTAGTTTAGATTCATCACACCGGGAACAACACAACGCTGCTTAATCTTTTTACTTTGGTGCTGTCACTTGTCAGAATAATAAAAAAAAAACATGAATATTGTTATACATAGCGTGTATTGAAGTCACTTCTTTTTCTAGTTTTTGCCCCTTTCTGATTGTTCTATATCAACAGTGATTGTATAAAGATATTAAGAATTAGACATAGCTTATAGAGATTTGTGCATATGGTTTTAAAACATGTTCTTGAGCTGTGAATAAGGGTTTTAAATAAAGCCTAGTCATTAAGACACATTTACCGAGGAACATTAATTCCCTCTGCTCACTTTGAAGGCAAAGGCTAAATAATAATACATCATATTTATATGGTGCTTAACATGGTAGGCTACTAAAAAATTCACTTTACAGTAAAACCAGCACATTCATCACATAAAAACAGAAACATGAAACTAGCATATTTAAAGCAATTAAAACAAAGTGTAGCCTACAACTTTGTAAAAAAGTGTTGTGACTAGTAGGCTAAGTAGATATTTTTACATCCTTACACATTCAGTCGGTCCGCTTTGGTCTGTTGTTTGATAACAGACGTTTTTCCCTTTCTGCATTTTATATGCTTTACCTCCTCGTTACTTTCCATTAGACATTTTTTATTGATACCGTGGTCTATTTGAGAAAGCCGTGAACGTGCACTTATCCCAGCTATCTACACCTGGCTGGACATAGCTTCACCTGTTCATCCTGGCTCGGCTAACGTGCAACCGATCACAATAAAATAAGTCAAGCTGGGCTTTTCCCCCTTATCCTGGATGTCTATATTCTACTTTTGTGCAACAGGCCCCAGGTATGACAACACTAACCCTCACAAGCCAAAGTGCAGTCAATAAATCACAATCTGCCCTCTTATTCAGTGAAAAGAAGCTGCAATGCCCAGCCATACCTGTGGGGGCAGTGTTGCACCACAGCTGAAACAGAAGGTGGCAGGAAGAGAGGAGGCATGGAGCTCCGGAAGGTGAGGTGACAGATGTGTTGCTCTCTGGGGAGGAGCTCTCCAGTCACAGTGAAAAAAAGGAAAAAGAAGAAGAAGAAGGAGAGATGAAGAACGGTAAGAAGCAGCCTCCATCAGTCTGTCAGCTCGAGGGGATATTTAATTGAATACGCCATGCCATTTGAAGTGAAGAGTACAGCTGCAGCAGGAAAGAGAAGCCAGCACAGGGCAGGCACAGCGGGAGAGCAGCCTTCGCCGAACAAAAAGACAAATCAAAGAGTGAACACTGAAGATGTTCAAACAGATATCCCTGATCTTTGCTCTGTGTTCGACATCTCCCCCTGTCTTTACGTAGGTATATTGCTGTCGGTGGTGCCGTGGGAATGTGCATGAGGCCGTCTGTCATCAAGGGTGGTTTGAGGAATAAGTGGAAGGCAAAGAGAGTGAATGAGCTGATTTGAAATACTCACAATGAGTCTAAGGGAAGGCGTGAGTTGGAACTTCGAGCAGGTTAAACAACCTGAAACTGAGATTCACAGGAAGCATAACACAATGGTGGAAGGTCAGAGGCTGATTCGGTATTTTGACTGGGCCGCCATAGGTAGCTTAGCACAGCGCAGTGCTTAGGGGCAGCTGGGAAAAAAAAGATTACGCGTAAATGGAAAAGATCAAATACCGGCATTTAACGATCCGCAGAGAATTGGTGTCACGTACGACCCTCGTCTTTCAGCTCTCCTCGGGCTAAAAGGATGTGATGTTCTGTCAGCAATTGTAATTTATTTCTCACACAGGTCATGGATAGGCAATCAAACCATACATTTTACTTTACTGGGTGGTCTCTTGCTATAATCCCCCATTACAGTCATGCACCTACAGAGCATGTATTCCCCGAGCTGAAGGTATGAATGGAGGTATGCAGATTTTATGTCTCCAAAAGACCTTTATGCAACATGGAAATATCTTCCCTCAGTCTGTCAATCTTTTTTAGACACGGGTTTAGATGTTAACCTTTTGATTTCACAATGTCTGGCCTGTCTATAACCCATGCTCACATTTTTAATTTGTGAGACAACTTGAGAGGAAGTGTGTCAGAGGAAATATTTAACGGGATTTGCATGATCGTTATATTACAGTGTACAGTATATTAAAGAAGAAGGATGTCTTCAGGCCGCACTTGTCAACTTCTCGACTCGTCAACATACTGGCTCTTAGTCAGTGGCCCTCAGTGTCAGATACAGTGACAAGGCACCCTTTAGCGTCTGTATGGGTCTCACCAGCCAGAGTAACTGCTCGACTGCGGCCCTAAAATCTGTGTAAACCTAAATGGTTACTGATGCTAATGTTGGTGTGGAGTTGATAAGAGTCAATATTTAATACTTACTAGAAATTTGAAGGGAAAAACGTATAATGTCTTAATTATGTTTTGGCATCGCTGACCCACTTTTTGGCAGGAAAGGACCACCATTTCTTTTCTTTTTTTATCTACACCATTAGAACTTGATAAAAACCACTGTACCGTCATTCCTCACAATATAATCTTTTGCTTTTTTAATGAATAAAACTCTGTCAATAAAAGAATAAAAAATAAATAAAAATAAAAAAATCTGTGCAAGGCTGTAGTTTCGGGTGGCGGACGGGCCAAACGGCACAGGACTCTAACCCAGGAGACTGGGATTTGTGTCCCGTGTGTCACTTAAACACACATCTGTTAACCGCACCCACAATCTTTTCCTAACCCTAACTAAATGGTTTTACCCAGCAGTTTGACAAACTGGCGCCAAGGGGTCCTGACTCAGAGTGTTTAAAAGTAACGACAAGGGGTCATGACCAAGCGGGTCGAAAAATGACACCAAAGGGAGAGTGACGACAAAGGATGAAATGAGCCAGAAATGATTTCAGTTTTTTTTTGTAACATGTAAACATTTGTAACGCACCGCTGCTCCCTCTGAAGCGTAAATTCTTCAGTTATTTGATATGATAAACAGATGTTTAAGATGGTGAGTGAGCAGCTGCCACCCATTGATCTTATTACCAGTTGCTAATTCTTTCTACTGTGCCTCTGGTTGTGAAATATCTGCGTCTTTGCCATCCAACTGTCACACTCTGCAACTGCTCGGCCTCGCTGTCTATCTAGCTCACACTTGGCGCTACAGCACTTCTAATCCAGGAGAGAAAATGAGCTGTCACGCATGTTTGACTGTTAAAAGTGGCTGCTGGTTTCCGTGACAACACCTCTACCGGTTGGGTTTCGAGTAATGGGAAGGACCCCCCCCCCCCCCCCACCCTGTCTCCTCTCTGCAATTCGAATATTTGAAGGAGGTAATTCAGACGGAGGACAATTCACTGAGCGACAATGTGACAGATGCAGCTCTATTTTTCCGGATGAATGTGCGAATGATGCAGCCAGAGAGGATCAGAGAGAGTGGTGTAAAAACCCAGCAGCTTAGATGGAGGCACAGAGAGCACACTTTTTTCCCCTGCTCACTCCAGCTCCAGCCCGTCGTACTTATTTTTTTATTAACCCCACTCCTAGCATCACCATTATGCCTCCGGCTATTACGCGCAACATCTCTGTGGACCGACCAACATGTCAGGAAATGACTGGCATTAAATATGACACCCAGTCCTTATACCATCATTGCAGAGAGGGCCATTTTCCTCTCGAGTGAAATGGAGGATTGGTGCGGAGCGGATATTTTTTGACAAACAGGCCTAATGCAGCGTTGGACTCGTCTAGCGAACCACTGCTTCTCACGATCCAAACGTTCACCTTTCACCTTTCAGCACTCGCTGCTGACAATGTTCTTATAAAGTAAAGAGAATGTCTCCCTTTATGTATACGAGTGCTACTGTAAGAGGATTAACAGTTTTTTAAAGCTGTGATTTTATTAGTGATGACATGATTCTTTTGCAGGACAGTGCTTTAGATGAAAGGTTATGCATGCCTTCATCATGTAGTATTCCAAACCATGCTGCAACCTCTGTGTGGTTTTATTTTTCTGAAGTTCCTTCATGTTTCTTTGACTATAACTCGATGGATCCCTAGAGGTTAAATCACTGCGTTGCAGCGAAGTGGTTTAATGCCCACGGCAATGACAAGTACAGCTTTAACAAGTCACGTGGAAAAGGATTGCATTGTATATTGTGGTTTGGGGGTCTTTCCCTGTAGATTCACCCTCTGTTCGCCTGCAGCAACGTGACCTGCCCGCTCTCGGTTCTGCGCTGCTTCTGCTGCTGCACCAGGATCCTCTCTGCGTTTATTGATTCCAGCCTGTCCGCCCACCAACAGATCCGATACCAGTTATCATGATGCAGAGTCCACATATTTAGAGGCCGGAGGGTATCAGCAGACCCAACTCTGATGGGCGTAATTGAGAGTGATAAGGATCGGTTAGAGCCAGGTTACGATTGATTAGGTGTGTGTATAAACAGATCAATGGGAGATCAGTGGAGACAGGTCAATATAAATTATAAGCATTTTAACAAGCACCAGTGAGCGACACCGAGAGTTAAGAGGCCATATGGACTGATGCTAACGCCTTATTTTAGCTTTTGGGAATAAATAGAAGACTCGTACTTGAAGAAGAAGAAAAAATAACAGGTTTCAAGTGTAACTCAAACAAAACCAGGACACACTTCAACACTTGTGAAGGAGTTAATAGGAGGAAAATTATGATAATTTTGGTGCAGACATGGACATCCTGGCCTTTATAGTCCAAGGCTGGAGTAAATCTTGACAGTGTGTATGGCCAGGGGGCGTCTGAGCCTGTCCGAGCATATAAAGAAATGTCTATTAAAGCCCCTTTTTTTCTGAGTACTGATGCACTTGAACCCCAATACACCTTATTACAGGTCTACTTTCTATTTCATCTGCTTCCTGAAAATGTCATTCAGTTTTACTGCTCGCATTACTATTTCTACTGTGACTGCATGCACAGTTATTATGACTAATACTGCTATAACTACATATTTTCATGAATGACTGGGTGCACTTTTACTTCTTCTACAACCTCTCCTTACACATAAATAGTTTACTGTAACCAGCCTATGTGTGTGTGACTTGATTTTTTTTCTTGGCCTACATATCATTTTATAGAGAGATATCTTTATTAGCCAATTTACATATAACTGGTGTAATGTTGGCATCTCATCATTCATTTTGTCTTTCGACGAAAGCCCGCTCCACATCATTACACTCGGATTTGGAGTGGTGCTCAATCAAGCCTCAGGATGTTAATAAAATATGCCGGTTACTAAGACGAGATGAATAATCGCAGGGGTATGATTTCCAGTCCCAGCAGGGTGAGCATGCACAGCCTGCGTCACACTCTGGGAGGCGGATCGCTCTGTGGCGCCTGCCTATCAGGGGGGGTTGCAGGGTGGCTGCGATGGTGGCGATGTAAGGGAAGGCAGGCTTGGCATGGTGCACCGCATGATAAGGTTTCTGCACCACTGTGGACAGCACTAGGGGATTGTGGGAGAGCGCTTATCAGTCTGTGTCAGGGTCTATCAGTATCTGTCATGTTTACTCCTCAGGTGTGCTGGCTGCTGGCTGACTGCTCTGCCAAGGCTTCTTTATATCAGCCAGCTGAGAGCTCCGAGAGCGCAAACAGAAACCCACCCACTGCTGCTGCAGACCAAACCCTCCACATTACTTCCTCTTTCGTAAAAGCTCTTTTTTTTCTTCTTTTTACAAAGTTCATAGTTACATTCCTTGCTTCTTGCTGTCTCTTCCTTCCACGGTTTTTCACCGAGTAACCTTTCCGTTCTATTCACCCGTCTTAGAGTGTACATGTTGTGAATTATCCCTTAAAAAGATATCAACACACTTAACGAACAAAAGGCCTTGCTTTACCCCAGCGCATGTAGCTTTTTGTCAGTCAAGTGGCGAAGCTTTAATGCCATTAAATCCATTTCCTACGGTTGCAGTTCACAAATGCTTCTCGGCTCTCGCATGCAGGAGCTAAGGATGTGGTTTCCAAACAGACCAAGGTCCACGGAGAGAAAAAAGCATGAATGAATGCAGCAGAATACAAATGTTGCTATTTAATTGTCCCATCCCCAATTTGTGTGTGTGTGTGTGTGTGTGTGTGTGTGTGTGTGTGTGTGTGTGGATGGCAAAAGTGAAACAGACACACACACACACAGAGAAAGGTGAGAGAAAAAGTTCAAGCAAGAGAGAACCAGAGATTTGAGAGAGATTGTCAAAATGTCGCAGGTGGAAATGTCAGCAGTGAGGTGGAGAGAAGTCAAACTGAGCAAGAGCAGGAGGTTGAAACCATAATTAGTGTCTGCGAGTCACTGCAAGTGGCCCTGTGTGATGTCATTGGCTCCCCGTCCTCTGTATCCACCGCTGAGGACAAGCACAGGGACTAGCACGTCCTGACCTCTGGCCTTCATGAAGAACATGCTGTACTTTCTTCTGTTTTTACCACTGCACAGCCTCCAGTCTCCAGGGCCAAGCTCTGGCTGTGTCGGCTGAAATGTGACCTCATCACTATTTGTGGGGTCACACTTATGCCTGCTGTAACTGTCAATGTTTGTGTCTGTGTGTGTGTGCGTGTGTTTGTGTGTGTCCCCTTTTTCTGTATGCATCCCTTTTTATCTAGAGCACAAGCAGCTGCTGCATGACTGATGGTAGAACCAAACTGCTGTAGCACTGTCTGCCTGACCATCTTTCCAGGAAATCAATGTAACATTGGAGCAAATCAGAGTAACATATGAGTGGTGGCCTCTGCACATTCTCTTTTCTGTGAGGCCGGCGACTGTGGTCCGTGTCATGCTGTTTTCTCCACACTGTGGTATCGTAGGGAGACAGGCAGCCAACCACTGTGAAGGAGTGTGCTTGTGAGTGACAAACACCCACTTGATCTCATGAACCTGCATAACAAATTGCTCTCAGAGCCACGGACATGGCCAGAGCCATGAGAGATATCAAGGTTGAGGAATTCAGACAGCTCATACAAACAAAACAGAGCGGGAGTCCCAAAACCGGGAGAGAAAAGAAGTGAATTATCCAGGTTTTGTGTCATTCTATGTAAGGAAGGGAATGGAAATAGAGATGGACACATCAATAAATATATGGGGTAAAAGTTATGATGCATTTTCAGTGCAGTTAATGCAGTAAATATCCTTAAATATAAGCACAGAAAACATTTATTCTGGAAGTTTATCCTAGTGGAAGTGGAGAATCACGCATGCTGAGACACCAAGGGTTACATCACACAGTAACTACGGAGGTGGAAATGCTAACTAGCTTACAGGACTATTGGACATTAGTTTGCTCGTTAGCAATATCCGTTAAGTAGTGGGATATCATTGGCACGTCTGACCTGACACCTGATCAAAATAATAGTGATGTAAACTGGGAAGATTTTAAATTAAATTTCTGAACATAGCAAAGTAGGCCTACCTCAATTACATAATCTCACGGCAATAAAGTTAGCCAACATTAGCTTAAAAGATCAAAAATGCTGGTTAGCTTGACATAACTGGACACTTTCCTCTCATTCAAACTGCACAAATTCTTAAATTCAAAAAACTAAAAATCTAAAGTAGAAAACTAATACTGGAAAAAAACTGTTTAACAAAGGCCTGTCTGTATTTGCAAAGGTTTGGCAGGTCATTTAATTCATTGCTTTATTTTGGAAGTTAGCATGTATTGCTGCCTGGGCCTGTTGACATAGATTGCTTACAATTGGATAATGCAGACAGTGTTTCCTTGCAACCAAATTACACATTACTATCAAGTCTTAAGCTAAGACTTTTTCTAAGTTTTAAATTTGTAATCACTGGTTTGAAACTACCCATAGTTGTTACTGTGAATTCATGAATAACTTGAGAGGTCTGGTGGGCGTGAAACCCAACAGCTGATTAGAGAGAGAAATGAATCATTTGAAATAAGGGTGAAATGAAAGAAAATGTGGTGTAAATACACGGGTTTCTGTGGCAATTGTTCCACAAGTGTCTGGCTCACACTGTGCCAGGATCAGCTGATTGTGTTAGTTATGCGCCATGTTGAACAGATGGGACAAAATGGAGGGGACGGCACAGTGCTTGTTTGTCTAACCTACCCTAACCATGAGCAGAAATACCATCCAACTGGTGCTGAAAATAAGCAGGCTCTTCTGTCTGTCTGTTATAATTCTCACAGTGTTCAGCCTCTCATGAAATTATTAAGTCCAAAATCCTGCGCTTTAGGGATTTCTCTGTCTTGCTCCCACTCTTTTGCCTGATCAGTCTAGCAAATCATGATGTATGTAGATGGTCTCCAAGCTCATCTGTCATCTAAAGAAGACACTGATTCCACCTGGTTGGGGAATGCACACTTTTCTGTATTTATCTAGTCTCTGACCTGTACATACCCACCCCCATACACCCACTAACAGAAACAAATGGACAAAGCTTACTTTGTGCTTTAAATGAATGTTGCACTGGGGCATGGCTGTCATAGCAAATCACAGTTAACACCCAGCATGCATCTATTCCCCTGTTAAAGGAACAGCAAGAGCTCCCTCCATTTATCCATACTCTATCTCAAGCTTCACAGTGCAGGAAAGCAAACAGGGCAATTTTACTGAATACACTCTAGTATGTTTTCTCATTATGTTGGCTATCTGGTACACACCATTAAGTGGCCTCATTTAGAGTAGCGGATGTTATATTACTGTGTGTGCATGTAACAATGAGTAAGAGCACACCAAGGGAGAATGTGTTCCACACTGTGGACTTAGCATGTGTCCACCTGTGTGTATTCAAAATGTATGTGTGCTACAGTTGGAAGAAGTCTTTATGGGAGACTGAAATGTCCACAACTATCTAAGCAAACCTACAAATAGATATGCTGACGTTCTGCCTTCTTTTTATTAATTCATAAATGTCTGGGAGGATCACCAGGGAGCAATGACAAAAAGATTCAAGAAATCCTCGGTCTTATTTATAAAAGTAATTTAAAGGGAAGTGTCCCACATATGGCCCATTTCTCCACTCCACATCTCTTTGAGTTTGTCCTTTCTCTTTGAGTTTGACCTCTCCCTCTACTTCAGCTTTTATATATAAATCACTGTTTCATATAGACTTCATCAACGCTGCTTTGGGGCAACACAAAACTACCGCAGTTTGATTTCTGACGTTGATCCAAACCAAAAGAGTCTTGTTTTCCTGCTTGAAACAATCTGTGTTAAACCTACACTTATTGAGACATATAGTTGAGATGAGGATTATGTCCACTTTCTGACCATATGACATTGTTTAAAATGGAAACCTGTAATCACTCAACAACGGGAGTATGCAAAATATCCAACACAAAATCGCACAGGCACTCTGTACCATGACCCCCTTTACAGCCTTCAACAGGCTATATTTATGATTGCAATATGGCATCCCATAATAAAGAATTTAGACTTTGGGGCCCCTGAGGATCTGGGTGGGATGGGGGGCCCTGGGGCAGTTGCCGTTTTTCTCACAAGGCAGGTTGGAAATTCATCCACCTAACCCTGGCATTGTCATTAGCTCTGTTTGCAATCCCTGTTTCCTCCTCTCTCT
>NC_048424.1:14404660-14460872 GCF_013103735.1 Etheostoma cragini
CTCTCTCTCTCTCTCTCTCTCTCTCTCTCTCCCATTGTGATCCGCTGATCAGCAGTATCAGCTCGCTATGAGCAAAAACTGATTAAAGAACAACTTTATTGATTTAAAAATGGTCCTCCAGAGCTTATGATCAGAATGCTCTCCATGGCAACGGTCTGTTATACTTAGTCTGACTGCTGAATGGTGTGACTAATCAGTCAGAATGGAGTATTCAACAAAGCCATGCTATCATTTCTTTTTTCTTTTTTTCTGTTCAAATATGGCTTTACGATGCTTTCAACCAGCAAGTATATCCACTTATGAACTGCACCACCTGTTGGTCGCATGTGACAGACACAAAGTGCAAAGGTCATGCTAGCATGCTTTGATTTCAGCTTCGGTTGATCCCGTGTCCTTCTTCCTTAGAGGAAGACCACCAGAGAGCGTTTCTATGTTCCTGGGTCCTGTGTTCCCTAGCTCAATATCATCGTAATATGACACATTATTAAGGAGACATTTCAAAAGGTTTTATGTTCCCAAGGACGTTTTTCAGCAAGTCAATATGTCAATACCACCCATCTTCAGCTTATAGCCGACTGATGCTATCCTCCTTTTCTTGATTTTAACATTGATATCTGCGCAGCGGTTGTATGGATTTTTCCCGTTCAGAATGCGTTTGAAAACCTCCACCTCCCTTCTCTCTTTTTCAATTAGAACTGTTAAGATAGCCATAACCAATCCCTTACTATTGTAGTTTATGTTAAGAGACACAAATGCTCCAAACTCAACACAACTCAAAAAAGAACAAGAGCAACAGGTGGAATGTAATTTCACAAGGTCAATTTACCGTGATCATGTGAGTCTCTTCTTATAACCCATCATTTGAAACTCAATAGGACCCTGTGAGAAAACCCCTTTGGGAACATACGGAGTTCATACATACAAAAACTCAAAACACAAGTATGAACCACAAATGAACCATTTGTATAAGAAACGATATCGGACCTTTGAAGGTCTCATGCAGGGTGGGAAATTAGCACCCAACACCCCCTTGTATACCAGCCACAGAGGTGGGTGGAGTGGTTTTCAGCGCTAGCCTGTGACATTGGTTTTAAAAAATGTGGCAACATATCCCCGGTGTTAGGAGGCCTGCCGCGGAGTCGGCAGTAACAACTGTTGAGGGTGAAGTAAAGAAAAAGAGAAAGTACTTTTTTAACAAGTGGCGCATTGTGGCAAAGTGAAAACAAGGGAATGGTTAGCTTACTAGGGTTGGGTGTTGTCCCCTAAATTGGCAATTGATCAGACATAAATTTAATTGCCTTCTGTAAATAGACAGTATTAGCGGCAGTAAATTACAACTTGACCTACTTTCACTATGGCGCCATAAAGTCTGGACTCCATCAGAGCTTTGTGATCTGTGTAACGACAACAACAACAGAAATAAACTTATCTAGCCTAATATAACCTAAAATACATAATTACTGAGATTAAACTACATTCTCAGTTATATTTGCACTGAAAAACGCATTCAATCAACAGAAACATAACTCTTGCGGGGCACAAAAGATGCGCAACATTAGCTCACACATAAAATAGCAACCTCATGAATTAGCCTTCTGTTGCTAACGTACATTCATAAATCCTGCATAACATTGTCATCAGACTTACTTATTGATGCACACACCCAGTAGTATTCACCAAGTTGGTCCAATAAGGGGATAAAGGAGAGTGTGATACCTTTTCTCTCTCGCTCGCTGTGTCCAAGCAGAAGCGCAGGACATGACCTTACCGCATGTGGATACGTTACTAGGCCAGGTAGAGCGAGCTATTATACTGATAGGGAGAGAGAGACTATCACTACAAATAGGATGCACGTAAGGGGGGAAGTAACTTCCACTTAAAGGGGTAGCACAGCGCAAAGTCCGAAACAAGTGTCTTCGCTAGTTTAAGATGGATGAAGTTGTCAATTTCCCATCCACCAGGATTAGAGTGTGCCTAACATGGTGGGGGGCGGGGCATCTCAATGGTGGCGCGTCCATCGGCACGACCCTATAGCCTACCTTACAGATGACGAGCCTGTGTACTGTACTTACTGTCAAACCTACTTGTCTTCAGAAAATGCAAACAATTAGTTCGTTAGAGGAACAACTAACCTTAAATCAGAGGCAAGAAAAAACCACGAGTCATCCAAGTCTCATATCAAGTATACTGCCATACAGCTGGCAAAGATGGGACCCCAGGAGCAGAGTGTGGCAATAAAGGTTTTCACTTTTTTTCTTTATATCACTTTTTATTTGCCTATATTAATAAAATATGTATTAATAATACAAAACAATGTACTGAAGCAATGAAAATATGCAAGTGCCTTTTCTTTTTTGAATTTGAATTCCTGAAAAAGTGGCAGGTAAAAAATTAATGTGGCTAGTAGAATTGAGCATCTACCAGCCACTGTGGCTGGTGGACAAAAAAATCTGTTTCCCATTCTGGTGCCATGGCATGAAACTTTTTGAAAGGTTTTTTAACATTTATACGAGTTCCCCCAGTCTGCCTATGGTCCCCCAGTGGCTAGAAATGGAGTAAGGTGTAAATTGAGCCCTGGGTATCCTGCTCTGCCTTTGAGAAAATGAAAGCTCAGACAGACCAAGCTGGAATCGTGCCCATTATGAGGTCATAATGGACAAGGTTTCCTCCCCTTTCTCTGCTTTATCTACCCAGAGAATTTGGCACCCCCATGAGAGAGAGACATCATGGCTTTCCAACAACCAAAGTGGCAGTTGTTCGAGGCCACACCCCCAGCCTTCACCTTGCCCCCCCTCCCCTTCCTCAAAAGCTCCAGACTCAAAAAACGGCACATACTAAGGAAAGCTCATTGTGGGACTGGCTCTAGTGGCTGCAATTCTGCACAAATGCTGAATTTTGGAAAAGAGACTTCAGATACAGTATCAGGGGACCACTAAGGTCTATATAAAAGAGACTTTAGATACAGTATTAGGGACCACTAAGGTCTACATAAAAGGGACTTAAGATACAGTATTAGGGGACCACTAAGGTCTATGTAAAAGAGACTTTAGATACAGTATTAGGGACCACTAAGGTCTGTATAAAAGAGACTTAAGATACAGTATTAGGGACCACTAAGGTCTATATAAAAGAGACTATAGATACAGTATTAGGGACCACTAAGGTCTATATAAAAGAGACTTCAGATACAGTATTAGGGGACCACTATGGTCTATATAAAAGAGACTTCAGATACAGTATTTGGGGATCATTAAGGTCTGTATAAAAGAGACTTAAGATACAGTATTAATCCTGCAATAAATATCATGTCTTGTGGCTGCAGACAACTCAGACAACTGTTAATTAGCAACCTCTGCCTTTTACAAATTATTTAATATTTTGTGGAAATGGCAAGTCTTTAAGTAATGGGAAGAAGGCTTTTATCTTTGACACATTTTTTAAAAAAGAAGCTCATATGGTTTTATTTCAAATCAACCTCAATAATGGCCAATATCTACCCAGGTATCAATAAGTGTAAGTGGCACAGCAACAACGTCCTATGTAACTACAATATATAGTGTGTAAAAAAGAATAAAGACATGCTTAGCACTATGATGTGTTTTCCCCAGACACCAGCCCAGGCCTTTCTCTGCTGCTCTCTGATCACAGAAATACTCCTGTTAGCTTCTGCTCATCCCAGACTGATTTGCTAAATGTTTCATGCAGGGTAAATGTGCACGTTATACATATAGGGAAACAGGATATTTTTAAATACCTCTATTAGTATAACATGAATTATTCAGCAGTTCTGGACCAGAGGGTGTTATTTATTATCAAAATTAGGGCGACAACATGGAGTTTATGATTTATGAGTGCTGGGGTCAGGGGTACACTGTCACTGCAGCCCTCCACACCTCAGTTGTAACAACTTAATTATGCTTATGACACAACATGAGCTGGGCCCAACTGGCCAGCTTCATCTGAGGGAAGGTCGCTACTTCATTACGCCGTCCGAGATCAGTTTGAGAGCCAGCTCAAACAGGCTAAGACCAATTTTTTAGATTAATTCGATATATACCCTTCCTATCCTCATTCTGCTCAGAGCATCTGCTTAGATTCAAGGAAATGATGATGTACGAGGCGCAATTTAGAGAGAGAGAGAGAGAGAGAGAGAGAGAGGAATCACCGGGGCTGATTGCGGCCAAATGGAATTCAGATGATCTGAGCTTATTAAGAGCTAAAGGGGATGGGAACGTACAGGTAAGAGGTTTATCAGTGTTAATAAATGCTACAGCTACCTCCTTTGCTGCCTCTATCAGAGGGGAGCCAGAGGGGCCTTCAATCGTCTAAATGGACTTCACATCCTCTGTGTCTTCAAATAACTGGAGATAATACTACTAGCTACTCATTTCTGGGAATTGCAAGCTTTTTTCTCAGCAGTTGATGAGGCCCATGTTGGATAAGTGTCCTCTTACAACGCCTGTGTTATGCAGAATTAACAGTGATGCTTCTGAATAGGCTTCAATGAAGCATCCCTGTTGACTTTGTCTGGCAAAACGGCGGAGAAATCAGGAAGAAGCACAAAACTGCAGAGACATTGGGTCCAAATGTCATTATTACTTATGAATCACACCGTAGCTCATTTTAGCAGGAATGAAATCCTAAATGGGGCGATGAGAACATCATCCCCAATGTGTATCACTGAGCTTCATGAAGTAATGGATTTAAATAGAAACTCACTGCTAGCCTTAATGAAGCATGAAAACCATTCCCGGTTTACACACAGAGGGAGAGAGAGAGAAGGAGGGGTGAAATGATTAAAGAAGAAGACATGTTTGTTGTCATGTCTTTGTGAAATGGAGGGCGATTGAGGGAAAATGTATGTTGTTCTCCTCGTTTGATCTGAATGAAGGTCAGCAGGATCAGGTGAGGAGTGGCTGTAGGTGGAGAGACTTAAAGTGCCCATGTTATGAAAAAAAACACTTCTGGGATTTGGGGTGTTATTATGTGTCTCTGGTGCTTCCACATGGATACAAACCTGGAAAAAAACTATCCATGGTGTTTTGAGTGAGCTAAAGGTTTCTGAATGGAGAGGAGACTACTAGAACCGTTGGGTCCTTGTAAATTCTGGAGTGTGGTCTATCTGTATAGTGTCTTGAGATAACTCTTGTTATGAATTGATACTATAAATAAAATTGGATTGAATTGAATTGAATGTCCTCTGCCCTCAGTCTCCGGGTGAGCTGTTCAGAATCTGTACGGCTTTTGACGTCACTAGCCAAGACGAGCATAGCATGCTAGCGCTAGCAGGCTAGCTTGTTCTTAATGGTAAAACACTGCTACAACACACACTAGTTCACCATAATCTCCAAAAGAACTGCTTTGGAAGAAGTCTCCAAGCTAATCCTGCCTTGTACTGACCAAAGTTGGAGAAATCTTTCCTAGCTACTGCGCATGTGCGACTCCCAACACAGATAGTATAGAAGTGAGATGTCTCACTCTGTAGCTATAAAAGAGACCCAAACAAACAGGGTGGAAACAGGATCTGCAGAAATGGGCAGTACAACCCAAATATGGTGTTTTTTGAAAATATAACCATGTAAGCCCATTCTAGTGCAACCTCAAAATAAAATTATGAATCTAAAAACAGGCATAATATGGGCGCTTTAAGGTTGAAGGCTCTACATGAATGGAAGATGACCTGGAAACCTAAATTAAGTCTTGGCACGTTCTTTGTAATCATCTGTACTTTTCCATTATTCTTTCTAATTAAGCTTGCTAACTAACCAATAAGAATGTTCATCATAAAGAAAGACAGACCTCGTCACAGCTTTCCATGGCTTTCATTTCCCAAGTGTGTTGACATCATGTAAGACATAACCCTGAAAATTCACCCCAGATGGACACGTAATCTAAGATAATCAGAACACATCTTTTGTTGTTATCCATTGAGGATTTGTCTGCTGGAGAACAAGGTAATGGCCATCGGGCAGTACAACTAAAGATATGTAACCTTGTCCAGCGTGAAAATGATTCATATGTTTTCCTGTGTGGCAAATGCAAAGCCTATTGTTCCACATCATAAAGAGATGAGTAACAGTAGGCTATGTGTGTCTCTGTGAGTTTCAAAGAAACTTTACAAAACATTACAAGCAGGGCCTGGAAAAACACTTTTTTCAATTAGATGAGATAAGTTAGATTAATTGATGGATTTAAATAAAACCCTGTGTTTGTGCCTATCTTTCCACATGGCTGTAGCTATGTGAATGCTGGAGTACACTCAGACCTATAAATTCACGCCTTTTGTGGGCGCCAGGATCCAGCCGTGTGTTGTGCTTGCTAATGAAGCCTGGGGATGAGAAGAGAGAAACCTTGTTTACTCAATGGAGATAACAACAGCTCAATCACCTACCTGACCTGAATCCTCAATTAGTATCATTATTAAACTGAGGACAACTAAAAGAAGATAAGTTCACTATTTGCATAGCAGACCAGAGATGATAAGTGACACTGCATGTCACCTGTAGACACGGAACTTCAATCATAGTATAGGCTAGATTTATAGTTTGCTTACTTACTGAGCAGAAAGCAGTTAATGTGATTAGTCTTCCTTGAATAGTAGCACATGCATCATGTATTTAATGGGACTGTGGCGTCTTCATCATGTGAAGCCCAGCGTAAATTCTTTCAGGAAAACTTCTAAGCTTTCAGAGCTCTTCTTGCTCTCTCTTTCCTAAACTGATTAGCTGATTTTGGGGCGTTCATTCTTCAGTTAAACAAAAACAGAATTGACCATGAAACCCACGAGCAAATCACATCGTTTTATCCCTGCTTTAAAGGTGTAGGAATTTCTCCAATCTAGCTCAGAGATTATATATCGCAATCAACTCTCTCGCGCCACAAAGTTCCAAGTACACAACGGTGGACACGCTTAAAAAAAGCCGGTCTTTTGCTCTTCTCAACATCCTTTTTCTTTTTTCTCAACAAAGAAGAAGACTTGTGTTCCTGAAATTTGGATTTTGAATACGTGTGGTCTTCCATGTTTACTTCTTCAAAGTTGCCGGGCCCGGGAAGCGACGATACCCATTAGCAGATTAGCAGCACCTGTGAGTTTATCTCGTGACAGCGAAACCGTGAAAGGCAGAGCAGTATGTCCTGTGTGTCCCTTACCGGCTAACGTATTTCAAGATGGCGCATGAATGTGGAGAGTCTAGCCCAGTTCATGTGAATGCAAATGTAAATTTCAAGCCGATAGGAATACTTGGAATTGATGGTGGTGGTAAATATTCATGAAAAAGGAAAAGATTGTGAACAAGCGACACCGATTTTGATACTGAACAACTAAACACATTACACACTGGACCTTTAAATCTGTTCCTGTTGTCATTTCAGGCAAATCGCACAATCCTCCTCCAACCCATCCACCTTCGGTCGTCATCATCCACAGCAGCCTGGGTCCTACTCCGGAAGACCCGCTCCTGTTCAGTCTTCACCACCACCAATGTCTAGACTCCATCGAGGGATGTGCCTACTAGTGAATTCTCTACCCCTTATAAAATGATTTACATGGCAATAGAGTCTAATCGCCAAAGACTCATTTCAATATTGTGGGTTGTGATGAATAAATTTTTTTGTGGACCTTTCAGTGAAGTCTCTCCTGATTGAAATGGTCATTGCAAACAGAAGCGCCATCTGGAAGACTTTCCTGTGCATCTATAAACTCAGTCAACCTTCAGGGACTCTGCTTTACTGACGCCAGCTAATCTGAACTAATCCATTTATCAGAACAGAGTTGAATCTGTGATGCCACTTTCTGTTGGGTGCTGTGACGGGTGCCATCTGATGTGCGTGCATGCATTAGCCGGCCACAGGACAGCAAGCTTAAGTGAAATGTCACTTTTTACAGTGTGTCTGATTGCATATGCTTCTCTGAATGACACCGACCCAAACAAAGCTCACTGGAGGCTTCCCTGGTTAGATATTAATTTCACTGAGATGTGCCTTGAGTGCATGAGCGGATGGATGCACACAGTCACAGATATACAACCACCCAAACCTCAGTTTGAGCCCTTGCTTGAGATTTCATTATCGCTATGACTTTAATGCCGTTACCGCTCCGTTGGCAGCTCATTCGGGAATGAAATGTCACTTTTCCTTATTTGCATGCCAATTATAACATGTGTGTGCATGGTTCTGTGACTCCACATGATGTCAGTAGCCTAACCTCATCCCAAAAACCCACTCACACATGCCCACACAAGTTACGTGTTCGGACAGGACTGCTCAATGTTGGGTAAAGTCAGATAGTAGTTATAAATGTGTGAAATGTGACAGGCAGGATATTTTACAGCCCGCTATGTGATCAAGCAAATCAATTTTACGGCCGGTATCTGTCTATGTAGAACCGGCACATTCTGGCTGTAAACAGTAAATGTGATTCATGAGCCAACCTGTTATCAAAACCACGTCATTTCCCTCAGAATTTAGCAAACAATCTGACCCTAATGGAGACTACTGGGGTAATGGATGACTAAAAAAGAAGCCCCAAATCATTTTTGTAATCACACTATATTCAGTGGAATGAAATAAGAAAGATTCAAAAATGATGCATTCTTTATTATGAAATAAAAAGGTCAACATTTTGGGAAATACACTCATGATAACAAGTAATTAGTTTCCAAATTTCAAGCGTTGCATGCATACAATTGCTTCATTCTGAGAGTTAGATGAGAATACATCTGTTGATCATATCTGTATGGTTACAGTTTTTCTTGATTGCTTTGATGCAGCAGTCAAACTCAAACGCCACATTTTTAAAGCACTTAACACAAAGGCCCAAATACTGGCACTCATGTTCAAAACTGTTTGCAAAAGGCCAAATGTGCCAAAACATTTAAAATATGCAACAAAAGCAAATTTGGCCTTCAAATTAAGGCTGGGCGATATGGAGAAAATCAAATATCACAATATTTTTGACCAAATACCTCGATATTGATACCGCAATGATATTGTAGTGTTGACTGATGGTCCTTTCACATCATATTTACACATGGCCTCATCCACGCTGATTGCTAATTGAAGATTTGTGTAGGGTAGTGTCAAACTTCAGCTTCAGTGATTACACACTGGTGCGGGTAGTTTCTAATAGTGGGGAACAGATAGATTTGGTTTGGTTACCATAGCTGAAACAACGGAGTGAGGACTGCTTGAACGACATCTGTGTTAACTGTTCTGCAAAAGAGTGGAGAAAATGTGTCAATCCAGGGTTAACACATTTGCAAGATGTGTCTTCTGCTCTGTTGAGTCAGTGATGATGAAAACCGAGTGGATCCAAATTTCTTTAAATAGGTCAAAGCAATCAAGAAAAACTGTTACCTTTAAGCTACAGAAGAGGGAGAAAATCTCAGGTGCAAGGCTACAAATAAATAGTTTATTTCTCTTTTTCTCATTTCAAGGCAACCGCTTCAATCTACAAGATCTTCCTCTGGCACCTTTGCCTGAACTAAATAAACTATTTATTTGGAGGCTAACAGTGTACAGGCCTCCTTTGTGTCTTGCAGTGAAATGTGAAGCTATACAGTCGGAAGCAGGTGGGTTTAGTTTAGCATAAAGACCGCGGTAACAAATTCCACCTGCAAGCATTTCGAAAGCTTACTAATTAACGTGATGAATCGCATTAATTAGTTAGATTTTACAGGTTCTAGTGGGCGCTAGCTGTTTCCCCGTTTCCAGTCTTTATGCTTGGCTCGTCTGACCATTTCTCGATTATGAGTGGTATTAAACGTATCATTTGATCCTCGTCAAGAAAGTGTTTCCTAAAATGCCAAACTATTTCTTCAAACATCTCACAAACTTAACATCCCTCGTTGCTACTGATAGTTCTTTAGTTTCTGTTGTGATAACCAATTGCTTCAAAAGATGCAATGAAAGCCCTATTTATTTTCAAACCCTAGTATGGGAACAGCACATATATTTTTTACTTCTTCATATACAGGCCTTCAAAGCACACACTCAGCATTATTGGTTCAAATCAGAGGAAGCCATAATAAAGCCATAAATTGGCCAAGATGGGAGTGTCTTTGGAGACTTCGATTCATCAGAAGGGTTGGGACAGGAGGGCTGAGGGAGCACATCTTAGGTTTCTTATTGATGTTCTCATTACTGTCACTTCTACCAAACACTAGATGCTTCCAGCTAAACAAGCTCACTCCTGCAACTTTAAATTGGCATGTAGGAAACAAGAAAATAGATTTTATCCATTACCTTGCCTCCACAGTGTGCATTGTGTATGTCATTACCCGGCGCCCATGTATGTAGGCATCAAAGCCATTACAACAGGGAGTGGGAGGATAACTATACTCTCAAACTCTATCTTTTCTATAAAGTCATTTGTAGCTATGGTGTTTCATTCAGGCCTCTGACAGTGGCCTGGAATATTGAAGAGCTTGTGTCATTCTTAAGTACCAAATATTGTGTGTGTGTGCGTCCGCGTTTGCGTGTGTGCGTGTGTGTGTGTGTGTGTGTGCTTACTTGTACTACCTGAATACAGATGGTCTATTATGGATGTAGAGAGCACTGAATGACAGCACTTGCTGTTCCCGCAGCCAACAGAGGAACATTTACTGCTACACCGACTGAACTCAGATGGCTAGATGTGAACAAAAGGCTTTCTCCAAGCAGTTTTTAAAGTATCCATTGTACTGTTTAGCAGGCTGCATCTCAGTGCCTGGCAAGGATAAGAATTGATTGATCATTTCACCCAAAGCTCCTCGGCTTAAAGTCTTCGCATAATAAGTAATTGGTTGGCAAACGATTTGAATGCAAACATTGGCAGTTGCTATTGAGTCTGTTCACCAGGGTAGGTAATTATTCAGCGGTGTAAACGTACGTACACGGCCGTTGTCTGCCTCAAAAAGGGAACGCTTCAATCACTCCACAGCAGGTCTTATCAGTGTTGAGTCTCTTTTGTTGGCCATTCGTTGGAGTAAGAAAGTGCAGCTAGGGGGACAGTTAATGAACTGTCTTCTAAACTCAGCATGTGTATTAGTCCATGTCAAATTTGGAAATTAAGAAGGCCTACGGGCCAAAGCGCCCTTCAAAGTTCATAAAATGTCACTGAGCACATAAAATAGCTACTACAATTACCTCAACAGGGACAAAAACTACCCTGATATATATTTTAGCAACATTTGTGACAAAAACAATATGGGCAAAGATTATGGGATCGTTAAAACAGTAAGACACTGGGACGCTTTCATTCCCCAGGAACATTATATCATTGGTGTCCCCATTAAACGGCCAGTTTAAGCAACAGCAGCAGAAGTTATTTATTACATGGTAGCACTGTGGTCAAATGAGGCAATGTGTCAGGCCTTTAGCCTGACTGTATGACTTTCATCATATGCACCATGAAACATAATTTACAAATGAACGGTTAACATCCCTAAAGTGGCTCTTGCATTTTTACCCAGTCTTGGAGCCTCTTATAATAGAGAGGGATTATGTCAAATGAAATATGTACATAGCTTTTATACCTCCTTAAACAAATAAGTGTTTATTTAAACCATTACCTGATGCAGGTTAGTATTCTAGTGTATAAATACATGATGGTTTCCGGGGCCCAATGTGGACCACAGCTCATTTGTGCCGCTGGGCCCTAACAGGTTTAACCCAGACCTGCTTGTACGACTTGCTGTCAAACCTGCTGACATAGAGATGGGGGACGTGCAATAATTGTATAAATATGGGGGAAACAGTTCACATTGTTTGATTCTAAAATTTTTATTCTAGGACCTACACTTACTATTGATACATCTTTGAGTGGATCCACCAGTTTTCCACTACATTTTTACTGTGGTGGTAAAAAATATTAAGTTCTTTGTCACAAGCATGCCTCAAAGGATTTTAAGGAGAAAGACCCTATCTGGATTTACTGATAAACGCAGTACAAAATGAGGCAATTAGTATGCAGCAACATAAAACAACAATACCGTAAGCACAGCTAATTGCAGAGTCCTAACAACGCTACCATAACCGGGCTCATACCTTACACCCGGTTCCCAACGGCAGGTTTCAGTACAAATGCCGTCTGAAGTAAGTCTCAAAATAGAGTGTACTATAGGGTCAGTCATATCAGTACAATGAGAATAGATGTTTTACTGTAAAGGTTTTGAGGGTTTCCACTAGAATTTAATTGCAGCAGGATTTGGTGCCAGAGGTGAGCAACTGGGGAGGAAAATGCTCTGCTGCTTGCAGATTTTTTTCTTGATTCAGCAAGCTAACAGCATCCTGTAACTGGAGGACATGACAGGGTAGATGAAGGATGAAGATGCTGAATGATAGAGAAAAAGTGCCCATGTGATGATTTACAGCACTCTATATGTCAACACAAACACTCCAATCTCGCTTGAATTGGACCCTGTATCTCAAAAGACGTGTAATTTGGTCAAAGTTTCTTTTTTTCTTTTTATAAAAATGCTTTCTCAAAATGTTGACTTGGAGGATTATATGAACTGGCGAGCTAGAAAAACTTTACTTTACTATTAGTGCTTAACCATTCACTTATCAGGGTTGCTGATGAGTGGTCACATTGAAAGATTGATAAAATGACAATAGATAGTGAGGTAAGTTCTGGGGCTAAAGCCTTAGCTGTAATGTAAAGAATTTAGAAGCTACCTGGTAAAAAAGCATGGCAGCAGAGTTTTGGACAAGCATGAGTAGTTGAAGTGTGACTCCATTCTCTGCTCAGAAGGCCATTACTCTACTATATCATTACAAAGCAAACACGTGCTTGCTGCTAATGTTGAGTACAGCCCCTTTAAAGCAGGGAGAGTTTCAGCATATTTATCACACCACCCTTGGAGCTTAAAGTAATTCGCACAACATGAGACATCAACGCCTGACACCTCAGGCTCAAGGCCCATGTCGGCTTGTGTGTTGTTGTGCGGTCTAACAAGGACGACTGATGTGTGTTAGTTTGAGAGAAAGTCCCTTGCTGGAGATACAAGGTCTTCATGGGACTTTGTTAGTATCAAGAGTTGTGGAGTCTGTCTGCCAGTTGCTAAGGAGTCATCAATCCACAAGAGCTGTATCTCAGACCAATGGTTAATCTCTCCACTATCCTGCTCTGTCAGGATAAGTAACAATACTAAGTCTTCATTTGCCTCCTCTTGCTGCTCTCCTCCCTCATAAATAAACTAATTAACTTGGGCAGCTGTGGGTGAGTGAAAGAGACGTGAGCCGCCCAACACACATACAAATATTCACAGGGTTGCACACACCTGGATGTGCACATGTACTCTGAGATATATATCGCGAACAATCATGCACTTACGTATTCATTCCCGCTCACTCCTCCTTTCCTTCCACACTGTCAGGTAGTGCGCAGATCCAGATGAATACAAATCAGCCCTCTCTTGTCTGTCTGGGTTTAGGGGATTGCAGCTCGGGTAAATAACCAGAAACAATGTGCGAACAAATGGAAGAAGAGATATCAGGAAGGACCAACAGATACGGGGATGAACAGTTGGGCAGCTCTCCCATGACAACATTAGTCATCAGAGGGAAGAAGATGGGCTGGAAATACAACTTCAGCCACAGTGACAAGGGCTTTATGTCAGGGATGATGATTCTCATCAAACATTAGTTGTTCGTACTGTATGTCCTCACATGAATTTAACTGCCATTCAGCCAGTGCCCTGATAGTCCAGAGTTATGAGATGATTAAGAAAACATAATTTGAATGGAAGAGGTAAATACATGATTAAGGGTCCAACAAGCGCCAATTGGTCAGCCCACCACTTTTTCCAGACTGAAATAGCTCATAACTGTTGAATGGGTTGTCATGGAAGTTTGTACATACATTCATAATTAGAGAGAGAGGATGGATCACACAGATGTTGGTGATGCCCTGAGGTTTCCTATGCAATTTTGCATGTGCATAAAGGTGTCCTTCAGGATGAATCTTATAGCTTTGGTGATTCTGACGTTCCATCTAGTGCCATCATAAGGTCAAAAAAAGCAACGTCATTAGTCCAATACATTGGTTATATCTGAAAAACTAATTACCTTCAACTTCAGAAAGCTTTTTGCAGCTAATTAGCAAATGTTATTTTTCTAAAATGCAAAGCTAATTTGATAAACATGGTTATCATTACACATCGTCATGTTAGCATTCTGGCGTTAGCATTTAGCTCAAAGCTCACAGAGGTTGTGGGTTGTACTCAGGCATCACGTTCTAATAACCTACCCTTTATTTAAATGATAATAATGTAAAATTATCTGACAATGATGAAATAAGAACACTTGATTTGTATTTGTAGCTCTTTTATTCAATAGGAAGATCACACCACTGACCTCAGACCACCTGATAAGAGGGCTGCAGGTCATCTGGATCAAATTCCTTTTGCTTAATCCATTATTTATTTAAACAACAGTTATTTTCTAAAAGGTCAGAGGTCAAACAGTCTGCTGAAGCAAAAAGCAAAACAAAGTGTCACTTGAAGCTTAATGTCTTATTAAGCATCGTAAAAAAAATGTGTTAACGACTAAACCATTACTTTGAAGTGATTTATCCTTTTAAAAGAGGGATTTAGTAGAAAGTGATACAAGTCATTGCATGAACTTCAACATTCATGCGGCAACCCTTCTTACATTTTGAAATCCTCAGTTTGCTTGTCAGCCTCGTAGTAAACTTTGCAGTCACTTGATAATTAGTGGGACTTCATTACTGTTTATGTCATATCGTCATGATGCAGCAGTAAAAAGTCACTGATTGGGTGGCAGATAATGACTGCAAAACTTTATATTCCCTCATAATACTGTTTGTACCTTCTCAGCAAATCGCTTCCTCCACATCTACCAAAGGCTCCAAAATAACTTCTCCTCCTCCTCCTCCGGGAAACAGACATTACTGTATACAAAAAGCCAATCTATTGCAAAATCCCTGACAGAAATAGCATACATTATTTTTGGGGAGCGCAGAGGAAGAGTAAGAGTGGGGGAAAGGTAATCCATTTTAATAGAGCTGTCTCTGTATTGCTGGCAACTTTCCCTTCGTGCACCTCTTTTGAGTTTTCATATAGGACACTACATGCAGTAAGACTGTGTCAGCACAATACTGTAAAATAATAAAAGAGCCACAGTAGTGATAGGAAACTGCAAGACTTGAAATAGCTTTGAGGGGAGAGAATATTTATTCACTTTAATGATCAAGCCCTTTATTGACTTTTTGGAAAATCCAATATTCAGCCTGCAAGCCAGGGACAATCTTTCTCATCGCACTGCAATTTCTCGATGGTCTATGGGACTATAAGCATTTATAACCTTCGAACAGACATCACACACAGGCACAAACAGACACCTCCACAGACCTAAACGTAGACAGTTCTGTACTTTATATGTACTTATGTGCACACATAACTCACACAAAGCCTTTAATGTGAATCAAAGATTACAAATAAATGTCCATCATGAGTCATCTGTACCTGTTTACTTTCATCAACTGTCATTTTCATCAGCGGACATTTTCAGGAGGGACTGCATGCATGCGAGCACTAATGCAGGATGTTCACACTGTCATAAACAGTACATATGGCGGTGTACATATGAACATATGGAAACGTAAACCTGGTCTCTGGTCACACCTGGCTTTCTTTCTCTCGTTTCCAATGTCATATGCTGTTGGCCCTCATCACACTGCAGTAGCCAAGGATGAGACAAAACATGATTTTGTCTGGCAGCCAGTATCTGGCACTGCATTGATACATGGTAATCCAGCTGTCAGAAGGGAGCTGGGGGTTGGGGGGTGGCGGTGGGGGCTGCAATAGGGAAGAGAAGAAGAACACAACGAGAGAAACAAAGAATGGACGTGGAGAAAGTAAAATAAATAATTTTAAAACTGACATGTAGCGCACCATCAAGGAATGCAGTGAAGAACTAGTTTTGCAGGAGTAAAGTCTACACACCAACCTGCTAGTGAAAAACAAAGTTTATTTAGATTGATCTCAACATGGCTATACTCAATATTGTTATTTTATTATATATTATACACATATATTACGTGTTAATAGATGACATGACGACTTATATAGTATGAGGGGTTGCTTGTAAGGATGATCCAACAGAGTTCAGCTGTTGATTATGTTATTTGACTCAAACCAGTCTTATCAGCGTTGTTTTTTTCCACCGCAGTTAGCAGCTGTTTTCAGCAAAAAAAGCTCAGAGAAACTCACTGTACCCTAGCTTTTCCCCACCAAATGGCATACAGATAAAGTTAGCAACTAGCTGATATACAAAGTGGAGCATTAAGTAGCTAAAGAACAAGATATTTCCCTCACCAGTTGGTGGAGACCAAAAACATAGATAAAAGGAAAGTGTACATTATACATTCATCAGGTGCACACAAACATGACTCCAAATGAATGGTAATATTACCTGCTGGATGTATAAGCAGGCAACAGTCTGCTAACAGGTTCACCAACTTAAAAGATGAGTGAATGCTGTGTTTAGCTTGATTCTGCTGCCTCTATGTGGCCCAATAAATCTGTCATTGCAACCTTTAACTGAGAGGTTTAAAGTTTTTAATTCAACTTGATCAAATAAGATACAAATTGTAGCTTAAAAATGTATTAGCTGAGACAACATTCTTTCACACTGTTAGCTAGCTAACAACAAAGCATTCTAATTCTGTAATAAGTGCTATTAGTGAAGTTATTTCACACGAAACAACTTATTTAATGCACAAATTATCTGTTCAAATAGCTAAATAAACAGATGATCTATATTATAGATCATTTACTTTTAGCTAACTTATCAAAATTCTGAAGAAAATAACAAAGTTTGACATGTGGTGCAGTCAGCTGTTCACTGCTGTTACCTGTCACCCCTCACTGACGTTCAGGCTTGGAAGAGCCCACTTCCATGCTGGTAGTTGTTTTGCACATAGACACCACAGAATGTGATCCTGGAGCCCAAGGTTTGATTATCAGCTGAGCAGGCAAGACCAATTCATCAGCGTCCCATGACCATCAGGAGTGCTGAACGATTGCCAGTGAGGCCTTTCTGTGCAGATAAATTTGAGATATTCCATTAATGTCAGTTGGAATATGTTCAGCTCCTGTGTTCACCAACCCCGGTTATAATACCAATCACACAGCGGTGCATAAATGCAATAAATTATCCTGCTATGATAGTGAGAGAAGCTATCAGGAGATGAGCTGTCTGTAGGGATGAAATATCTCCAGTCTCAGTATTGATGATGTATTGATTTTGCAGTTAGATGTTGAGGTTGATTTGATGGCAAAATGTCTAGTGAAAGCTTTTCAATGAATATTCTTGAACAAATTATATTTCCCTTAAACAACTCAATCCAAAGAGTTACGCCTTAACCACAGAAGACTATCAAGCCAGTCAAACAAAAGTGTAGAAATGGGCAAAGCACATGCTAAATTGTATGCAATGTGGTTAACAGGCCTGTGTGATACACCTCATGTGAATAAATGATCCCTAGAGGAGCTATCTAATCAGGCCCTGCACTCAAGTTGGACATTACTATAAGTGTTTCCTCCATGTCGTAACCATTTCTTACATTGCCATTTAGTGAAATCAGGCCAATATCTTAATGTTTATGTCTGTGATTTAATTGTTGTGTACCTCTGGTTCCTTATTAAACCCAAATCTTGTTTTGCCATTTTTTTAATCCTTTGAGATATGAGGATATTGCAATAGTAAATATGCAATAGTATGTTGCCTTTGGTGTTGCTGTCTTGTCTAAGCCATGTAATTCCAAAAATGTCAATTTTGATATTTATATAAAGCAGTCTTTCCCAGTAGTTTTCATTTTTGTGACAATGCATTTTTCACATAATCCAATGGGTTTATAGCATCTTTTTTCAACCCATGAAGGAACACTCCACATCAAATTAAGAGATTTGTTGTTTTCACTGGATGGCGAGGATGTTGATACATGATCTGTCAATCAGCTTGGTTTATCATTTATGTGAATAGTTAGTGGTTTTGTGGTCCACAAATTGTGTAGTTGGATATTTAAATGGGTCGGGTGCAACTACAGGCTTAGTGATGGTGTGAAAGGAGGAGTAGTGGTTGGGGTTGGGTAGCATATCTATAGAAGGCCTATAGATAGGAAAATCTAGGCAACTCCTGATGAGATGAAGTCTGCGTCGACCTTGTTCCCCAGTTTCAGTGTAATTGATTCAAACATATTTGTGTCAGAATGTGTTTTTCCTTTTTTACAACATGAAAACATGGTTCTTGTGTTCAAATAAAATTGAAAGGAAAAAGTCAAACTATTCAATTCAAAAGTTAAATCCGGTTAATGTGTTTCAGATTGAAAGATGTTTTCTTTTCATACTACGTTTGCCGTGTTTGCTCAAAGGATAAAACTCCCTCGGCATGACATGGCTGTGCAGATTTGAAAGTTTTCTGTTTAGCCTGATGTTCTTGCTGTAGTAGTGGAACACATTTGGCATTCACACATACACTTGGCAGTGCTTAACTCCCCATGCGTACATATTGAGCAGCATCCAAACAAGTGGTGGTGGTGGAAATCCTGAGGCAATAACAAACAAATAACAGCAACAATTGTAACATGTTGAACAATCTGCCAGTCTACTAATAAGTTAAATTAATATGGGTCAGGTCAGAGCAATAATGACAACTAATATTTGGAGTGGTGTCTGCACTCTAGACAGTATGACTCCCTGTCCAGAAATAGTGTGGCAGCATGTAGCATTAGCAGAAGTGTTGTGGAGCCCTGAGGAGGGCACTGTGGAGACGTGGACAGAAACAGACAAGTCTGGGTTTAAAGGATACAGTTCAGCAGCACACTTGATCTGATTGAAGCTTTGCTCTAATAGGAGCCATGGGATTAACTGATTATGCATATTGATAACTTCCTCTTGCTCAAGGAAAAGCAAAATAAACATTGCACATGGGCAATAAATACACACAAAGGATGATATTATTTTTAAAGACAAAACAAATAATGTACAAATTTCTGGCATGTATACTTCTGTACTTCTAGTCTTCTATACTTCTATACTTCTAGTCTTCTATACTTCTAGTCGGAAAATAGTTACTGTACAGCCTATGCTGTTTGATACTCGTCTGTCTGTCTTCATAAAGGTGTGTGTGTGTGTGTGTGTGTGTGAGAGAGAGATCAAAGCTGTTTGGAAAGACGTCTAATCAATACATGAAGTGCAGATAAAGAGCAGATACTCATTTAAGAAGGTGTCACATGTTATGTAATATACAATGTTAACTATTATTATTATTAATAATAATAACAGTAATAATAATATTGAGTCAATAGTCATGTACAGCACCATCATGGAATCTATTGACAAGAAAAACAATGATTGGCTTGTTAAAGAAGGATACAATGAAAAAGATTTATGTAGTGAGATCAGTTCAGTAATAGTGACAAAAATGTGTTTAACACAACACAAAACCGTCCTTTCTTCAGTCTGTGCGTCAAATAATGGTAATACCATGTGAATATTTGTTATGATATTCAATATGTTGGGGGAAAGGAAGCGGTGTGTGTCAGGAGCATGTAGAAAACACAAAGTGTTAGTGTGAAGGCAAGACAGATGCTGAATGAGATGCACAGCTAATCAATAGATGGAGTGCAGAGCAGATGAAGAGAGCAGATATTCATTTCTGAAGTAAATAGCCCCACGCTTCTTGTGACCAATTGAGTGTGTGATTGATTATTAAGCATACTCAGAAGAGACTCTCAGCAACATTGAGCAAGAGCCACAGTGAGACTACAATGTGTATGTCCTTGGTCCAGAGGCAATGTAGAAAATGAATATTTTCTAATGTATGAAGCTATTCATATTCTGGAGCTGGAGCTCACAGTTGTTTAAAGGTCCTATGGCTTTTTAAAATGAATTTTATATAGACATTAGTGGTCCCCTAATACTGTTTCTGAAGTCTCTTTTACATAGACCTTAGTGGTCCCCTAATACTGTATATGAAGTCTCTTTTACATAGGTCTTAGTGGTCCCCTAATACTGTATCTGACGTGTCTTTTCTGTAGACCTTAGTGGTCCCCTAATACTGTATCTGAAGTCTCTTTTATATAGGTCTTAGTGGTCCCCTTATACTGTTTCTGAAGTGTCTTTTATATAGACCTTAATGGTCCCTAATACTGTATCTGAAGTATATTTTATATAGACCTTAGTGGTCCCCTAATACTGTATCTAACGTATATTTTATATAGACCTTAGTGGTCCCCTAATACTGTATCTGAAGTCTTTTTCTCCAAATTCAGCCTTGATTAGAATTAGAATTACAGCCACTAGAGCCAGTCCCACAATGAGCTTTCCTCAGGACGTGCCCTTTCTGTGTCTGTAGCTTTAAATGCTATTGAGGAGGAGAAAGGGGGGGGAGGGGGCAAGGTGGAGTGTGGGGGTGTGGTCTTGATCAACTGCTATGCTTCGCTTGTTTGCAACAAGGGCGTAAGCCAGTCTCCACTTAGCGTAGCTCCTGTGGCATCATATTTATGCTACCTTATGCACTCACCCGCTGTTAGCATTCCATTGACTGCTATTCATTTTGACGTCACTTTGACTGCGAATAACTTTACATCTGAAGCGTCTAAAGACACTATTTGTCAATTGTTTATTTCTAAAGAAACACAACAATGTACAAAAGGCTTCATTACCTTGTATCTCAAGTTATGGCTCCATAGCGTAGGTTTTTGTGAAAATAGGCTAATGACAGTGTCATAGCCACATGACATTAACTTAACATACCTGTATTGTATTAATGTGTATTAATATATAATAATTTTGAGGAGGTGAGGCATCGTGATGCATAGGGATATCTCATTGATTCGAATTGTTGACAGGATAATCCTAATCACATCGACCAGTGAACAGTCACACCCCTAGTATCCTCATACAGTGGTATGCATTTTATCTACAGTGGTCCCCCGAGTAATGGTCCTGTATTTGTTTGTCATCCTCCTTGACTTCCATTCTACACAGAATTTGTAGCTCTGGAGGCCTGCATGTCCTGGCTCACGATTATGTGGGTTATATACAAATAATACAATGCATTACTTTTAGAAAACATAGTTTAATAAAACAGAAACCCACAGTTCATAGCACAGTCATACTGTAGTTTTAAAGCCAAAAAGCACAAAATATTCCTTGAGATTGTAATGTAATGTAAGTTTAGATACACAAGTTAACTAAAAGTAACAGGATTGTGTGATGAGCATTTGACAAATTATGCTGAGCGTAAGAAATGTTGATTACCAGTGAGGGAACATAAGGTGGAAAAAAATGTAATATGATTGCAGTGTATGCGGGGATGTTAGAATAGTTTGACATAAGATCAAATAAAGCAATCATCCATCTATGATCCATGTGCAATTTAGTGTAGTGAATGATGCCTCTTTCTCATTATTAAACGCATAGAAGAAAAGGAGAGTTATTTCTAATTTGGACTACAGTAGGGAGCAAATCATTGTACAGAACCGGGCAACTTTAAAAAAAAAGTTTTTTCTTATTTGACCATCGGGCAACTTTACTAGCAGAGATGCTTTTGAAGAACTGCATTTTAAAGGTTTCCTACTAAAAGAGGAAATCAAATTGGTGTTTAACTTCATCTTGAGGGCATGAAAATAGGTCAGTGTATACTGTACCTCTTCTGATATTTCTAAGGACAATATTCTCTTTTGACAGTCTTGGTGGAACCTAAGGACATGAAAGCAACTCATTAAAAAAACTGATTTTTCCCTGGATTTATGATATATCAGGAGTCTCTTTCAGGTTTAACATCCAATCAGGGTTCTTTCGAGGGAAGTGCTGTACTGCCGGAATGACTGCAATAAACACACGAATAGTTCCGTAAAAACAGGACTAGGAAACGGAGATTTTGGAACAAGAAACAGGAACAGGCTCGACAGATTCGGTCCTGGCTGGCCTCAGTATGTGTTTGAACAAAATGAATAGTTTTTCTTTTAACCTTTTTTGACCGGCGAAATCCTCAAAAGGAATCTGTCATTTTTCATCCAGACATGAATCCTGCATGATTACTAAATTATTCTCTCAGTACCGCAGCTTACAACAACGTGGTGTTCACTGGGACATAAAACAAACTAAAGCAGACAGAGATGTGAGAACAGATGATGCTCACACAGGTACAGAACACATGCAGGCACAGACAGATCCTTGCATGTGTGTGCACGTGTACACGCACAAAGGTATTTTAAGGCAACGTCTATGTTTTTTTTTTTAGAAATTAACACGCAGAAAATTGCCTGGGGATTTGGAATCAGAACAACGCCTGCAATTGATTCTGATGTTTGTCCACTCTTTCTGCATCCAAATGAGGACAGGAAACACATGCAAACACTGACAATGCATCCAAGATAGTCTCAGCACTTAAGCCTTAACATCATGTGTTTGTTGAAGTGCACAGAGTGTGTATTAGAATGCAAATCCCTGGTTCAGTTTCACAGACATGATTGGGGTTATAGAACATGGTTTTGTTCCTCTTTTACTGGTTCCATTCAGTCCTCTGCTCGCTCATGCCTCGTACTCTGACCACAGTGATAAAAAAAATGAATTCACCTTAAAGACCCAGTAAAATTGAAAGTCTTTTTTTTCAGTGAACCTCACATTAAAGTAGTTTGAACTCAAGATGTTGTTCTTTAGATGCTGTGAGAGGTGACGTACCCAACCTGCACACGTGGGCGTGACATTTTGACTGACATTCCATAGCAAGCTCTGTGGGGAGTTCAATGCTTTAGTTCATCTGTTGTGTGCGTACAGTAAATACATGTCTTACATCACCATTGCTCTCAACTCCACCTCTGCTTTTGTATACTCACCAGAAGAAACACATTGTATTGTTTGGATACTCATATCACTGCTGAGCCATTTTAAGAAGGGAATGAAACATTGTTCTCAGAAGACAAAAAAGACACAAAGCACACCCATTTCTGGAAAGTCCCAGAATGATAAAACAGCTCTGTGTCTGAGTTTCAGTTGGGTACATTTTCATTACAGCAGGGGAAAATTGCCAGTGCCAACGGCCCTTTCATTTAAAGATAGAAACCATTAGGGATCTAATAGATGTCAAAATTTTGACACAAAACTGAGCTTTTGTCGAACATTCCATCATCTGTGAAACAATAAAAAAGTACCGATTTGGCACAGGCCCAAGGAGAATTTGCAGTATTGCAATGAGCCAACCACAATCCATGTCAGGCATTGTGACCATCAAGTTGGACGATTAAGTTCTTGCTATTGTGAGATCACTTACGCAGCATTGCTTGTACTGTTGAGAAGTCCCTTTTCATGCATATTAATATACATGCTTTGCACATTGTCACTCCTTCTCTTCCTGTTAGTTGGCTGCAAAGCTTCATGATTACACATTTATTTGCATCCATTAGTGAGGGGATTTTGATATGGTTCTCTCTAATGGCATAAACTCATGTAGCTGCATGACCCCCTGAAGACCTATTATGTGCATACGTTCATGAAGACCTTTTATGTGGTCCCCACATTTGCCCTTTCCCCCATACTTAATCACACACATCATGTTTCCATTCAGATGGTACAGCGAGGGAACACTTTAACCAAGTGCTGTCCATGCCAAACTGTTCTTTCATTTCCCATTCTCAGCAGGTGATTTCTGAGCTCACCCATACTTTATATAGTGCTGTTTATGTTGTGCTTGTCCTTGTGCTCTGCTTGTGAACAGAGCGACAGAACCTGCCCAAGACTGAGCTGTAATGACATCACGGTCAACTGACTGGCACAAGCGTGTGTGGCCATGCAGGTGACAGGGAGTGAGACATGGCGACACTTTAAAGACTACTCACTTTGTTGAGCATTCAGTAGTGCTTTGGTCGTCTGTAACGACAGAGCTGTTGTTGTTTGGAGCTGAGATATACTCCTGGGTTTTTGTTTCATTTGTCTCGCAGATAGCAGCCTCAGCTACCCTTGGTTGAGCTTTTTTCACTGCAGCTGTGAAAGTCCATTACTCCCTTGCAATGTTAATCTCAACACTTCCTGCTGCTGTTTAACAGTAAAGCCTTCCAGTGGTGCAGTACAGAGTTTAGCTCAGCATAGGTATTCAGCCCTGGGGAAATCTGCCCATATTGTCTTTTTCTTCTTATCTATTACTTCTTTCATTGTTATGCAGGTTACTGCCTCTTATGCCTCAGTATGTTCTGCAATCGTCTAAAGCTATTGCACATTTTGAATTTGAATCACATAGGTTTTCTTGAATACGTTGTGTCGGAATTGTTGGTTGAGTATGTGTCATGGCCTTCGTTTAGAATATTATTAATATTCAATTTTCTTTGATGTACGCCACTACGTGCTGTTGCAATGTAACAGGGATAAATATTGTTTTATTGTATCAGATTGTATCAGAAATAATAAAAGTCTGAATAGTGAAAGATATAGAACATGGGTAGTTTTTTTATGGAACATAAGCACAGGAAAATTCAGGGAAAAATCTAAAGATTAAAGAGTTGACAGAAAATAACATGAAACAGAACATGAACTTCAGCTGTACATGTGGCAGGGCTCACTGTTAAGCCGTAATCTTTGTAAAATTCCTTTCCCTGTGATAATACACAGACAGAGACATGTCAGTGTCTTAAATTGAATGGAATGACTTCGAGACCTTAGATTTGGTCTCTAAGTAGGCCTAAGTCAAAAAATGTTGTGTTGATGCTACGCAACTTTTTAAGAAAGACTACATGCCAGACTTTTATGCACCCATCTGTTGCATGCTGCTTTTCAATATAACTAATAATTATACAAATTGTTCAGAAACAGTTGTTAGAATAAACTGTTCTAAAAAAAAAAATAACTCACTCAAAGACAATTGGACCCCTTTATTCCTTTCTACATCTTGCCCAGTTCATAGTTTTTATAAAAGTGGTGAAACAGCGCCCCCCGGATTGCAATAGCTGGTAAATGTCACTGAGTGTTGTGGTAAAAAGGGGTATTGCACACGAAAAACCCGAAGGAGAGAAGACAGGTTAAATTGATATCCAGAGATAAATGTTTTTGTGTCAAACACTAAGATGCAGCCATTTTATTGACGTTTGTAAAGGGACAGAACTCCGGACAACAAAACTGTGAAATTAAGTTTGAAAGAAGTTGGACTCTGGCTTAACTCCCAACTAATTTAAAAGTTAACCTACATGACTGAAATTTTACAACCGGGAGAGTCAGCTTGTTTTCCAGGAACGTTGCTGACGTTAGCTAACGTTACTTGTAGTTTACTAGCACGTGGATACACTATGTGCTACCAGTGTTGAAGGGTGAAAATGTCAATTTCTGTCAACAAACAAGTGCAGACGTTATGCCATGGCTGTTTTGACCTTTTTGCCTCCATGAATGGAAGAAAATACGATTTTAGCTTCCAAGGTGAGTCAAACACTGTTTTGTTTAGCTAGCTAACTGTTAGCATGTTGAAGGTTAAAGTTATATTGGTGAAATGGTAACGAAGCGTGTGTTATTGCCCACACGCTTTACACATAAACATTAAGCAGAAGGCAAAACAACATATTGGAATTCCCCCAAGTTTGTATTCGTTATCTTAGTTTTTAATTCACCTGTTGACTGTAATTTGTGAATGTCAGCCTGTGTACATCAGAGGGCCTGGCGCAGGTAGGCTAGTTGCTTGGTGGTAGCTAGGTCAATAGTTCTGTTTGTGCAGTATAATCAATAATTAGCAATTACCTCTGTTGGGTCTTGTGGACTATTTTTTTGTTTGCTCAGCATATAGGTAAATGAGTGTAAGACATGCATTGGTACTTTTTATGTGAACATAAACTTTCAAAATATGTGAATCAATAGTGAGCTTTTCAGCATTAAATACCATGTATCAAGATAGGTCTTGTAGGACTGTGTGCATGTGTTAAGATAAGAGGCATGCATCTTTAATTTGTACAACATTTCTTTTTAATTGAATTTAAATAAGTTGTCTTAATGTTATCCTGTGGTCAACTAATTTACTGTTATGTATATTATTGAAATACACCACAGTGGAGAAGTGCTTAAACCGGAATTTGTTAACGTTGTTGGTAAATTGATAGCGTGTTTTACATCATACCTTGTGTTTTTTAGATGAACTATTTGTCTTGGCTGTCTCACAATCTTTTCCTGAGCTAAATCACAGCTAAAACTGTTTTTTGGGGGTGGCAGTAGCTCAGTCCATAGGGAGTTGGGTTGGGAACTGGAGGGTCACTGGTTCAAATCCCCGTATGGACCCAAAAATTTGGGAGCGTGGATTGGTGGCTGAAGAGATGCCAGTTCACCTCGTGGGCACTGCCAGGTGCCCTTGAGCAAGGCACCGTACCCCCCGACCGCTCAGGGCAGGGCGCTGGTTCAGCTGGCAGCCCACTCACTCTGACATCTCTCCATGTATAGTGCATGTATAGGTCCTGAGCATGTGTGTGTATTTCAGGCCTATGTGTGAGTACTAACAAAAAAAAAGTGTGTACACAGAGTGTAGTGCAGTAATTTCCCCATTGGGGACTAAAAAACAAATTATCTTATTATCTTATCTTATCATAAACAGCTACTTTTACCCAGGAAACGCGTCTTCCTTCCTTTGGAATGTTTTCATCCAAACCACGATCTTTTCCCTAAACTTAACTAGTCTTTTTGGTGCCTAAACTTAACTGTCGTCACCACTCACTTTCTGTGGCTAAACTTTAGCAGAAGCAGTTTCTCTTTCCTGATAGTGATGAAAAATATCATTATATGGTAACATTTTTGGGAAGCTTTATTGATGAAATAACCAAATGGAATGAGTGTGATTCTTTTGAAGCCAACAGCATGTTCTTCCATTATTGTTGTATTACAGTTGTTGATTCTAAGTGAGGGTAATGACATCAGCACGTGGTTGTTCCACTAATTACTGACAACGCAGGAATGTGTGGTTCCTTAGTGTTGCTCAGTATAGCACCGATTACTGTTGATCACATAATGTAGCGGTTCATGTTCCCTTGACTAAATGTCTGTAGTTAACGATTCATGAAGATTTGCAGTGTGCAGTCATCCCTGTGCTGTTGTTGTTTTTTATGTCGTGAACAACTGATCGTTTGAGAAAAACAAATCTCATGACTTTGCCACACCTGCCACCTACATTTTTAATGTTCTGTTAAATTAATGAAGCTGACCTTTGTGACATCATGCATATATTTATGAATGGGACATCATTTATTACACCATGAAAGTTTTACCTGACCAAAATAGCTTTTTAATCTTCTTCAGAGGAAGTGTGTTGTTTCACTTGGTATGGAAAAAAAAAACTCTTTTCCACAAAAGCTGCAAAAAAGTTTCCGTTTCCTGTAAACATAGATACCATAATCAAAATATAAGCAGGGTGCTGTTTTCTCTAGGATGTTTGGTTTCTTCCAATTGGTCAAAGGTGCCTACCATTAACACCCAAATCCATGCCACAACACATACTAACTACAGCTGTTTAGTTTCTTCTGAAGCAGCTTCCTTAAATTGTTTACTTCCAGTGTGACAAGAGCTAATCCTTACACGCTTGTCAATTCCCCATGTTGTAATGCTGTGTCTTTTGCTTGGAAAGCTGCCGCTTTAATTCAGTCTCACCTTATTCCGTGAATGGGAAGGTATTAAATGTCTCCCAAGTCCCTCATCCTTTTGTGCCGCTCTCCAGTGGCAATACCCAAAGTATGAATAGAAATGTTATTTCAGTAATTTGCCATGAATCACATTTAAAAAGAGGCTCCATAAAACCCCCTGCTCTTGAAGAACAATGTGATAACATATTCTCATGTGCACTGGCTGTTCTTATCAACTGATTAGATAGTTAAGTTAAAGTTTTTTTTTAAGGGGTTATAGTAGAGCTGGGCAATATAGCGGTATCCTATCGATATTGTGATATGAGACTAGATATCATCTTAGATTTTGGATATCGTAATACCGGGTTATGGCGTAAGTGTTGTCTTTACCTTGTTTTAAAGGCTGCATTAGAGTAAAGTGCTGCCATTTTCTGAACTTACCAGGCTGTTCTAGCTGTTCTGTTGTTTCCCTTTACCCACCTAGTCATTATGTCCACATTAATAATAATTATTTATCAAAATTCGCATTGTGTAAATATTTTGTGAAAGCACCAATAGTCAACACTACAATGTTGTTGCAGTATTGATATCAAGGTATTTGGTCAAAAATATCGTGATATTTGATTTTCTCCAGATCAACCAGCCCTAGGTCATAATCCATAAAATGAAGTCTATACATTTCCAAGTGGACATCCACCATTGAGTTTGGATTCAACTTGAGATTTAGACATTTTCAACAGTAGCTGACAGCTAACATTTCCTCATGATGTTGCTTCTATCACAAAATGTTTATGGAAAGTATGAATGCTGAACCATAACTGCAACCAGTCTCAAATTTAAGCTGAAGGCATTTTTAGACTCCAAAGGGAAAGATGCTACGCTCTACTTGTTAAAATCTTTCTGTGTTTACTTCAATCCTGCATAAGTATTGTAACTCATTTCCATTGGATCTCTCCTTATTGAATTAATGTGCATACAGTGAGGAAAGGGATGGCTAAAGCATATCAACAGTTTTCTTTGTATATACAGAGTGATGATCATGCCATGCACAGTCCCAATCTGGTCAGGTGTACTCAAGGCTGGGCACTAAAGAGGAGGCAGGCTAATAGGCTATTTCTCACCTCTGCAGAGCATAACTCTGCCATCTGCTGCAGGGAGTCTCTCTGAGCGCCTCGCCCCTCTCTCTGGAACAGGGAATGGACAAATGGCAACATGAAGAGTCGAACTCAGCAGCTGAGTACAGGACTGGGTGCGTTTGGACTTATTGCTATTTTTCCTTGCCTCATCTTGTCCCCTCGCCCCTTCCTCTTACTACCTGTCAATTTTAGTTGTGTAGCCCAATGTCGCAAATCACAAATGTGTCTTAAGAGGCTTTACAATCTGTACGGGACACAACATTTTCTTAACCCATGATTCTGATGATGAAGAACTCCCCCCAAAAAACCTTTGCAGGGAAGAAAAGGTGGAAGAAACTACTTTAACAGAGCAGGGGTCCCTCTTCTAGGACAGACACACATGCAATGGATGTCTTTCTCTGTTGCTCTAACGTTTCTTACTGTGTCCTCAAAAAATAGTGACACAGTAGCGTGCATGCACAAGCCAAGTGATGCTTCTTTCAAACTTGCAAGAGTTTTTTTTAAGAAATGAAATGCCTAATTAAGTCTTGAAACTACATACACTGCAACCTTTTTCTGACAAAAGCATCACCCATGTAGAAATACCCGAAACAACTTGCAGTACATTTTTCAGTTTGACAGTAAGTGGGTGTTATTGGGTCTTTTTGTCGCTGTGTCACGTTTGAGCACTCGACTATGAAACTTCACAACATGCTCCTCACTGCTCTAGCCAGTCATTTTCTCCAACTTGTTATAGACGTCTGAACCCTGGCCCCGTGCTAAAATAAGCCAAGGCATATCAGGCGTCTGCTTTGTGCCTCGGCCCACTCTGTTAAGTCTTCTGCAGTAAGCACAGATAAGCAAACCTGGAGAGATGCAATCGCACCGCTGCGTCAAAGAAACCGACAACTCCATCACCCCTACTCAGATCAGAAGGAACTGTAGAGCAATGCATATAGAGCAGTTTGAGATGAATCCTTATGATTCTCTATATGGCCGTTATGCTTCTCTGTGGGACTCTTTGCACAAGACATAACTGCATAGGAGGGCAGACTTTAAATAAATGAGGGGGAGGGGAGGCATTCTCAGCCAACAGTTTGACATGACGCAATAATGTGCTGCAATTTGTCTTGGTTTCTATATATGTTTGTCACACATTTACTTGGCAATTCTGCACCAATGGAATGTGTATGATGATTGATAATCTGAAGAAAACAAGGTTAAGAAAAGCTTTTTTTGCTTTTCTGCCTGGTTCACATGTATTAGGAAACAGTTTTAAGTGCCTCTCTGACCTAAGGACTGTGGCAAGGTGAAATCTAGAAGGTTATGCAACCGCAGGCAAGTCCAGGAGGAGGAAATTACAACAATTTAGCACAGTGACAAGCCAGGCCTAGAGGCACGAAGCCATATCACTCATGTTCCCTCATGTATGACAGCCGGGGCACACTGCCCTCTCTGCCGCCTCAGGAACACAATAATGACTGCACATTGTGTGTCTGTGTGTGCATCTGCACATTGCCTGCGCCCATTCGTGTGAGTGCGGACTGTGTTTATATGCATACGTATGTGTGAAGAGGCAGTGCGTCTAAAGCAAGAACAAGGAGAGTCATGTTTCTTCTGATGTGCAACACAGTCAGACGATAAGGCATTGTTTTAGTAATATGGTGGCGTTCTGCCTCCAGCCTGCAAGCTGAGGCCAAACACAGAGGCATCTGTATCCACATCCCCTGAACAGTCTGAACATGTACTTGGTATTCCTGATAGGACAGAGCTGGCTAACTGAGCTTTCCTGGCAGTCTGGCAGATCTGTAGAACGCAGCTCTGTGGTGGTACATTGGAATAGCAGTACAAAAAAAACAACAGCAGCTATGCATCGGCTCTGAGTCAATTGAATGGGCTGTGTGTTCATGACAGGAGGAGAATAATTGGTCCAATTTATGCTGTGTGGATTTATGGCAAGCTGTCGCACAGGCCTTAGTGTTCTTTCTTCTCCTTCAATTTGTTGTTGATGTGTCAGGGTTGAAATGATTGGGAGCACATCAACATGTGTGATGCTTCCAATGTTGGTAATGTTGCCGGAAGAAAAATAGAAAGTTCTGTGTTTGTGTGCAAACAAACACATTAAAGTAATCACAATGTTTTTATCTTGCCATTAAACCCAGTAAAACAGCCCAAATGGAAAGATGGAAATGGGATTCTGGCGAAATCCAGAAAATGTCATCAGCATCATGGTGCATGCGCTCACACTCAGTGTTCAGTGTTTTCCCAGAGCCAAGTCCAACGTAGCTGCACTGTGATTCTGTCTTTTGCATATGGATTTTCCTTCAAGGCAACATGGTATCATGACTTTGCATCAACATACAGTACACGCCGACCTTTAACGCCAAGTGGCACGTTATCTGTACACATTTTGAGCTATCCGCGTGTATGTTTACGCTGTATACAGCGGGCGTAAACATACATGCCACTTGGCATGTTGTTGCGTCTTGCAGTGTTATTGTGAACAACGTATTATCACGAAAATGTCTTAATGCAAATAGAAAGCTACGGTTGGGTTTAGGAAAAGAATAACAGGGTTGGCTTTAAGGAAACGCCTCATGCAGGACACAATTTTTGCTATCTTGAGTGAAAGTCCTGTTCTTTTACCCATCCGCCACCTGATTAAGCTCCCTACACAGATTTTCGCCCATTCATACTAGGTCAAACGGTGTCAATAAACATGCTAAAAAGCGAGTATGTGTCTTGGTAACACGCCAATGGCATACAAATCGCTGTGTCATACATACGCCGTTTCATGAGATCAGCCTGTTCAAGGTTCTAGGAGTGTTAGCATGAGAGATCAATGAAATGTAGCAATTAGTTTAAGACATGAAGAATAATGTGTTCCTCCTATAGACTTGTTATGTTGATCTGTATCAGTGCATCTATCAATTCAGACCAGGCTGCTGATTTGAAATACTTATACTGAAGTGAATAAAATGTGTGCTGCTATGCACACTATACCTTGGCCATGCGAATACAGGCTTACAGCAAGCATGATAAGCTCTCCTCTAAATTTTGAAAATCTCAACAAGGGACTTTGAATGAAAGAGTGTGTGACATTTTAATGAAATGTGTGATTTCTCTGTACGTTTGTGGCATGAGCTGTGGTGTGCACAGGCAGATTAAAGTTATGTTAACAGTTAAGGTCCATTTCTTTCCCCCCGAGGTTAAATTCCTCATTCTGTTAAGAGATATTTATAATTAACAGTTAACAGACAATACAACTTTTGACCAATTAATACCATATCAGTCAAACAGTTTGAAACAATATTAATAAACACATTAAAGTCATTGAAAGAGGTTGGCTGCATGGCAAAAGAAAAAATAGGCTATATAATCTATTTCTTAACTGCTAGTTCTAATTTTGCACTAGCAGGTTGCGTATTAAGCTCCTATATTCCAAGTTAGTGGCTGAGCTGGGCATCGCTCACTGCAGAGAGCTGCGGGATATATTCCACTATATCGATGAGGGCATGGCTGGTTAAATATTGCCTTCTCATAAATGAAAATGCACCAAACTTTGCAGAATTGTCCATGCAAGATGATTGCATGGACTTGCATGGCAAGATGAACACTTTCTAAAAAGTGCGATGTTTGCGTGTGCCTCATTCAGTTTAAGATTATGCATTTTTTCAATTGGACTTCCTCCAGATTGTTTAAATTTGTCTGAAAGATGAGACCATTGTTGGAAATTAAGGGCAGAAGGCGGCCAATAACTTTATCTCCTGTGGTCCTGTGATAAGGGCCAGGAATGGTGGACTGAGATACATCATAACCTATGTGTGATCGCAGTGACCCAGGTTCTATTCAGCCCTAGATTATTTCTTCTGGGAGATCGGTCAGTCCAAAGAGGGATGGACAAGCACATCAGATGCTAGTTTAATGATAGCCAGACAGATTGTTTTGCTAGTTTAATGATAGCCAGACAGATTGTTTTAAAGTGCTGATATTATGCTAATTTTCAGGTTCATAATTGTATTCTGAGGTTGTACCAGAATAGGCACATTGCTGCAGCTCCTCTTTTCACCCTGTGTGTTGAGCTCTCTATATTAGCTACCGAATGAGGCATCGCACTTCTGTTCCATCTTTGTTGGGAGTCGCACATGCGCACTAAGTACTGCTAGCTGTCAATTGCAGATCATGGGGAAGTGCCATGCTAGCAGCTAGGTGAGCATTATAACGTGTGTTACAAAATGACGCACATTTGTCTTGGAAGTAAAGGCTGGACTACAATAGAGCTGTAATCCTCCCAAAAAAGATAAATAACACAATACAGGGAAAAAGGCAACAAGCATTATATGAGCACTTTAAGAGGATGGAGGAATGAAGGGGTGCCGTCATCAAGGGTTTGCCAGTTTGGATGTCTACACTAGAAAATGCAGAAAGAACCTTTCTTAAGGGCTCCTAAGAAGCTTTGTGCTGGGGAGAGAAGAGTTTGATGGGCTTATGGTGTTGTCATTTATACATATGTTTATTTGGTTTTTGGTTTATTGTCTATTTTGTTGAATGATCTTAAATATTTGAGTATTGTCATCTTTTCTTGGATTTTGTCTGAGTGGGTGGTGATGATGGAGGGGGAGGGGTTCACGTTGCGAGTTGAATGTTTTATTGAATCGTTCACAAATAATGAGACGTGATCATTTCTCAAAATAAATGTCACATTACGCAAAATATGTTAAAAATGTGTTTATGAAACTCAAAAAAGTATTGTTCTTTTTTATTTCAACAATAAGTTGTTTACATTTATTATACCGTCTGCACGTGTGCTCATTGATCTAGGCATGCTTCAGTTTCAACCGACAAGCACCTAACCAGCTGCAATCATGAAGCAGTTCTGTGGGAGACAGCCTGGGAACTAGTGATGGCAGGAAGTATGGAAGTATGGAACGTTCCCTCTGTTCCCTTCAGCCTGTACAGGATAAATTGTAAGATTCATACTGAGAGTCTCACCTTCGCCCACATCGCTGAGCCTGCTGCTGCTTACTTTACAGAAGCTCCTCGCATCGATTGCTCTGATATCCCTTTGCACCCGGCGCTCGGTTGAAACCTAGTGTTTTTTTCCATGGAAGATTAATAAGAGGCACAGCGGAGGGTTGCTGGAAACGGCAGATGAAAAGAAACACGATTCAGAGAGAAGGTCGTCTGTAGACCCTGCAAACCTTTAAAAGAGCATGTGATCGCCGCATCACATGGGCAAACGGCAAACTCTGTGCATGGAGATATTTTAACAGTTTTTTCTTCTTGCCCTTCAAAGACACACACTTGATTGTTGTTTTCTGTGAGTTTTTTCCTGCTCTCAGCATGAGGCATGATCTCATTCCCCAGGTAACTCTGGGAAGTACAGATGAATCCCGGACACAGCACTCTGACTTCTTTCTATGGCCCAACACGCCTCCCATTTCTCATGTCGGTCTGTGACCTTTCCTTCGCCGGGTGCACAACGGTTATTTCAGTAATAGCTAGCCATCTTTGAAGGCTGTACTATCTGCAAACCGCACGGCCAACACTCAAGACTGTTTTTAAATTGTTGTTGTGGATTCAGCAGTCCGTTATTTTTAGGAATGCTGTTTTTTCCTGAAGTACAAGAATGTTGAGATTTAAAGGCTGTAAGGTTGTTAGAGGGGAGTAGCAGATGGATAAGGACTATCTGTTGAGTGGCTCCAGCTAATTAAAACTGTCTTTATTTCCTCTAATCCTCTAAAACACACACATACACACACACACACACGCACACGGACACAAACACGCACCACTATTACTACTACAATACAGCCAAGCGTGGCATCTTCCAAAGCTCAGACAGAGAGAGAGGAAATGTCAGGATTATATTAAAGCGTGAGCCGTAATGAGATGATAATGGCTTCTCCCATGCTGACGAGTTGACAGAAGGATGAACAGGCTTCTGGGATGTTGCCGTCAATAACCTGGTGAAGCAGATGAAATGACATTACAGTCAATTAGCTCTCGAGTTTGCATGGATGCATCTTGTAGCACCACATTTGGGAACACAACCCTTGAACCCCCACAGATAATGATGACACTTGCTGTTTTGCTGTCGTAATAATGGCCAACCATGTTTCACATTCTGTTAACAAATTGCAGTTGTGTATGATAAAGCACATTTAAAAAAAAAAAAAAAAAAAGGGCAAAATTTACTTTATAAATGATGTGTAACAGGAAAACTAATTGCTGCCGGCTTTGCATTTGTCTTTGATATAGAACATATTTTTTATGTCATTCAAAAACCTAATGAGAAGCAAACTGAAAATAAATAATAAATAAAGTACATTGACAGCAGTGTAGGGTAAAATGTTTAATATATATAATATTTAGTGCACAATATATACTTGTGGTGAAGTGTTTATGCGAAAGCGACTAATTTAATTTTAATGAAAATTACAAACACCTCTTGTTTCACTTTTACTGAGCTTATAAACCTCACAGTCCTTGTTACACAAACTCTACTTGTTCCAACAGAAATGAATGCATAGACACCTTGAAAAAAACCCCACCAAAAACGGATCGCCAGAGTAAATAAATAAGTCACATATTTTTTTTGACCCAAAGTGTAGAGTCTGTTTCATCTTCGTAAACTCACCTCCACTCCCCTTTCCCTTTCAGTGCACCTCTTGCTCCCGCCATGCGCTCAAATCACCATCTGGGAAAGCCTGATAAGCTCAGAGGCAGACACCTGCATTTGGGCGTTGAGTTGAAGAGCTGCCTGGAGACAGCTGGTAGGTTAACCCGACAAACGCAAAACCTTCCAAGTATGGAGGTTAGACAGTAGCACACTGTTCGCTCTCTGCCTGCTTGTCTGTCTGTCTGTCTGCTTGTCTGTCTGCCTCGTTTATGTCTCTTTGTCAATATATTTCTGTCACCCTTTTTTTAATTCCTCCTCCATTTCCACTCAGGAAAATTGTGTGACTGCACCCTATTTAAAGGAAAATGAAGAGATTTAGGTTGGACATATTTGTTAAAGGGTCTTAGAGTAGGTGTCATCCAGCAGGTGTGAGAGATTATCCTCCTTCTGACGGCTTATGTCCGCTCAATCTAAGGAATTCTCTCTACTGAAGGCCATAATTAAACAAAGCTCATGTTTATTCATTTGATCCTTAAACCGAGACATAATTAACACTGGAGCTCATTTGTCACAAGCTAGAGTACATGTGCCCAAACTATTAGTCACAACCCTCTTCGATGAAATCCTGCATGGAATGGATTTCTGTGTAGCTGGCTGAAGGTCTCCGAAAAGCTGTGTGTCTTACATGCACAAATACACTTGCAAATGATACTTTGCAAGACCCCAGTGTGTCACCAGCGTTTGAGCGCATTTAATGTGGTTGCAATTTACTTCATAAAGGATTCTGGATTATGCTGTTGCTCAAGGTCTGGGTGGAGTATCTCTGCGGTGCTGTCCGTGGTCCTGACTAGCAAATACTGCCATTAAAACCCCATTAACTCCAATATACTCCTTCTCTGACTCTCCACTGTTTTTTGTCCTTTTTGTTCTATCTTGTCTCTCACGCACAAAAAAACCCCATCCCAACTAATTACTGAAATTTTAGTTATATCTAAATATAATCTGAAGGCTACCATCTGAATGTGGCAGCTGGGGGAAAAGTCAGGGAGAACCTCTGGGGCTGAATGTGTCCACGTTTCACCTTAGAGGACTCTTAGCGTGTTTTTCTGCTCCTCTCACTCCATGCTGCTCCTTGACCTCATACTAGGCTGCACTAACACTGTATTTTTTATGATGAATACTCCAAGTGACAAAGAGCATTTCTGTTTAACCTCCCTCAGAACATTGCTGCATGAAACAGAAACATTAAATGAATAATTAAATGATGAGTAAGGGCCAGAAATAAAATTTCAAATTGAATTAAAACGAGATAATGTATCTTCTAAAAGAAGAAATCAAAATGTTACCGCTTAAAAATAAAAATATGTTTTATTGCTTAGTTGTTTAGTTCATAAGCAATAAAAAAGCATTTAGAAATTCAGTACATTGAATTTTCTCTCCAATCCTACTTTGTCCGTCTAAGCAGTAGCTTCTAGTAGCCAATGTTAGCATCCTTTTACATAGATATTACTGTATAAGGGGCATTACTGAGTCACTTCATAGATTTAATGACTCTTCCCCTTTGTGCTACTCTAGGTTTAGCATTTAGCATTATCCCATAATTGTCACTTGTGGCCACCTTTCATTCAATAAATGTAGTTCCATTAATCTGCTGATTATTTACTTGATTAATTGTTTTATTTTGTGGTCTATGAAATGTCTTACAATACTGAAAAAGTTTAAAAACAGTTAATGATATAAACCAGACTGACAACTGAGTAGGGCTGCACAATTAATCGAATTTTATTCGCGATCACAATTTTGACTTCCCACGATCACATTTGCGTGATCGAGCGATTATTTTTTTAAAGCGTCATTTCTTAGAAGCATCTGTTTTTTTTGCAAAGCTAATCTCCCGCTACTACTGTCTGATCATGAGCCAGCCAGACTAGTTCCCTGCACCCCTTGCAGCTTAGTTTCTAGACAGTCACAGAGGACACAGTAACGGGTTGAAAACTCAACAGATAGCAGTCGGTTATACGTCGGTCTCAAGGTTTACCAGTTTACCAGTAAACGCAACATTTTGTCCTGTCTGTTGTTTTTCAGACAACAGCAGTGACCAGTGCTATTCGGTGCTAGTAGCGTCTGTTAGCTCTTCTAGGACGCTCCGGTGCTATTGTCCTCGCATCTGCTGCAACGCTGTTTATATGGATATGATTTAATTTTGCGTTACATGACCCATTTTGTCTGTAAAGCCGTACCTGTGTTGGATCTCTCCTCTACTCTCTCTCCTATCCACACAGCACCGGTCCACACTTCTGACATTTGTCCACAGTTTTAATTGTTATTAACACAGCTGTTTATTGTTATGTATGAGCGGCAAAGGACACAGAAGAAGTTATTTAATGCAAATAACTTCAGTTGGTAGAGTAACAGCGTGAGACAGAGCTGCTGGAACTTGGGTAGAGATGTGACTCATTGCGAGAATATCATAGTTCTTAAAAATGTAGCACAGTGATGATACAGACGTTTAATACTCACGACGTGTTTATCCCCCCGTTCAACCCGTGCTGGACCCGTTCATAATGATCAGCCGTCTCTCTGTGAGTAGCGTCCATCACACTCCCTCTCGCAGTTCTAAATAGCCTATGTGACGATAACATTTGTTTTGGTTAAAATCAACAAATAATCGTGAGAATAATCGCGATCAAAATTTTGATCAAAATAATCGTGATTATCATTTTGGCCATAACCGTGCAGCCCTACAACTGAGGTGTTTTTGTTTTGCTTGAAAAATGTCAAACATAGTTGAAACAATTAGTTAGAAAATATATTGCCAAGTATTTTGATAATCTTTTAAGTATTTTTAAGCAACTTTTGACATTTGATCCCAACTGGACACATCGCCTGGTTGTGTTATATATTTATAATAAAGCAGATGCTTTTTTTTGTTATATGGAATGATACATTATACATAGTACATCCCTTTGGCCTTGTAATTTTTTTCATGTTCATGCATACTCAACACATAACAGGGACCTGTAGGCAACATAATTAAAATTTAAGTTCTGTAAACATTCTGCACATCATAATCAGTCTGTCATTGTCAGTTTGCTGTAGAAAAGGCAGTGTGCCAGGAAATATATACATATATATACACACACACACACACACACACACACACACACACACACACACACACACACACACACACACACACACACACCTTTTATGTAGACAGTAGAGCTGTCAATCATCCGCTATAATCAGTCCTTTAGGATTTTGCGGACTTTTTTTGAGATTGTTGCTGCCCAAAATGCCTGATGTTGCAGGAGCTTTTGTAAAATATTGCAGTGTTTTGTGAATGTACCCGAGTCAAACTTTTGTTTCGTTAGCATAATTAGGACGGAAGTGCCACTTTTTAGATTTACCGTATCTTTGTTTTTTGGTCAAATGGCCGTTTGAAAGGGAGTGCCAGGGGCACTTTTATAATAATATCAAAATCAACCTTTTTAAAACACTAAGAAGGCTCAACACAACATGAAAGTTTGCTCAAAGTATCACTAGGGGCTCTACACATGAACTTAAGCATTGAGAATGTGTTTGTGTACACAGAGTTTACTAAAAAAGGTTTTGAACAACTTACTTTAGCAGCAGTTGTTTCCGGGTGCTACCATCTCGGCAATCAAAAAGTGTTGATCTCTAAATGCAGATGAACGGACTCCATAGGAGGAAATGTTATTCTTAAATGAGGCTCCTTTTTCAACTACATTGTCTGTATTGTTTTTCACTAACAACAAAACAACAAATGATCAATGCATTTATAAGGAACTAAGCTTTAGTAGCTTTCCATCTTTACTCCCCTACCTGTTACATTGCATTTGGTGATGGTAGCGCCTGGAAACAACAACAGCTAAAGTAAGTTGTTCAAAACCATTTGTTTTTAGTAAACTCTGTGTACACAAACAATGTTCTCAAGGGCTACAGTAACTATTTACAAACTTTAAACTCACTGCAGGATAAAATTCCCACAAGATCCCGAAGATCTAGTTAGCCATTTTGTCTTGAATGTGAGCTGGTTTGGAACAAAACTTTGTGGCCAACCCCGGAAAAAAATCATATGTATCCCGATTTAATTTACAATATTAATGAGGACAAGCAGAGCCCAAATTTACCAAAGACTGATCAAATATGTGTTTAACGTTGAATCCACACTTAGTAAGATTAAAATACCAAATGTAAAGGCATAATGGTTTTGGGAATTTTTAACATGTTTTGAAATAGTTGACAATTCATATCTCAGTCATTAATTTAATTTTGTTGATCGAGTAATCAAGTGATATTCTGTTTCAGCTCTACTTTGCCAATACTTTTTCAGCCATAATGTTCCTTTCACTGCCCTCTGGCATTGTACTAACAGCTGGTCGGTAATGGCATCTCTAAATGCATCCAGCCTTTTACATTATTGATGCAACATTATGTGTTAGTCAGTATATTTAAGTGTAGCAGCACTGCCTCCTATTCAAAGTATTAGTTAAATATTCATGTCAAGTGATCTATAACATCACTGATTTAGGCTGTGGCCTTAATTTAGAAGAATTAACATTTTTGAGGTATTCTAATTAGGGATGTACCAAATCCAGATTTTAAGGATATGGCCGATTACAGAATCCATTGGTTAAGATTCTGCCACATTTAAAGCCGAATACCGAATCCCACTCCCAGCCTCAGTCCATTAACACAGTAAACACATTAATGAATTACACATTGTCCACAGCCCCTAAAATAGTTAAATGTAACAACTTAATGTTGAATTTGGGGAAAGCACATGGCAATTTGCCATATGAGTAACCATTTTGTTTGGCAATGTTTTGCTAACGAGTGTATGATGAAGGCATGTTAGTTTGGTCGCTAGGCTCCCACTGTAGGGAGACTCATTTACCGAGAGAACAGCTGACGGCCCGGTAGAGGCACTGTCTGGTTAACACAAGTTTTTAGCTGTGACTGTCCTTCGTTTGTCGTACGTGAAGCTGCTGCATTTTGGCTGCTGTCTGTAGATGACTTCATGCACAAGATGTATTCTTTTGAATATTTCATACGCAAATGTTTTAACAGCCGCGTTTTTGTGTATTGTTTAAGGTCCTGGCCACCAAGAGACAAATCGGCATTGCAGCTCGATTTTAATCGCCTTCTTTTTCTTTTGTGATCACATTTTCTTTTTCTTTTATATTCAAAAATTAACAAAACAAACAATTACAAACAACACACTAAGACATGGAACGCGTCTCAGAGCCAAAAAACACAGCGAGGAAAGCTGGGAGGGAGGGAGACAAAAAACACATGCAGAAACAGACACACACAGAAAAACACACGACAAGGGACCAATCACGTGTGCAGGTTGAGGTCCAGGCTGTAGCACAAGGCCAAAGGGCCATGCCCGGATAGACATGTCATGAGAAGGTTTCCAACTGGTTGCGATCATTCTCTTTGCAGCTGTAAGTCCAGCAAACACGACACGTTTCTGAGTCCCCGAGAGCTGAAGGGCTGACAGATCATTTAAAATCAAGACCTTAACAGTGATAGGTACAGGAACGTTAAACAAGGCGGAGATTTTGGAGGCAATACTGTTCTAGAACTGACCAACAGGAGCATACTCCCAGAACGTGTAGATATGAGCCTTGTGTTTTAATTGGGCAGAAAGTGCGTAGAGGGCTGTTAATTATTTTCATGTAGTGCATTTTCAGGGGGGTGAGATATGTCCTATGGATGAAATTTTTGTGAATCTGCCGATGGTATGGATTGCAAGATACTTCTGGAATGTTAGACCATACATCATGCCAGTCGAGATCGATACCCAGGACCGGGGAAACACATGCCCAGATCCTCTCAATAGGAAGGGCCAGATACCACCAAGAACTTATATTGCCTTCTTTTGACTGAAAGTACTGCCAAACAACACTTTTTCTGCTCACAAGTTCCATATTCACTTGTTCACAGCCTACTGCATCTGCATCGAACGGTCCACCTTTGTAGACACCTTCCGGCAATCAACGGCGCCGTCCTTACGTTGAGCAGCGTGTCGTGCCTAGTGCAAGCATAGGGTTCAAAACAATTCTAAGGTTTTGCAGAAACCAAACCCGGTCAAAAAGCCCAACATTTGGTCGAATCCAAACCCAAATCAGTGCATACTTAATTCTAATGTATGGATGCAGTGCTTAACCAATTTCACTATTAACCGTACTTTAAAACGTCATGGTTAATTAATCGTAAAGGCTCCACTACACAAAGTGTTAACTGACTGCAATTCATGTGTGTGTGTGTGCCGTTCTTATTAAACCTCCTTGACCACATAAATGTTTGCGTTTGCGCGCACACACGGCACATCTGACGCCGGTCTGGTGACCGCCAGTATTCACTGTCAGAGTGTGGCTCTCCGTGGTGGGGTAACTTACTGCTGCAATTTATTAACATTACATAAAGTTATCAAACACCAGGAAAACACAAAGCAGAGCCAGCCTCCAACCTCAGGGCAGCTGCAGCTGCAACGGGGAATTCACGTTTTTTAGCTTGTCAACTTAACCAATTGGCTAATATCAGCCAGTTTAATGTTAATGGTAACGTTACGGTTAACAGCTAACAAGTCAGAAGCCACCGTTTGCATTTACGGTGAGCAAACTGACGATAGCGTTATGTTCTTATGAATCAAACCTCTGCAACCGCACAATCATGTAACTGACGTTACCACTTAACGTTACTTACTTATGCCTCTTCATCCCCTGTGGGACCTAAGGCTGTAAAGAGATCTCTCCATCACATTTCTTCCTTGGCAACATGCTGCTCATCTACCTGGGAAAGGTTGCGTCTTGTGTAGCAGCTCCTTCAACTTTAAGACAACCGCTAGCAGGACCCATAAAGGACCAACTTCTTCTTAAGAAGGACAGCACAGTTGTTGCCAACTTGATTGATTCTCTTCTAGTCTCTAATCTTTTCAGACAATTGAAATAAAAACTTTGATAATTGATCATATGATCATTTTAATAATATGAACATTCAAATCTGTTACTAATTTCTGTTTGGAAAAGTAGCAATAAATAACACACTAAAATCTAGTGTTCATGTAATTTCATACACTATCAATAAAATAATTCATGCATAATAATCGTAGTAATCCTGAAACCTTGATTATTTTTTTTACAGACTTTAATTGTACAAATCAAATCTTTGATTGTCCCTATTCTACTCGGGCCTTTCATGGACCTCTTTGTGCCTGCCTTTGTGGTGCTCGCATTATCAAAACATGTCAAGGCATTCATTCTGAGGACTATTTAGCCTTTTGATTATTGCTTTTTTTTCATTTTCTTTTTCTTGACACATTGAACCCCCATCGACATTGCATCTCTTTCGAGCAGTGAACACATTAGAAGCCATTTTGTTTGTACAATCACCTTACTTTGCCTTCAACCCACACAATTAAACAATGCTCTTTTTAACCCTAACTTGTGTGTTCATGTGCCTTGGCATGCCTTTTCAACCATAGAAAATCTGATAAAATATGTAGTCAAAGCCGTATGAACTTTTTTAGAAGAATCCACTGCATTGAGAATCCTGCCTTTACTGGCAGCCCTAAATGGACTCTTCCACAAGGCAAAACCGGGCATCCCAGAGGAAATCTAAAGAGATCTAGACAACCCTTCCTGTGCACTCACTTATTCATGTGGGGATGTGGAAGGAAGGAGGGAAGGATGCACGCTGACCCAGTAAGCCAAAGGCTATATGGCCTAATGCAATGCAGGATGAATGTGCTGAAAGGCTTGCAGGACAGATATCAGATAAGGTCAGGGGGAAAAGGGATTTGCCATCCATTCCTGGGGATTTGATAAGTAGACCATTGCCATCATGTCCCCTGTATCACTGACACCTCAGGCTTAGTATGAGGATATGAAAGGTCCGATGGGCAGTGGAAATAAGTTGGGTCAAATCTGCAGTGGGTAATAGTTTGGCACACCAATAACTTCACTGATGGGTCATTTAGATTATTTGTTTTGGATTCAAATACAAAAAAGAAATGCATTTTAACAAAATGACATGTCATTCATTTGGTAATGTGAGGACCATGTCCGAGGTGGTGCAGAATATCTTTTGCTGTGTAAGCTACACAGTCATATAAAGAGTAAGGAAAAAAAAGGGGTGCATATTGAAAAATGATAATCCGAATAGTACAATCAGGTTTAATGTCCTCCAACCCAAGTTCCGTTTGGACTCCTTCCATCAACTTAACAGCCGCTCTGGCAGCTGTTTCTGAAGTCCTATAACCTCTGATGATAATTTTAACCCCCATGCCATAGAGAGGGGATTTATTCAAATTAGGCCTGTCATTATCCCCAAGATCACTCCACTGAATATTACTTACTGATGTCGAGTCAGTGGCAGAATGTCCTACTCTGCACCGCCTGACCGTGTCACTCCAAACCCCGGGGAAAGTTAAGCTGAATGTAATATGCAAGCTGGCTTGAGATGCATCAAAGTATTGGCAGGCATTACCAAATGTACTAAATTTAGTTTTTTCATCTTTCGGGGAAAAGGGCCACACAATTAAAGGCAGTTAAACTGATGCACAGCCCAATTTCCATTTTTTTCACCACATGTCAAAGAGGGTTGGTTAAGGTGTCCTGCATCACACTGAACGTGTTACAGGACCCGGAGAAGTACTGCTACGTCCTTGTGCATCTGAACGGCATAGAGTGCAGGACCAGATAAGTGGGGTTACAGTGTGAATATAGAATAATGAACATAGACAAAAGGAAGATGGATCACATTAATCTGAGCAGCACAGTCCCCTCCCCAGCTCTTTTTCCTGTGAATACTGCAGTTGTGTAGCTGACACCGCAGCCTTCCCTTTGATGAGCAATTAGCATACCCTCGCCTGAGTTTGTATCACGATGATCCATTCATTTCCGTGGTGTAATTATGTGTATAAGGCTGCTCATTTGGAAAACATTGAACTCATCAATCTTTTTGCACCCGTTTTCTAATTCGGCCCATTGAGAGAACCCGGGGGGACACCAAAACTGCACTTAATTGTCCTCATTCCAGACAGCTTCTAATTACAACTCGTACTTTAGATCTCGTTAGAAAAAGTTCAGGATCCTCCTTGCCTTTTTTTCCTCTGCTGAACTGTTCTCAATGTAGGGAGAAAGTAAGGAGACAGAGAAATTCCCTCGTCACCTTACCCTCTGGCAGCTGTGCCCTGGATAAACAAACATGCGTCGCTGCACATCAGTCAGCCGGTTAGGAGCTGGGGTTTGATTAAAAAGCTCCCTCTGCTGTATCTCCATGGCATGGCTCCTGTGAATGGCCAGATTAATAAATGAATGAATAACTCTTGTTGAATTGGAGGGACCGAGTGGTTGTCTTAACAGCTGATGTACTGTATTGTGTTATGTTGACTTGATTGAGTGATGAGCAAAGCATATTAAGTCACACTGTAAATCAGTGGAGTCCTGATTAGCACTTTAATGAGGTAATTACTAGCAAGAGCACGTGTTTCTTACCTATCCTATTGTATCTAGTTTCAGCAAGAGAGCAAGTGTTGGACCTGACCTGATACTGACACAGATGGAGGAGTGAATTTCAGTTGCTCATCATGGTATAACCTAAATAGGCAATGGAACATTTTGCTCGTCTGGTGGACATGGAAAAAAAGCCCTGGTAAACGCTGGGTATCGCTTGGGTTTTCTCCAATAGTGGTACTAAAGAGATACTTGTAAAACAGTACAAGTGCCTAAACGGTGCCTGAAGCAGCGGAAAACCTCCGGTTTTTAGCTTTGCTGCATCTCACTATTTAATTTTTTTTGTGTTTTAGAATGGCAACCTGGCTAAAATAAGAGCAGAAGGGCATGTTGTACTTGCTGCTGTCCAGTGTATTTATCAAAGCCAAAAGCCCAGGCTTGGCCAACATACTGAGTTGCATCTTATCTTTCGCAATTAACCCTGTTACTGTTTGGGTAATTTCTAGAGTTATGGAGTTGTGCTTAGGCAGCCAGTGATCCCTGTCAGGTGGTGTTTTGCTTACTTGACATACTGGTGTTCGGCTTTTTAGCCATGCAATTATGGTACATGGCTTTGTGGTGTTTTATTAAGCGGTGATACATGTAAATAGAGTTGTGCTGGGAAGTAGCACAGTTAGCAGGGCAGGTTTTTAAACAATACCTGATGGTGTGCAGCTACTTGTCACGTTGATGCTTCCTCTGCAGCCTGCTTTACTCTCGCTTGTCATGTGAGCAGAGTGTAATCACTGCCTTTTACAGTTAGATAATCTAATTTTAAAGTATTGCAATTTAGTTACGCTGCGCTTCCATAAGTGCTGCTTGTGATGTCTGACGTCAGACAACTGTGAAGTTTCTGACTTCCGAGTTGCCCGGAACCTGTGTGAATGGTGAGGAATTCTGGGAGATCTACCATGCAACGGGGGCCATTTTGTAATGTGGCTGCCGATTCTGCAAAAGAATGTAGCACCCCTCTACTACATGCCCCAGGAGTAAATAATGAAACGAATGATGGCTGATTGATTGGTATTAAGATGCTTCTGTTTAGGGATGCACAATTAATCAAATTTGAATCACGATCACGATTTTGGCTTCCCACGAACAAATTTGTGTGATCGAGCAATATTATAAACGCGTCAATCCGTGCCTGTGTTTGGATCTCTCCTCTTATTCTCCGCGCAGCCCCGCGCCCATTCACACCCACACGGCTCCCCACAGCAGGCACAGCGGCGGTGCACACTTCTGTCAGCAGTACATTGTTGAGCATGAGAGGCAAACCTGTATTTGAACCAGTCTTTTCCCTGGTGACTTCGCTTTTGAGGCCGCCACGGTAAAAAACACCTTTCTCACGTGTGAGACGGAACATGCTGGACCTGGGCGAGAGATGTGACCCATGGCCAGAATATCACAGTTCATACACACGACGTGTGTAACTCCGCTGACCCGCCATTCGATCCGTGCTGGACCCGTTCATAATGAATCAGCTGTCACTCTGTTAGTAGCATACGCACCCCCCCAAAACAAGTGAAGGATTTCTCTCACACATCATTTAAAAAAATATATATATAATGTATACCCTAGGCTATTTATTTTAGATAATTTTCATTTACCTGTGTTGTAGCTGTATATTATCAAACAGGTAGGGAAACCCTGTCTTTGCATTTAGTTTTAATCCCAATATTTTTAATAAAAGAGCTTTTGAAAAGTGGCTGCTGACTTAAAAATAACTTAAAAACATTTAGCCCACTTTAGTGCCTAAAGGAGTTTGGAGGTTATGATGCTGGGGAGTGTGGCAAGCTGGTTTAGGTGTTGACCATATGAGGGGCATGCGACAGCAAGGGCGGGGGGACTAGCTATAAGACTTTGCTCCATGAAATGTCAGGTCTCAGTTCAGGGACACACTTTTAAACAGTAGAACTTTCTATTTAGCCCCAATTTGTTTTGCAGTGAAGCACTTGTAGCACACGATGGATGTGAAAGCAATTATAAATAACCTATAGGCTATGTATAGCAGCTTAATGTGACAATAAAATTTGTTTTGGTTCAAATCAACAAATAATCGTGATACTTAATCGTGATCTCAATATTGATCAAAATATTCGGAATGATCATTTTTGGCCATAATCGTGCAGCCCTACTTCTGTTCCAGGGTCCACTTATTGTGCATGTTGGCTCACTGTTGCCATGCTAAGGTTATTAGTAACCCATGCTTTTTCTACTATGACAAGTCAAATGTCCGCTGTGAACAGGGTCCCTGGGGGTCAAGCAAATCATGCTTTAGAATTACACAGCATGAACATATGAACAACAGACAAATCACAAATAAATGACTAAATAAAATGAAATAAACATTTTGGACAAGTTTCATTTGCAGTTGCTAATGTTTCTGTCCTTCTGCCACTGAGCTTTAGAGCTGTAGAGCGCAGAGTTGCTGCTATGGCAACAGTGGGAAGCTCCCATAGGCAGCAGAGAACAGTGATGGGCCTCTGGATTTTAAGGTGTAACTGGACTAAAGGAAGATTCATTTATCGGATTGAGAATCCATTGTATAATTTTGCTCTCCAACTGGGTTAGTGTTCCCCTCTGTGAGGTTCATTATAATATAGTATGTGTGTGTAATTTCATGAACATATTTATTCTTTTCCTGCTGAATGTTGTACAAAAAGTCAGACTTTGGACTTACAAAAACACAAGTTCAAGGGGATATAGAGACACACACACATTTTCCCGCTCTTGCCTATAGAGAACAACTGTTAAACATGTAAAACACGGTACCACACACACACACACACACACACACACACACACACACACACACACACACACACACACACACACACACACAGACCCCAGCCGCCTGCTAAACATCAAGGTCAAAACCTGATCTGTGTCTACCTGAGCCAGATCACACAGCTGGACCACTGGGAAGCTAATGACCTTGCACACACAAACACACACACACACACACAAACACACACACACACACACACACACACTTCTAGCAAATGCATTATTCAGATAGTTACGTACATGTAAACATCTCTTTAATTCAATACTACTGTATATTTGAATGGCATTGTTGACTTGTCGGTTCTGACTTAACAGCCAGAGTTATATCATTATGTAAACAAGGGTCCTGCCATCACTATTTTTTTCACTTCTTTAAACTTCACTGACTCAAATAGGGGTCACATTTGTAGGACAATTGCCCTTCAGCTTTGTAATACAGTCAATGCATAAACCGTCTGTGTGCACGTAAGCACACAGACTTTTAGGTAGCGTACAGCGGTAGAGAAAAAGTGTGAAAGTTGGTGTGGCGACCTAAAGCCCCAGGTGAACTGAGTGCGAACTCGTTTGAACCCCAACCAAAGTAAGACCTGGAAGTAGTTTTCAGAAAATGCAGTGGGATTTATGTCCAGCTGAGAGAAGTCTCCACAGAGCACAATAAGCAGTAGGGTGTGCCCAAGGGACAAGCTGCTTCATCATTGTATTGATTTGTACCAGTGCTTAACTGACTAGATCGTAGCAAGGAGTTTCATGATTGATTATTGATATCAGAGAGTGTCATCAACCCAAAGCATTAATGAAGCCTCTTCTTCTGGCAGTGACTCTCAATTCTCATTTGAATTGGAAACAAGGCGAGAGCACGGGCTGTATGCATGGTAGAGTGAGTTTGTGTGCAGCAGGAGCAGAGAGAGAAGCACCTGAATCCTAATCACATTTGTTGTTGCAATCGAATGCACACAAGCTGATTTCATAGAATATTTAACGACAAAACTACTGGCTGTAAAGAATAACTTTATGCAAATTGGGGTCTAAAACAAGTTTGCAACACATTTTCTTGTCTCAGCTCCTCTGTGATCTCAGAACAAGTGCATAAATAACACCTAAAGGATGAACTTTCCTCAGCCTCAACATAATAACTCTACCTCAGTTTGGACCAGCAATTTGCGTGTGTGTGTGTGTGTGAGAGTGTGTACGTGCATGCTTGTGCAAGTGCGTGTGCGTGCTCTTACACTTTGTGATTTTGAATCCTCAACATAATTTTCTTAATTTGCTCGATTATCAAGGAAGACCCACCTGGAGTAACGCCACAGGATAATCCTGTTTTGCTCAGTATACGATTCAGAGAGAAAACCCGTTGGGGAACTAGAGCCAGATACAGTATATTTGGGACTGAAAATGCTTTTTTAAACCTCTTTACTGGTTAAGGCCGAACAGATCAAATAATTAGTTTAGTTTTATTTGCATTTTACCTTGAAAAAGCCTGGGGCTCTAAATCTTAGAGCTTTTGTTTCTTGAAAGTATTTAACAAATACCGGTATAACGTTTCTTCTCCTCTAGTCAAACGTTATTCTCTTTAGTTTAAAACGTTTCCCTGGTTAGTGGGGAAGCATACCGCTGAAACAAATGTTGTAATGCCTCCTTAGCAATTTGTTTTGTTGCTAAATTGTGTGTAAAGTGAGCTGCAATATTAAATCCCCTATTTCAGGTAATGGTATGCTAAGGAACCGTTTATTTGCTGGATTAAAATTTTTCCTCAGCGGAGGTACGTAGTTAGCAAATATACGCCCACTGACGCACAAAGTTTATTTACGACAGTAGTAGTGCTCATGGTAAAAATGTTATGTAAGGTCCACATTGCACCATATGATGTATTTTTTCATTAACTTTGTGTGATATCTGTAAAGCTGAACGGACTCACAGTAGTCACGTTATAACGTTAACAGATTTTATTGTGGTCCGAAGACTGTTTCTGAGAGAGAAAGCACACTAACATAATATCCTGAAATATAATTGTAAGAAACCTGATGCTTTTGATGGCAAATAAAGCAAACTGTTGCTGAAAAGGAGATGCATGCTGTATTCACTTTGGTTACTGTACTATTGACAACTCACCACTCCCCACCCCCGCTGCAAAAACTAATTCTAGCAGAAACTCTGGAAACATTTGCCGAATCTTTTTTAATGTCCTAACACTTATATCCTCATAACAGAGATGCCACTCACTGTTTTTCCTCGCAGACTTTGTTCATGCTAATGTTCCAAGGAGTTGATTAGCATTTCATCATTTTTTTCCTGTTGGAACTCAACTTAAAGAGTTCAATGCTGACTCAGAGAGACATTTATACGTGTAGTAAGCCAGACTGCTTGGGTTGTCACTAAAGCGACATGATAGATTTTTTGGAGAGTTTTATTAGAAAATGCGTGCAGTATTATTTGATCCTCAGAGGTAAGTCGCTCATAGTTTTGAAATGTTTTCGCAAATTTGTCAGGAATTCAACAGTAATCAGTTTAAATTAGTCAAGAGTGATATGTTACTACTGTTGAGGCAAACGTATGCCTTTTCATTTGTTGTGCGTCTCTATTTATTCTAAAGGTATGACGATGTCAGGCAATCAATTCCCTCAAGGACAGCACAGCCGCATTCACACCCAGTGACAGAATGTACACAGGCCACAATGTAGCTTCTTTCTCTCAGACTTACATTAATGCAGTTGTCAAAATGTGATTAGTGTATCATGTTTATCATTTGATACACAATCACCATAGTGATGTAGCAATGATTTAATAGAGGATTCTGTATCCATGTGCTAACAGCTTCCCTATTAATAAAATGTCTAAATCAGGTTTTCTAATGTATATTATAAGATGGGAGGCTGCATTCTGTCTCACTGGCTCAAAGCTCATCTCAGGTGGTAATTTGCTGCCTATTGTCCATTTAAAGGCAAGACAAGGCAGGTTTATTTGTATAGACAGATTCCAGTTAATTCATCCAGCTGGAAAACCACGAGTGTCTAGCTCTCTGCTAAAGTAATTTGCCAATGTACTAGGGCTGCTCGATTATGAAAAAATATAAAAATACTAATCACGATTATTTTGGTCAATATGGAAATCATTTATTTAAACACTATTACCCATTTGACTTTTGGCAAGCTGTTGCATTCATTGAACTTAAAAAAACTAAAACGGTTAAACAAATCAACAGTGAAAACACCATGAACTTTGACATTTCACTTAATACTTTTCCCTTTTCCTAAACATAATTAATATAAAAAATATATTCAAATGTTGGCTGAGTGAGTTTAGCCTTCAGGAGGGGCAAAGGTGTGTGTCATTCAGAACAGGACAAAATAAGAGTTTGCTTGCAAAATGTAATGTGCAAAATAATTGTTTTTCTCGATTGCCATCTTTTTGTATCTTTTTGTCGTTTAGGAGCCGCAATCGCAATTTAAAGTTGGCTTCATCTTGCAACCTGTACCCTGTGATACCTGAAATAGTTCCCAGTTTGTGCTCTGGTGTTGTTTCTGTAGGAATACCTCCATCTTAACCTTCACTTCCCAACATCTACACACTTGCACACAAACATTTACACTCACTTATTCTGCTTTAGCCTCGACCCGAGGGACAGGAGGCCTGTGTACTACTGCCTGTCCAGATGTGCACATAGAACTGCACCCTTTACGTCACTGGGGATTGTTTGCAAACACGCTGAACCTGCACACACACACACACACACACACACACACACACACACACACACACACACACACACACACATACTGACACAAAGTTTGCGGTGGTATAAACGAAAGAGCGTGGAGTTTGATTCTGTGGGAATATAGACTCTTGGGTCTTGCGCTTCATGACTCAGAGGTGGTGATGGGCAAAATTACAATTTCATAACATTTTATAGGATTACGATATTAGATAGACGAAGCATTAAATTAATGCTGGTGGACTGAAATGGGGATGACGCATATTTCTATTCAATTTCCATTTCCAGACAAGAAGAAATAATATGAATGTGGAACTATATTATCAGAAAAAAGTTACTGCGAGCTTGCAATTGTTTTAATGCTAGAGAGACTCTGAAGACTCAAGAATACAAATGTGTTTTTCCATTACATGCATATCCCTGCTGTAGAACAACCCCCCCCCCACCCAAAATACAAAAACTAAAAACAAAACAAAAACTGGATACACATCTTGGTGTTACCAGCCCATTCTTTAAGCTTGTGATTACATTCATGGTGGTTTGGTTGTGGTCGTACTGTAAGTTGTCCAGATGCACCGTAACAGGCTCAAGCCCCGAGCCTCATCTGTTCAGATCCACCTCACGACCGTTGCTTCTCATCCCATCTGTCTTTTGCTGTCGCTCTCTGCTTAACAGCATGTACTGATTAAGGAAAAAAAAAAGTTTAAAAAAGAAAATGAAGTCTCGAGTTCTGCGGGCCAGTGGGGAGACTTAAAGCCCATGTGTCACATCATGTGTGCTGCCTGTGACTGGGCAATAAAAAAAAATTGCGCATATGAACTCAATAAACATTAGTATCCTTTCTGTTGTGTGCAACACACAGTCCCATAAAGGGTTAACAGTGCATGCATGTGCTTATTATTTGTAGGCTGTTACTAGGGCTGTAATCAACCAAAGAAAATCTTGGTCGACTGAAGTCCGGAACCTTCGACTAAAAATCGATTATTAGGGGGGGGGGGGGTGTGTGGAGGGGCGAAAAAACTGCACTGTCCCGCAGTACTTGTCCGTGCAGGCTATTTGCAATATATTAAATCTTTTTGGACCTAATTATTTTGCACTGAAATGACACTCTTCTGTTGGCTCTGACAGCGCCACATCAGCGCGCTGTGCATGTCCTCGCACGGAGCGGCTGAACATCGGAGCTCGGTTCCGCGGCTGAGACACGAATAAACTATTAAACTCTTGAACACAAAAGGCGGGTCCACTTTAATATACATACTGTTTATTTAAACATATCTGTGGTCAAGCTCAGTGCCTCGCTGTGTTGCATTAACTCTGAAACTTTATCTTTGAGTCCCTTACATTTTGGGTTAGTCCATGCATGATGGTGTGGCGTTCTGGCGCTGTATATTAACAAGTTCTTAAAACCTCAGCCCTCCATAACAGCAATGGGCTTCATATCCTGACCAATAAAGTCGACAGTTCCTTCCATGATATTATTTTTGCGTTTAGATGGTAGTGGCTTAACATCCAGCGTGGTCTGGGGAACGCTACCGTTGTTGCGGGTTGGTGCGCCTGTAGTTATAAAACGATTATTAGACTATGAAATATGCCCATTCTGATATGTTCATATAGTCTACTCCAAACAGACAGGGCAACCTAATGCAGAAAAGTTAGCTTACCGTTTTTAGGTGATATTCCATGTTTGTATTCGAGCTGCGATACGCAAAATGTGACTTGCAAACTATGCATTTGACTTTTTTCGTTATCTATTTTTGTATAATGCTGCCATACTGCCGATGTCATCGACATGGTAGAGGAGGACTGACTGTAAATTAAACACTCCCAATTAAATAAATATTCACCAAACCACTAAACAAAGGCTTTCTAGTGGGTTGGGCTAATCCAAAAAAGTGAAAACAAGGGGGGTGTTCTGAAGACATATTGTTACCTGTGAAACAGGGACGCTCTGAAAACACCCCAATTAGCAATAAGTGCTTTCCACCCACAGAACGTAACGGCCTATGCTTCCACCAGATGAAATAACAAAGCAAAAAATCAACCAATCACAATTTTGGTCGAGCCAGAACGTATCGACCAACAAATCTATCAGTCGACTGGGGGATTACAGCCCTAGCTGTTACTGGTGCAAAGTTGCTAATTGGGTGAAAGGATTGGAACAAATGCTTGTGTAACAGACAGACACAACTTGCTTCAGCCTCCAGACTGTGGTTTGGTCTTCACTATATTCAGCTGGGCTTGGTTCTCCAAGAGCTGTAGCATTCATTTTTAACAAACTGTAGCTTGTGCTGAACATTCTCTGATACTGCTTACTGCTATCTGACTCGTCTTTGACTGCTGGCACACCTGGGTCCCTGGGCACAGCCATCTTTCTATCTCCCTCCTGCACACACACACACCACAAACACAGTGTAGCGCTCAGTGCGCCTCACTACTCAGCTTATCTGACCACGACTATTTTCTGACAGTATTTCCTTTTCCTTTCCATTTTGGATCGTCCCGTATCGTGTGCCCACATGACAGATCAGGCATGTTTTTGTGCACCTATTCTTTGTCATCTGCCACTGACCCCAGCTGCAGTTCTTCAGTTTTTTCTCTAAATTAGCCAGGAACATGCATAATGACATCACTTTACAGATTTACATACCGGCTGCTCCCCCTTTACCTACAAAGTACCTAGCACATCTGCTGTCAAGATGCATAATGGACATTTATGTAGTTGTAAGATAATTTCATATTCTATTCTATAATTCTATTGAAAATATCTATCTGTCAATTCATTACAAGGTAGCACTTATTGTTTGGGTAAGGCAACATGACGATATGGGTTGGGTACAAACTCTGTACTTTTTTGGGTACCGACCAAATGATGTTGTTGCTACAGATGACCATATATATATTGTGACAATTTAAATTTGTCAACTATCAGATATTTTACCATAATCTTTATTTCTACCTTTAAATAGGTTTTATTTGTCCATTGTGGACAATACTGCGAATCAATTAGCAGGACTGATTTATGACAATATTGAGTTTTTTAATTTAATTAAGGTAATTGATTTATGTTAATTGGCTGGATTAACCAAAAAAAGTGTTTAATTATATTGCACCTTTTGAACAAATTGAATGCACTTCGAAGCTATTTCTTTAGAAGCAATGAATCAAACGGGCTGTTAAAAAAAGTCAAATGTTTATAAAATAAATCATAATAATTAACACTAAAATGTTTGTTTTTTAAATAAATAATTTTTTTAATAACACTACATAAAAGCCATAGAATGAAATATTTAAAGGAACGCGCCGGCTTATTGGGACTTTAGCTCATTAACCGTATACCCAGAGTTAGACAAGTCGATACACACCCTTCTCATCTCCGTGTGGCTGGGACTCTGTCTGACGCTCCTAGCATTAGCTTAGCCTAGCAAAGATCCTGCGGGTAACTGGTTCTAACTAGCTACTGCTCCCAATAAGTGACAAAATAACGCCAACATGTTCCTCTTTACAGAACAAATGAATAAACAGTGACCACCCTATTCATGTGATGCTGTTACTAACGTTACCACAGTTAGTTCTCTGAAAACACAACGGAACACTTAGCGTAGCTGCAGGGGATCCACTTTGTCCGGTCTGTACTATCGATGGGATGGCCGTATCCTTCAGCACACGTTTCATGGTCTGTGTGGCTAATTCAATTTTTTCATTACGATCATCCTCAGTGAAAGGTTCTGAGTAAACACGATGGTTCTGGAAGGTGGCCACCGGTGTATTTAGATCCATATCCAGAGCAAGCATAGCCATAGATTCAGCGGTCAGTGTTTTCAGTTGGAATTCCATGAAACATCATGGTGTTACCTGGTCTCCCCTGTTAATTGTCACAGCAAGCACCCATGATTTTAAACCATCATTTTAGTATCTAGTAATTGTTGACTCTATTACTCCAACTCTGGGCAAACTCCAGGCGAACTCTCTGCTCCTTGACCGGGCTTGTCAGGTGCTGCGAGCAAATCACTCCGCCCAAGTAGAAGTACCAGTGCTTCACATTTCTGAGAATATAGTTCCCTGTTTGTATATGGTTAGAATCTGCAGAATCGGCAGAATCTTTGCTAGGTTAAGCTAATGCTGGAGGAGTCAGACAGAGTTACAGCGGAGATGAGAAGAGTATGTATCAACTTGACTAACTCTGGGGGTAACGGTGAACAAGCTAAAGTCCAAATAAGTCGTAGAACATTATTGTTCTCATTATGCTTTACTAACAACATCCTATGACCGCTGTTGCCAGGCCAGTTGCGACTTTACTTCCTATCATTACAGGTAAGCAGTGATTTGCAAGTGCTAATTATCAGTAAATTAAGTGTGCACATGAGAAATAATGCTTTGCCTTCAACCACATTAATAATTCCCCATTTAAGTTATTTAGCCAGCAAAAAATTCACATAAAATGAAAAAGGCATCTTAGTTTCTGTGTTCACATAAACTTCCTTTATCAAGGAACATAAAGACCTTCCAACAGTCAGGCTATAAAAATGTGCTTGGAAGCACAAATAAACTTCTCCACGATTCGGACCAGTGAGTTTCCCAAATACAGTACTGAATAAAACAATCGGACAGCCTTAAGGTGCTTCTCGTTTACATTTCTCATTTATTTTGCCGGGAAGATTTCACTGGTTTTGGGGTTTTCTATTTGTAAGAAAAGTTGCAAAGACAAACAGTTTTTAAAGTCCTAGTCTTTACCCTGACAATATGGCTCTTTGACTTTAAAGGATGGCGTGAAGAAAGGTGCTATTATTCTGCTGCAGCAGAAATCTTTACACTCCTTATGTGGCTGTTGAGGAAAGGAAGTGTTAATTGATACTTAGCCACTGCTGTGGT
>NC_048424.1:14460972-14468321 GCF_013103735.1 Etheostoma cragini
ATCTGGAGGAGTACAGTATGACAGTGAGAAGAAGAGAGTGAGAGTGTAAATGAAAGGGCTGGATGTATGCGTGGTCTACAAAAACTAGTGAACACAAAATGAAAGCTAATGCTTTTTTAAAACAATAATTGCCACTCAATTCAAAAGTGCTTTTGTAATAAACAGTGTTTACTATAGCAAAGTCATGGGTCAGCAAACTGGCCTGCTGATGCATTTTTGAACAAGACACAAATACCTACACTACCAGTCAAAAGATTGGGATCACTTTCCATCCCACTCCATTATAGACAGAATACCAGCTGATCTGAGTGGGTGGCTGATCTTTAATCCAATATCTGCAATGCCCATTATCGGCAACCATTCCTCCAATGTTCCAAAGGCACATTCTGTTTACTAATCTGATATCATTTAAAAAAACTAACTAGAAAAACATGGAGAACCCTTTTTGCAAATATGTAAGCACATGATGTAATCTGAAAACTGCTGCCCTGGTTACAAAAACAATGCAACTGATTTTAGCTGGTATTCTGTCTATAATGGAGTGCAACGGAAATTTCTAAGTGACCCCAAACTTTTGCCATTGTGTAGCTGGGTGGAACCTCTGGTTTCCTACAAATGCTTGAACTTTTCCTCACACTTTTGTCATGTCCAGTAGTGAGCTGGTGGCAATTATATAATTTCTGCTGTTGATTTGATTTCGGCCAGAGGCGCCGACCGTCTAGCCCGCATTTATAAGGTACATTTTGTCCAAAGCACTAAAAACAATTGTCTCTCATATCCATACACACATTAATGGGTGCTGGTTACCATGAAAGGTGCTGCCCTAGCCATCACTGGCAATTTGAAGTTCAATGTCTTGCCTGAGGACACTTGGACATGCGTCATTGTGATTAGTGGACGACCTGCTCTCCCTGCTGGGTCACTGCCGCCCCAGCAACAGCATGAAAAAAAAAACAATTTTGGGAAGTAAAGCATCACCAACCAAAATCTTAATGTTGCAAGTTTTCTATCTAAATCAGGTGCAAACCTTCAAGAATTTTCCAAAAATTGTCAAAAGAAAATGAATGCTCATTAATGTAGGTTTCCATCACACTCCTGATTGATGTGTAAAGACGACACAATACTCAGCGATGGGAACTCCGAGCTCTGTCTGTCTGGGGCAGATCAGCTGCCGGCCATTCTATAAATACATCTAATAAAGCGAGACGTATACTTGTGTGTCCATGTTTGGGGACGTGGTTGGCGGAAAAGTAACCTGCTCGTCACACGCAGACGCCATATGCAGAACGCTTTAAAACAGCGGTGGCAGGGGGGGCACTAAACCTGTATGGAAAGTAACACCTCTGCTGGTTAATGATTGCACAACTAGGGCTGGGTACCTTTCACATCTGAGCCACTACTAGTTCCGATACTGGTACCTGAAATTCAGTTCCTGGTACCCAACAATACTTTTTACCGTACTTTCCCACTGTAATTAGAAAAAAGGATTTCAGTTGTGAAAATTATTCCATACCTATTTACTTCAACAATACTGCAGAGCCAATGTAGTTTGTTCCGTCCTCCACACCTCTGCGTGCAGGTGCGTGTGTGTCGGCCCTCCGCTCTCTGTCAATATGCAGAGAAGACCGATAAGCTTGCGCTTAAATTTGGCACGTTTGATTTTACCTGAACCAATACTCTGTTTCGTACACAACACTACATACGACACTAGACAACACCATCTCTCTCTCTCTCTCTCTCTCTCTCTCTCTCTCTGCCCACACACACACAAACAGTCCGGTTCTGGTGGTTGATTAACGCAGATATGTGCTGATTAACCATCATAACAGGCCGGGTGAGTAGCACACTGCCATGAGTCCGTGACACTAATTTCTGTTTACTCCACATTTTCATTGTGATATTTGGTGATTACAAACTGAATCTACAACGTTCTCTGTCAGGTAAATCAGTGAGTTAGTAGTAGGGTATACAGGGGAGTTGCATATTAAGTAGTTTTGGGGTACAATTTGGCTTTGATAAATCCTACAAGCAGCAATACCACAGGCCAAGCAATCGACCCATTCCAAACAGGCACATTTTCAACAGGCACTGTACCAGTAGTACTAATTGCTGATCCTATTATAAGACAAGCCAGTAAAAAAGCAATTAATTTGTTTTGACAGCATAACATATAGTTGATATGTGTTATTTTTAAAGTTTGATCACTGTAAGTGACACAAAATGCATAAGATAAATTGAACAGTTGTTTTGCTTGCCTTCATTGCTGCGATTCTGTTTCTGCGTGTGACGCAGCAAAATGTCAAGCTCTGCAGGTACATTAGTTTCTTTCAACTTAGGCTTCTTACCAAGCTTAAGGCCTTTTTATCCTTCACAGACTTTGAGAGGGTTATACATGCTTTAATTACAACACTGAATGACTATTGTAATGCTCTGTATGTAGGAGTTAGCCAGGCCTCCCTCTCTCGACTACAGCTGGTTCAAAATGCTGCTGCTCGTCTCCTTACTGGAACTCGTAAGCGAGATCACATCACCCCTGTCCTTGCCTATCTCCGCTGGCTCCCAGTTACTTTTAGGATTGATTTTAAGATGTTATTGTTTGTTTTTAAAGCCCTCCATGGACTAGCTCCAGTCTACATAACTGATCTGTTGAAGCCACATGCTCCTTCAAGATCTTTAAGGTCTGCAAACCAGTCTCTTCTTGTTGCCCCTAAAACACGGCTGAAGAGTAGAGGGGATCGGGCTTTCTCAGCCGCAGCCCCGAGACTTTGGAGTGAGCTGCCTCTACATGTCAGACTGGCCCCCAGCCTTCCGGTCTTTAAATCGCGACTTAAAACACATTTTTATTCCCTGGCTTTTAATCCAGCATGAGAACTGTATGTTGTATTTGTCTGGTGTTGTATTCTGTCTATTTATTGTTCCATGTCTATATACAGCACTTTGGTCAACCTGGTTGTTTTTAAAAGTGCTTTAGAAATACAGTTGGATTGATTGATTGATTGATTGATTATACTTTAATAATGTATGATATGAAAAAGGCAATTGCGGCAAAGCTAAAAGATATATTTACTTTTTAAATGTAAGTAGTACGCTAAGGCCACACGGACAGAACATCTTATTGAAGGTAATGGCCTCAATTTTTGAAGAAAAAAAGGGTTGAACATATTGTATATGTATGTGTATGTATAATATATTATATATGTGTGTGTGTATATATAGGACAGGCCAAAGGTTTGGTTATACCTTCTCATTCAATGTGTTTCCTTTATTTTCATGACTATTAACATTGTAGATTCTCACTAAAGGCATCAAAACTATAAATGAACATATATGGAATTATGTACTTTACAAAAAGTGTGAAATAACTGAAAACATGTCTTATATTCTAGTTTGTTCAAAGTAGCCACTTTACTGCTTTGCACACTCTTCGCATTCTCTTGATGATCTTCAAGAGGTAGTCACCTGAAATGGTTTCCCAACAGTATTGGAGAAGTTCCCAGAGATGCTCAGCACCTGTTGGTCCTTTTGCTTTTACTCTGCAGTCCAGCTCACCCCAAACCGTCTCGATTGGGTTGCAGTCCTCATGTGACCTTCATTTCTTAAAGTAATGATGGCCACTTGTTTCTCTTTACTTAGCTGATTGGTTCTTGTCTTGCCATAATATGAATTCTAACAGTTGTCTAATAGGGCTGTCGGCTGTGTATCAACTTGACTTCTACACAACACAACTGATGGTCCCAACTCCAATAATAAGGCAATACATTACACTAATTAACCCTGACAAGGCACACCTGTGAATTTCAGGTGACTACCTCATGAAGCTCTTTGAGAGAACTCCAAGAGTTTATATATATGTTATGGCATTTTTTTTTTATGGCATTTTTTTGTATTGTTCTAAGATCAGGCTGGTAACATGCTTTACTTAAAATTATTATCAACAAATCCCATGAATAGACCAAAATTATTGAAAAATCATTGATAGTCAACACATTGAGATGGTTTGTTCCTCTATGCCAGTGACCTTCATTTTTGTCCAAAAACTATTAACATGATGAAGAAGATGGATAAAGAGCTGCTCTTATTGCAGTTTTGAGCGAAACCTAAACATTCACCAGTCCCACTTTTTCTAATAAGGAGTCAGCTATTCTGTCCTTAATATGAAAGGAGCATATTAAAAGCAACATAATATTCAGGACCTTTGGCCCAGCTTGTGAAATCCATTTGTTTGTGGGCAGTCAGGACTAAACTAATTGTGCTGATTAACGGTGGAGAAGCCCCCCGCTGATTAAAAAAGGCATTAGGAAGCAAAGTGAAGCGCTCAGGTCAAATGAATTTAGCTCTTTTTTTTTTTTTAATTTTTATCAACAGCAAGTAATTCACTAACATCAGAGTTTCTACAAAGCTGCAGCGGTGGTCTCTGTGAAGACTGGAGAGGGTGCACAACTATTCAGTACCATTACGTGCAGCAAGTTGCATGCCAAGGGAGTACTTGGCATCAAGGTGACAACATGCAGTATGTCAGCAGCATCTCATTTATATTTCAAAATATACTTTTTTATTTAGACTAAACCTGGCAATCACTGCCAACCTATTCCTAGTTAACACAGAAACAGCATTTGGATGCAAAAGCAGAACTATAACAAATGCTCTACATATGGATTGTCAGGTGAGAGGCAGATTAGTAAATCGGGACATGCACGAACGCTGTAGCAGCAGAGGGAAAAGCAGCTGCACATAATGAATAGCATATTTGACATCTTAAACTGGTCCAGTAGGTGTTGGCAGTATATAAGCGCAGCCGAAAGCATCAGCTGATTCAGGATGCAGCGCTGCTCAAGTTTTCTGCTGAACTAGCTGGCAGGCTTTGAGTCATTAATATTCATTAGTCAACACTCAAATGTCCAACTATCGGTTTCTAAGATAAGGTGTTACATTAGTCAAATAGTGGACGCCATGTTTTCGTATCAAATCCTGAAATACTAACATTTTGTTTGTCACACTGCAAGCAATATTGTGAGCAGCAGTTCTTTCTTTCTTTTATTTTTTCTTTAGACAATTCCAGAAGGAGCATGCTCCTCTGCTCTTTTATGGTCCTGCATCTGCAAAGCAGCTGTTGATATTCTTTCCAGGCAACAGCAAAACACCAAGCAACTCCAAAGCCTTTTGAAAAATGTGTGACTGACACATCATACAATTCGATCCTCAATTCCGTGCCTACACTACATACCTTTTTTCTGGTAAGTGCACACATACATCATAAGACTGCATAAAACAGCTGAACAAACCATAAATCATGCAGTCACAGATACATTTTCAGTGCTGTAGACTATAAGCTTTTGTCTTCTGCTTACACCGTAACTTTGAAAGTATTTTTTGTGATCACCACCCAAATGTATGTGCACACACATTAGCCTTGTGTTAAAGCAATATGCTGTTTCTAAATGTGGGGTCTCGTGTATTTATTAAAGCAGGAATGGCTATGGATCACTATTTGGACCTACGGTTGACTGAACATAAAGTGTGAGCGTGAGAGTTTTATGGCGAAATAGAGTGAGCCTGCATGTTTGAATGAAGCTTAAGCTTGCTACAGTTTCCTCAGATGCAGTGCTCACCAATTAAATTTGGCTGAATTTCAATGTACAAAAATCAATCAGGCTTCTTTTTAATCACAGCAAGTTGACTGGAAACTATTTTGCGAGATTCATTAGCGAAGAAGCCATTCGGCAGGTCAGGTGAAGTCGGAGCATGTTCTGCTGCAGTCTTTTCAAAAGCAAATTCACGAGTACACATCAGATGTGGACGTCTGAGAGATTGTTGGTAAATTGTTTTGCAGATGAAATGGGCAGGTGACAGGAAGCAAAAGGGCATATCACCGGCATACATCTCATTCTCAGAGCACCTTGGTATTGGCCTCCTATCTGATAGGAGCTTTCTCCTGCCACTTCACTGACTGTCCCCACAAGAGGAGAGCTCTCGGCTCCAACTCCAACCACTTTCCCATTATGCAAATGATTTCCCCGCAGAAAAGCTCCACGCCTGGTGCCCATCAATTCAGCGAGGCCTCCGGTATGAATACATGCTTTTTTTCTCTCCTCTACCCCCCACTTTCTCCCTCCATACTTCTGAAAAGAATGTCTATTTCTGATGCATAGCACTGGTGTTCAAATTGCTGTGGTGGAGGAATAGAAAGAGCTCTTACCCAATCAATTTATACAACCCCCCTTTGAAGAGTATGCTTTTTTTCTATGGTGAGGAATGAAATTATACAAATGTATGGTGAATACCGGCTATAAAAAAGTAAGTTTAACCCCTATAGATAGCCATGGGTTGTTTAGAGTGACGGGATTGCCATTCCAAATGCATACATCACACCACGACGTATAAATAAACTTCTCCAACACATTTGATTAACTTCTTAGAAGCCCTGGAGGTGTGTGGCCTTAAAACCTCACCATAGTTTAATCCTCTCTTGTGCAGAAAGTTCCTGGAGTAAGACCATCAAAAATATCTTAATTCTCTGCATTGCCACTGGCACCGAGTCCATCTGCAAACTCAATGCACGGTGAGGCTATTTTCGAATTTTCACTCGTACTAGTTTGAATATGCATTTTTCTTCTTACTTCTCTTATTTATTTTCAACCAATGAGAGGAGCGAAAGATACCACATCATGTGTAACTAATACGCGCTAGCAATGCAATGCACCCACTCACACTGTTAAACTGAACTGTTTTTTTCTGTTAAGGTTTGAGATTTGATAATAATAAGAAAATGAACATCAGTGTCACAATAACCTCCATTAAATACAGGTATTGAGTATGTTTATATTTCAGATTTGCAGCTCTGCAGACAGAACTTAGTCGATCTACTAATTTGATAATATTCTTTTATTGCTTTTTGTCCAATACAAAAAAAAATAAGATTTCTTTTCTTTGGACAAATCTCTTTAACACTCTCCTCGCCAAAGTAACCAAAAGACAGCAGACTCAGAGCAGTATGACCTCTTAACTCTTCAGCAGAATACAGTATGCTCCAGTTGCATTTAGTGGATTTAAAATGTAAAACCATAATTGCCTGCAGGTAGGGCAAGACTCAAACTTTCAGCAGTTATTGGGTTTTTAATAACTGGAGATTTATTTCTGTCTACATCTGCAGTTCTAAACTGAAGCTCCTGCTACTTACCTTGCCTGTAGGATGTAGCGGTTTTACAGTCGACAGTGTGGTGTTAGCTAGACAGACAAATTAATGAAAATCCAACCACACACATAGCACAATATACACATAAACATTTAGGATTGCAGTGCATTTTGCACAGCAAAACAGTCCAGTTAATTAAGGTCAACCAAAAATACTC
>NC_048424.1:14468513-14479772 GCF_013103735.1 Etheostoma cragini
ACAACCACATAGGGCGCGGTTTAAATGCAGAATGTTTTGACTTTGCCAGAGGCAGCCTCGGACACACTGACGAACCAACTTCCCGGGACAGACTTTCAATATTCGCTGTGTTGTACTTGGTTGATTCATGTCAGTGTGGATGAAAACACACGTATCAGCAGAAATGGGTGTACACTAAACCCTGAAGCATTGAATAATGACATTGTATAAGGGTATAAGTGGTAGATCGTCACAAGGTACAGGTTAAACTGGAACAGGCAGGTGTGCGTTCTTTTTAAAGATATTGGCTGGGCCCTACTCGAGGTGCTTTGCATCAGTCAGACACTGCATGTCCTCAGTAAAGACCCTTCCCACCCTCACTCTGGTTGATTAGACTGCTGTGGAGGTTGAAATTGGGTGGCGTCATGCAGGGACATGCATGGTGTCCTCATACAATATATGTGCTAATAAATATGACAGATGTGTCCCACCCTAACATGGGAACAAGTAAAGTGATGCGGGATGTCCTATAAGCACATTCTGTATACGCTCACACAGTGAGGCAAAGAGGTCTAATAAAAAAATAAATAATTAAAAATATCTGTGTGGGTGACCATGGGTGTGTGTGGGGTGCTTTAAATACATCGTAATATATTTCCAATTTTTTCTGGCATTTATGAGTATCTGACTTCGAGTGAGTTGTCATTTCATACTGAAGCATATGACAGCAAACTTTGATTTTAATGCCCCTCCTTTGAACTTGTCACATCAGCTGGCATTTCATCAGTACAAGTCGACAGCGCTCCTCTCTCACACCCCCTCCCTCCAAAAAATTAGACACTGCACTAACTCAACTTGACCACAGGTTAATTTGCAAGGTTAACAATCCCCACCAGACATCTTGCATAGAAATGATGATCCCTACACTAACATGGTTTTTTCTCCCCATGTGATCTCACACGAGCTGTCACTGGTAGTGGTTGTGTTTACAGTTACTTCTTCTCAGATTGTTATAAATAATAATTTTTTTACAGACCAGCATATGATCTCTCCAAGTTTATAAACAAACACACGGCAGATGACGAGGAGGCATGCCTCCTAATGAGTGAGTGGCCCATGCTATTTCCTTGTGATTCAGCAGAGTTTAGTGTGATTACAGTGTGACAGCTGTGTAATTACATGCGAAGGTCCCAACAAGGGAGTAGATGACATGTTTGAACAGCTGCAAACAGTGACTTTGTCCCTCTTTCACTTTACTGTGTACCTTTTCCCTGAGTGTGCACATGAGCCTGCATTTATTTGTGTTCTGGTCAACATTTAACAGACAGGTGATGTTTTTGCAAGATTTTGTGCAAGGAGCCAGTGAACCAGTTTAGAAAAAGGGTTTGGGGAGTGGTGGCCGTGATGATCGTGGTCTCCCATTACAGATGTCTAATTGAACCAGGTGTACGAGACCTCCAAACATTTAACTGACATCTGTTTACACATTCTTCAAACATGTCCACATCTAAGGATGCACAAAAGTGAGGCAAGGAAGTGATGAAATGTAAAGCAATACGAGGCGAAGGCAGAGTGTTTACTTCAGCTCTGGCAATAAAGTTGCGTCGGTCCTCCCTCGATCCTGTAAGTTATGAATATGATTATGTCTGTTTTTCGTTATTTTTTCACGATTATTTTCACATGAAACAAGGTGTCTAAATTGAAATGAATTGAAATGGAAAGCAGACCTGACTGCAATATGATACGTTAATGATTCACTGAATATGTGATCGCGGACTGCTTCGGCTAAATTTCCCCAGTTTCTTCCCGTCCTTCGCCTTCCGCATGTCAAGCAGGAGATGCTGAGAGCATCCCACCTCTCTGGGCGTAGCGCTCAGGTTTTTTATTTAACATAGTCATGCTACAAGGACATCACTTTGGATTTACAGCAATGATGCAGAATATAACAAACAACGAAAATAACCAAGAAAATAAGAAATATGTAACTTGTTTTTTTTAGCGGTGAAAGTGAGGTGTGTAAACTTAATAGTCACCTCCGTGAACTCAATTTCAGGATCATTGTGAGCTCCTTTTTAGTAATACTTTCGTCTCATTGTAGCCTCATATCAGGTGCTGGAACTCTCAGTACAATTACCTTCATAAATGGACTCTAAAACAAATTGTCTCCCTGTTTATTAAATCATTTCTTAAAATTGTTTAAAGATGATCACAGCCCCGCAGTCAAAATAATTTAGCAAGAGGTAATTAATTGTGAAGAAAATTAGCTCCTTACTGCGTGTTTAGGCCGGTATGGATTTAGATGCTACCCGAGGACAGCGGAGCTTAAACAGGCCTTGAACGGTTTAAGCAATTTTCTACTGCCTTTTACATTTAAGGAGTGATTAAAAAAGCATCTCGACCAAAACTGAAAATGATGTTGTACTACAACTAGCAGGGGGCCACTTTGAGTAGTATTTTTTTTGAGTATCTGGAGAAGCAGGACTCGTCAGTAGCTACTTATTTAAATCACTTTGTTTCATTTTATCATTTATGGACACTCATGTGGCTAAGGGCGCAATGTTGCGCACAGCATTGCGCTATTAAAGTGGCATTTCTCTGGATTGGTGAGGTTTCTCTGGCATTTCGGTAACTCGCAATGTGCCGAAGTAGAAGAACACCGCAGCAGCAGTGGGTGCATCGTTGGCAGCTCAGAACTCTGTTGGTTTCTGGATTCACAGCATTTTTTTGGTTTTGTGGTGCATGTGCTGCTAACCTGCCTGCTCCACGTCGATGTGTCAACACTTATGCTGCATCTGTGTTCTTTGGTATTTTCTTTAATTAGAGGAAACATACTCATACAAAACCCTCCAAAATAACGCAAACCCCATTTTTGAATATGTGTTTAGCTTGTCAGTTTCATTTTCATTATACATTCATCAACTGGTAAAAAAATCTAAATATCTAAATACACAGCAAAAATACAATTTTATAGCAATTATGGCATATTATGGCAAAATACCGGCGAGGCAGAGTAAACATTCATGTCTATTCTTATCAGCATCTCTCAATCTCCAATCGTGCTTAGCTGATCAACTCCCTCTACAGCCATCTGAAGGTGACAGGCATGTTTTCCATCTCTAGTCTCTAATTTGAGCGACACACATTGTCACAGTGTGGTTATGCATGCCAGATCCACTGTGGTTATCTTGATTACAGTAAATCATGCACAACTGCACCAGGCTGCTGTACAACAAAGACGCCAACATCTGTGTTCTCATGCACATCAATCTGATCATTTATATCTACACAACCTGCGAGTTTGGCGAGTGAAAATCAACAAGCATGTCGAAGACTTTGGTGACATTCTCAGGACACACTGGACATTGTATTCCCTGAAGTCAGAACAAATGACTGTTCGCTAAATCCCTCCCCTAAGCAGCATTTGTCCAATTATATCTGAGCATGCAAACTGTAAACAGGCACAGTACTGTAGGTCTGTCTAGCTTTAGATTTCTCCACACGATGAGACCGTGTGCATGGGGCAGTAATGAGAATGAACTTGGAGAATGGAGCCTGTTGTTTCAATTGTTAGTCGTCATCCTTAAAGCCTTTTTTCTTGTCATGTCAAATTGAAAAAACTTGGAAAATACCAATAAGTATATAGGTGAAGCAGCCAGACAGGGTTAGGTTGCTACAAAATACTGTATATGACTGTCTAATGATGCAGATTTAGCTCCAGTCGTTTAGCTCACTATCATGTATTTAGCCAACAAGTGCAGATTCAAGGCCCTTTTTGCAATGAGTCAGACAGAAAGAATGTCAGCCAGAGACAGCCTTTTTATCCAACACCTGGCGCTAGTGTTTGCTAGCTACAGCTGATAAAGTCCTAGCAGAAGTTGTTGTTGCAGCCAACAGCTGTCTAAAATCAAGGACCCATTGCTTCAAAAACCTACTAAGAAGTCAGTTGGTGTGACTGCTAATAGGGATTTAGTGTAAAGAAGAACAATACCCCCACAATCATGTGGGGGTAGTCAACAGGATCATCACGCGTTTAGAGAGATTTCAATCTGGACCAAAATGGTGGACCATCCAACAGGCAGATATTTCCAAAAATGCTTTTAGAAGAATACTGTGCTAACATACGTATGTATCTTTGGGAAGCTATACATCTGCTCTTGCGACTCTGACTGTCCTTTCAGGGAGAAGCTGGTCTTGACTTTGTTCCAAAGGTCTATTTTTGATGCGTTCTGTCAAAAGTTAACATTTTTCTCACTTATTTGAACCGTCTTTATTTATCACACAAATTGCAACTGATTTCTCAGTTTGGATCTGGCATCTTGCAGACTGTGATCATTTTATGCCCACAATCTGTCTGACCAAGTTGTGACAAGCATGATGGCTAATGTCTGTTTGTTTGGTGTGGATCTCTGTGTATTTGTGTGTATAATAAATGTTAACACATTTGTTCTTATTTTCCTCCCTAATGGAGAAGCATGGCTGGATGACTTTCATGTCTGTCAACACAACAGTAGAAAAAGACCCCTATTGGCTGTTGAATACTGTCTTTGCCAATCCCCCCCTGCCACATCAGTGCTGAGATATCTCCTGTAACCAACTTGCGCAGCACAAATCCTCCGCTATCACATCTCTTTAGCAATCATTTCTTCTTTTGAGGATGAGATTAGCCATTGCCATGCGGAGCAGACATAAGTGGGGATTTTTTAGTTTTTTTAATAGCCGTGGGGCTTTCAAAGAAAAGCATCCTGTTGTCTTCACATTCTTTGGTCACAGAAAGTAAACAAATTATCATTTCACAAAAAAGAAAGGTGTTGATGAAAAATGGATGCAATCATATCGTGCTGTCTCTGGTTCTGGCTTTGTTAGTCAGACTTTGAAAGGATGCACAAATTACCTGCGTTTCACACAATATGTGGCCCTTAAAGTCTCTCAAACACCACTGTTCAGATAAAGAAATATTAAATCTTGAAAATAGATTGTCACGGTAAATAGAGAAAATGTCTCCCAATAAAATAGGTGCTACTATGATGCAACCCTAGTTCAATGCAGTGTTTCTGCTGAGGCAATTGATGGTACCAGAACTGTGAGTGGTAGATGAGAAGCCATCACTAACCACTAGAGCAGGGCAGAAAACTTGATAACACTGAAATTCCCTTCTATCAAGAAGCCATAGCTCCTGAGATGAGTTTCAAAATCACAAACACACACACACACAAACGCACAGAAAGTGTTTTCATGTTGGTAGTCCACAGCAGTTTTTTTTTTTTTTGAAACGGGGTCATTCCTTTTGTTCGAATTCACTGCGTAACATCCACGCCTCTCAGCATAAAATATAAATCATATGTGCGTTTGAAGTCTACATTTGGATGATGTAGTGTGCTTTAGATCTTTTTTTGGTGCCTGTTTATATGAGCATATTGCTCCAGCAATCATAGAGAGGTCTACTTATTTACATAAAGGTATTATGTGCAGTTTTGATCATGAAGTGCTGCTTGTAAAGATGTCTGTGTGCATATATTGTATGGACAGTAGGTTCAGTTGTGCGTGCGTGTGTGTGTGTGTGTGTGTGTGTGTGTGTGTTGCAGAGCAGGACTACTGGGTTGCAATAGTGGTAACGAGCTGCCTGGTGCCTCAGCATTTCTGATGAAGTCTTCCCTGTGATCACTTCTCTATTTAATCCCTGTCGGCCAGGTTCCTAGCAGCCTGCTTCCCCTTAGTACAGCAGCTATCTAAAGCATGCCGAGGAACTCTCACATTAACTCTCTCCTGACCAGATTAATAAAAGCTTCAATCCCACAGTGGGGCTTTGCATGCATTTCCATGCAAACAAACCTCTTGTAAAACATGATGCACGTTTCGCACTGCCTAATGAGGCTTAGATACAATACAGAGTGCAACAACAGAAAAAGAGGTACAAGGATCTAGATGTTTTCCTATGGTGCGGCTGCTCCTCCCAGTTCTGATTTCATGGGTGTGTAAGGTCAGATCTTACAGTGATGTGGATTGACTTGTGCTCTTTCCTGCAGCATTTTGTCTCTCAGGGCCTTTGCAAGGGCCCATCCGTATGCCGCTGTATCCGCGGATCCCTGTGTCCTTCTTGCTGGCTGAATTATTCATGTACCAAAGCCACTGCTCATATCTGTGGAGGCAGCAGCTTCCCTGCATTATGAGCCTCCAGTAATGTGACTTTATAGGGACCAAAGCTCCCTTTACCCGACCCAGCCAATCCCACATTCTTTACTCTCCGCCTCACGCTCTCTGGCTTTTCCCCTCCTTTCCCTCTGTTCCATTTTTTCAATTCCTTCCACTATCCCCTGTCTCTCTCTGTCTCCGTCTCCTGTGTCCTTCTCCCACTCTCTGACTTTATAAGGACAGGCACTTTATACCTTTTGCTTACAGGTTTTATTTTCTCTCGCTCTGATATTATACTCCCCTTTATTTCTCCCCCTCCAGCATCAGTCAAAGAAAAATCCTCCTCCTACATTTCTTTGATACGCTCTTTTCCTCCATCTTTCCACTACACTCCTTATTCTCACCCTGCCTGGATGTCAGTCTTCTCCCTTCTCTCTAAGCAGTCACTTTACACCCTGAGAAGATGCTGACCTGCCATCTTTGTACACTTATGTGCCATAGATGCACATCCAGTCCCCGCACTGGACTGCCTGGATGATAATTGGATCCAGGGGTATTTGTCATTTTTGCCATTGACCGTAAAGGTCAATGTAACATAGTGAGATTTGCGGCGATCTCAGAAACAAATGAGTGTCTCCAACAATGCAGCCCTGTAGGATTTATTGTTTTGTTGTTGCTGTTTTGCGTGTGTTGAAATGTCAGCGGTTGGAAGTTTTCAAGTTCCCCAAGAACGTGAACTTGTGTCCCCAGTGAATTCTCTTCTGTAGCTGACTATCAAGTCTTGGAAGTTGAAGTTTGTCCTGTTGTCCCAGTTATCAAACTCAGTCCAAATTGAAGTTTGTTCCTCTGAGAAATTGTAAGCAAACTTTACAGTTTTTGTAACGGTCATTAGGTGACATTTCATTGACAGATGGTAAACCCTCTTGGGCCCATTATTCATATTAATTATGGTGATTTTTTACACATCAGCAAGTCGACATTGCTGTACATCACTTTAATGCAAAGTCCATTAGGGCAAGCAACATGAGCCATCACAGAGCTTTTCATCTGAACTACTGTTCGGGCTGCAACTAATAATTCATCGAATTATCTGTTGAATATATGTACCGTATATATATTGTCTAAAACTCAAAGATATTTAATTTTAAATTATATTAAGTAGTATAACATTCAGATTTAAAAAGCTGATGCTTACGGTGGACTGTTATTTTGAATTAGGGATCAAGCAGCAGAGTTAGTTACAAGCTACCCAGCAGTATGTAAAGTAAGATTTAAAATGTATATACTGGAAATAATTTAAAATTAGCTCCACAATTATCATCTGTAACATTAAAGCGTTGAACACATTTATGCATTAATAACATCACAATATATTATGCAATAAACAATTTGTTCATCAAAACAAGATGGTTTCTCTTATTCAAATCTCAGAACACTCCAAAAGGCTTTATTTGCGTAGTAAAATCACCTTAAAAAAACGGAGAAAAGCAAAAAACAATTAATCAAATATTAAAATAGTTGCTGATTTATTTTTCTTTCTGTTTTTTAAACATGTAAACGTCTCAGCCTATGGACACCAAACTTGTCCAGTGTATAACTCCAGTTACTCACTGGAAAGTGCAATATTCTGAAGATATTTCCTGAGGGATTTGTTAATAAATCATTCCTGAACTGAATTATGTGACATTTTATTAAAAGAAATATGGCTAAAATTGATTTTTTTAAGGCTATAGAGAGTATATTTGGATTTCCTAGGTAATGAAAGTGGATATACTTAAATCCCTCTGTAATTTACTTTTCATCTAGTGTGGAAACAAAATGAAAAAATAATTTTGCACCTGGCTTCATCACACATGTATTTTCTGATCTATCTACCGAAAATATTTGCAAAATCACGCATATTTCATGACAGAATGCCTAATTTGCATAACTAAACATACACATTTCTTAAACCTTGCAATACATTTTTTTATATACTTGTAACTAACTACTGAGGAAGTTTCATTGTGATATCTTTTTTTTTTTTTTTAATGTTACCCCATTCACCTGTAGTGTCCCGCCTTAATAACTACAACCCATTATAAGATAAGTGCCATGTGGTTTTTGGAGAAGAAAAAAGTCCTTTTTTGTGTGCATTTCTGGCAGTTTGGCTTAAAAAGAAAATTGAAACATCGCATCAACAACTACTTACAGTACAGAACCTGCATGTTCTTTTTCGCCATAGACCTTGGATTCTTGTCTGTGTTCTGAATCATATTTTCCTCCAACGTACAGTCGCTCCTCAGTCTAGTGCTTTTCAGTAGCGGACTCTCTGTTCTTGGATGTTGGAACATCCTTGACAATTGTCTTTTGCAACTGCATAGCCATACAACCAAGTAAAGAATTAAGGCAACACATTTTTTGCTAAAGTTTACTTTGACAAGCTGAAAAAAACAACTAGACAATTTATAATTAATGGGGTAACTCATCTAAATGTGACACATTTGTTGGCCATGACAGCCATTATCCATCCATGCGATGAATGTTAACTGTTAACATGGTTAGGGTTGGGTACCTTTCACACCTGAACCAACATCCCTACCGATACCGGTACTTGAAATTCGGTTCCCAGTACTTCTTTTGGTACTTTTGCTCTGCAATTGCAAAAATATTATTTCAGTTGTAATAATTATTCCAAACTAGGGCTGAACGATATTGTGTTTTAGGATTGTCATGTGCGCATGCGCGATAGTCACATCGCATGACGTTACAATGTTGACGGTAAACTTCCACCGTTCTCCTTTTACATGATTATTACCGTCCGACCCTTCCCCCTGAGGACAGGCAGCCATGTGGGCAACGTGTGTATGTGACGTCAGTCCGACGGGGTTTGTTATGGGAAGTGAAGCTCTCCGTGTGTAGAAAAGTACCGTAGGCAGCGGCTGCCGCTGACACAGTGATGCTCGTAGTTTTAAATGGAAGTCAGTGAAGCTACATCAGTCAGTGTTTTATGTTCACTGCAAATACAAACTAAATCACCTGATTAATGCAACATGACCACAACATCTCCCGGCCATTTCCCCCCTCAGCATGCTGCTACCAGCCAGGCTAAAGCTAATATAGTTAGCTTAAAGAAACAAGCAGAAAGATGCTACCAGCCAGACTTAAGCTAATTTATTTAGCCTGAAGATCGAAGGGGTCCGCCCGTCCCAACTAACGTTACGGTTCGGAGCGGCGACGTGACGCTGGAAACGTAACACCAATATACTACAGAAGTCTGTGTCTGGTCTAACGTCATTTCCACTGATTAATTGTTCTTGGATACACAGTTTGTGGCTAGTGCGCGTGACGTGCAGAACTGATCAATTTATCAAACAAACAAGCGGGCCCCGCTAGTGGACCACAACCTGGCATTTAGAGGAAGCAACATGCAGTCACTGTCATTCACGTTAGCCTGGATTGGTTGTTATATGAATACAGTGGTGTCATGCTAGCCAACCAGTGTCTTTCTACCTGGTGTCCCTCTCCAAAACCACTTCAGAAGAGTAACATTAGTCACACCACTACTTGCTTTGGTGTTTGTAATCACAATCGTAAAAGATCCTTTTTCATTTTTATCTTCTATGTAGATGCACTCCCCTACAAAATCACCGCAGTAGTCTAAAATGATTTATTATTTCCAAATAGAGCTATTTATGTAATCTTTTAAAAATTACTTTTTCTTTTTTTATATCTCAATATATACTGCAGGGAAAATAAATATAACCTATTTATCCTATTTACGTAGAATATTATGTTATTTATTTAGAATATTTTAAACTGACCGAATTTAAATAATAATACCCTCCTCCCAAACCCGTCCCTACAACCTCTTTAATTGAATCATTTCCAAGTATTATTCTTGTATTTGTATATTATTGTTTTATTTTCATCATGACCGTTTTAAACTGCTATTTAATGTTTCACATGCAGCATTTGGAATTGCCTTGTTGCTGATAGGTGCTATAGAAATAAAGTTTCCTTACAACCTAAGCCTTTCAGTCAGTCCCCAGGGTAGCATAGAAACCGCTGTTGTGTCTGCTTGTTTCACAGGAAGTGTAACATCAACAGCACCGTGACTGCTTTTGCCTCGCCGTTAATATCATATCAGTGGATGGTGTTTGCATGACGTTTTGAAAAACTGTAACCACAACTATTTTATTGGCGTTGCCGTGACTCACTGTAATTTCAACAAAACTGCAGAGCCGATGTAGTTTGCTTCGTCCTCCGCACCTCTGCGTGCGTGTGTGTGTGTGTGCGTGTGTGTGTGTGTGTGTGAGTGTGTGTTTGTGTAGGTGGGTGTGGGTGTGGTTGTGGGTTGGAACTCCACTCTCTGTCAACAAGCATAGAAGACAGATATGCTTGCGCTTACGCGCTCTCAAGTACCAAAACAGTTTGATTTTACGAGAAACAATACTCGATAATACTGACGTGATCCGGTCGGTACCGGTAAATGTACCGGGTTTGGTACCCAATTCCAATTTCACAGGCCTACACATTTAGTACTGATTTAAGCCATTACCTTACTCTAAATGACATTTTAACAACCTTTATTTAAAAAAAATCTGAAACCATCCTGGATATTAACATGACTGAAAATGCAGTGTGAAAAAAAAAGAAAGTCATGCAAGATATTCATTGAAGCATATTAGAAATTAAAACACTTTTATGAAATGAAAGTCAGTAGGCCTTCGTAAAAAAAGAATGAAAGCAAAAACAAAATGCTCATTAAAGCCTCTTTTTTATTAAAACAATAAAACAGTGAAGTAGAGAGAGAGAGAGAGAGAGAGAGAGAGAGAGAATATTGGAAGATGTTCTCTAATGAAGATTTGGCTTTCCTGTGTAAGTTCTATTTGCGGCATGGTTTTTATTGTGACTGTCATTACATTTGATGTCTGAGTATTGGCTCTGTGAGCATTCGCAAGTCATAGAAATGTCTCCACTCCATTTCTTAAATTGTCAAACAGAGCGAAGGGTCTTTCACAAATAATGAGTTTGTAACATGCTGTCAAGACCAGTAATGCAAATCAAGGTCCAACATCTTGTTGTGTGATAATTTATCGATCCAGTCGCAGGGGATAACATCTAATTTGCTAATTGAGGCTGATTGAACAGTACACCTTTGAGATATAT
>NC_048424.1:14479872-14490282 GCF_013103735.1 Etheostoma cragini
AGATATATATATATATATATATATATATATATATATATATGAGAGAGAGAGCTCAAAAGATTTTTTTGTTCCTATTACGTTATCATAGCTTGTTAATAGAAATTCTCTCTTCCTTCACATATTGGAAAGATATTCATCACGCCACTTTCAGTGAGATAATGCAGTAATGCATTTTAGACAGACAAATTCTCCTGGAAGCTTAGCAAGAATAATATATTCTTTTGGTACTTTCTTTCTTTTTTTATTTACGGTGTTGGATTTTCCACTGCATACACAAAGTCCTCGTCTTTTGGGCTTAAAAAAATTCAAAACAAGGCCAATGTTTATGCTATTCTACACTGGTGCTAGAATGTTGTGGAGTCTTTTAATTGTGGAAATATCTGCCAAGTATGAGAGCTGAGCTTTAACCTCAGTCCCAGAGGTAGTTTACCTTCAACATGATGTGTGTCACACATGCATTTTTCGGGCCGCTGATTTAAAACCGTGACACTGTGCTTTTCAAAGGTTATGTCTTAAGAAGCATTTTATTGCCTTTGAAACCACCCTAGATCTATGTTTCCGTGTCTTTTTTTCCTTTGAGAGCTTCTAGAACACCTCTTCCTCAATGAAGACGGCAGTGTTCTCCATTTGGTGTACTCGTACAGTTGGGCTCCTATGTTTCATAGTCCCAGTACACTATGTTATTGTTGAAGAAGTTCAGTTCTGAGTGGAGATCAGGAGGGACCAGTTTACAGACGGCAAACGTTACCATCACAATGGATGAAGTGTAAATGCTTCTGTTTGTGGGGAACATGGTGGTTTTATGTTGACATCAGACTGAGATGTGGAGGCAGCATGCTACAGTGCAGACACAGTAATTGGGTTTATAAAGAGCATGCTAATTGGTAATCGACTCCCGTGTGGATACCAGAGGAGCGTGGTAGCATTAGCATATTCCATAAGAATGGTGTGAACCAGGAGAGAGTTACTTTGAATCTGATAGGATAATAGAGGGACATAAAAGGAAACAATCCTTACAGGTTGAATAGTTCTTTATGCAGTATTATCTTTTTACATTGAATAGAAAAAAGACAATTTTTACTATGCTAAATGCGAATTACATAAAATGTTAGTATCCGTGGAAGAAAATCCTTTAGGCAAGGCAAGGCAAGGCAGCTTTATATGTACAGCACATTTCAGCAACAGGGCAATTCAAAGTGCTTTACACAAAATCAGTTAAAAAAACAAACAGTTAAAAATAAAAGCAGATAAAACACAAGAACAAACAGTTAAAAATAAAATAAGAGTAAAAGTTACAGTGCAGTATAAGAAATTAAACATTAAAGAAATGAATATCATCATTTAAAGAAAGGCAACATGAAAAAGAAAGGTCTTCAACCTTGATTTAAAAGAACCGAGAGTACTGTTACTTAAGTAAAAGTAGAAAACTAGTAGAAAAAATACCTCATTGCAAGTAGAGGTACATTGTACATTGTCATAGTGCATAGTGGCCCATTTCAAAGTGTCCAGTATATACTTTATGTTTTACATTATTGGAGCAACATTTTTGATGCATTAATATGAATGCATTTAATATTGTAGCTTGCAGAGGTGGAGATCCTTTCCACCACTTTATGCGTTTGAGTAGTTTAAGATATATAAATGTTGTTATATTTTATAAGATGAAGTGTGACGCATAATAATCTACAAGTACATCTTATAGTAGTCAAGTACAGTGCTTAACGGTACATAATTTGCTGCTTTTCATCAACGTTAGAGTAGATAATACAAAACCCTTGGACAAAAAACTCTAATGTGGCTTGGCGCACTCTATCCCTACAACTGTTGGTCTGGAAAAAAAAGTAGGCAGCTTCATCTGCACTTCACTTCTTTTCTCCCTCTCTGTCTTATCTGGGGTATTTAGTAGGTTTGCCATGGCGTCTCCGCTCTGTCCTGACATGCTGACCCTCCTTACTACAGTGTGGCAAAGCTCTCCTCGTTGCCTTGTCTGCAAATGCCAGAACCGTTTTGCGCCTCAGGGACTATGCAGAGATCAAATGGCCACAATTCAGGGTTGCAAACCACAGGAGAGGACGGACGTCACCAGAGGTCTCCCCAGAGCACACTGTGTGCCAGGATGACAAGGCTCAATGATCACTGACTGATAGAGGTCTCGAGGAGAACACCTGTGCTTTTCTTATTGATGTCGGCTGCCCTTCTGACAGCTAAGACAGACTTGGGTTGGAACGGGCCGTTGTGATTTCCCCATCCCACTCAGGTGTCTGTAAAGGACGTTTAGCAGTATGAAATGCTTGCAGGCATGTAGGATACAGGACCTTGAATTACCTTGCTGATATTCTTTGCAAGTGAACGTTTGTCCCTCATAAAGTTTAAACCCCAAATACATGTGTAAACACCTATCATAAAGCCTCACGACACCAATCATTTAGAAATATAAACAATGCGTGATGAGTCATCTTTTATTGTGTGCTGTGCATGTGAGAAGGATGTTACTAGAATAAGTTATTTGCATTTAATCAGCTATGAATACACTTGAGCCAAAAAAGAACAAAGAACAGACACATGGATTTTGGAATCCAGCCCCTGATGGGTTTGAAAATGTTATGCTTGCATAATAACACTTACAGCACCACGTACACAGAGATGACTATAACCTCTCGCTTCCAAATCATTTGCGTTGCCATGGGAATTGAGGCTTTTTGCACACTTCAGTAAGAATAGCCACACAAAATGCTTACACAAGAAACTGTTGTTATTACATAAGAAACCCTTTGAAACACTTTGCAAGGCGAGCCCGTTTCAGGAGTTGATATGGCGTCGTCTCTGAGTGCATCGGTATGTGGGTGGCGTGCAAACCGATCCTGTGCAGGAACCCATCGAAGCTGCACTGTCAGCACAAATGGGACTTCCTGGCCAGGCAGAGCTGCTTCCCTGATTGGCCTTCACTCAGCGTCAGTCACTCGCAAACCCGACTGTCAGTCATACGGAACACACATCCGCGCTGATACAAAGCCATGAATTGAGCTTTGAAGAAGACAAATAATTTGCAAGTAAATTGCAAAACCTTTATTCAAAGAGAGTTACCCCAGAGAATGGATTGGGAACAGTTGCCTGAGCTCACAACTGTTCCGCAGAAGCAGTTTCAACTCGTTGAAATGTGAGAGGCTCATTACGCCAGGGGTTCCCTGATGCGACAGTTTAATTACATGCCATTGGGACTTGGGCAAGTGGTAGAGCTGACATTACAACTTTTATTAGCGCAGTGAACCAGCAAAACACAACATAAGTTCTTTATAATGTATATGTTTCAATATAGTTGGAGCAAAAGTCTGTAAAAAAGTGTGGATCATACATACTTGTGTCAATTTGTGAAGCAAAGGCTTTGTTTTGTTAAATTGATACACTACAGTGCATTGCATTCTGCATCATGTGCACCAGTGCTGGAAACTGAATTCAGATCATTTAATTAAGTTGAAGTGCTAATAAAACATTGTAAAAATACTGTGTTACAAGTCAAAGTCCTGCATTGAAAATATTACTTAAGTAAAAGCATATAAGCATCATCAGGAAAATGTAGCATATTAAAAGTAAAATTACGCAATGCAGAAAAATTATAAATAGATTATAAGTAGAATATTATAAGTAGAAAGTAAAAAAACAGTATCTCAAATTTGTACTTAAGTACAGTACTTGAGTAAATGTACTTGGTTACGTTCCACCACTGGTGTGCACATGCTTGGCGCTTTTTAATGGAATCAATGGTTTTTGATAGAAACAATTGACAAGTGTTTGCAAGATGATCTCAGACGCAACAGGCACGCTGACAGGAACAAGCTGCTACCCAGAGTGCACTGTGCTGCTTCCATTTGTAACAGTTTTTCCTCTGACGTTGCTGTGCACATCCTTCACCGTTGACTTGCTGTAGTTGAACTTTGAGCCCTACCTCTAAATGTACAATCTTGCTGCTTCTCTCTACAGTCCCTTGAGAAAATTGTTCCCATCTTCTTCCTCTGCGGAGCCTTTTGTTTCCCCATGGCCCAGCGGTCTCTTTAGCATGCAGATGTGATTAGCTAATGCCACCGCACAGCAGGGCTAATTCAGACCGTTCCTCTCTGCTGGAGTCGCTTAGGCATTGCAATCCTGAGAAAATCAAATTATAGAGCCATTAATTTGTCTAGGTAATCCAGCCTGTCTGCTGCTCTGGAGAAGTAATCTCCCAGGACTGCGATCATCAAGTGTGTGATGCCAGCAGGAGTGAAGCATTATCTAATTAACAGGAGAGGACAGATCACCTGCTTTCACACTAAACCTGTGGTGACATGTAGACAGAGTTGGATTCATATGATTCTGAAACATCATCTACACGGATTAAGCTTTGAAGAAAGCTCCTGATTCCCTGGTCCTGAAATTTTAATTTTAATTGGTACTGACTTGTTACTGTAACTGACTGATGTTTCCACTGAAGGACTTCACACTTGCAAACATTACGTAAGAGTTAAATGTAGGGCTTGGTATTGTTAAAAATGTTTGATACCGGCACCGATACCAATTCCGGGACTTTGATACCGCTTCCTAAGGGATTTTTTTTGTACCAAACATATACATTTATAAAATCCTGCACGTCATATGTTTCCAAAGTGAAAAAGCCCAAAGTCCACCCCAAAGGGACTTACCATCTCCAACAGTAAACACCAGTTCAACCTTTACTTCCGTGATCCGTAATACTCAGTTTTCTGCCTGTAGTGCCACCTAGCTACTGCACATGAGCTACTCCCAACAAAGATGGAACAGAAGTGCGATGCCTCACTCTGTAGCTAAAACGGAAAGATCAAAACACAGGGTGAAAAGAGGAGCTGCAGCAATGTGCAGTACAACAAAAATAGTGTTTTTTTGAAAACTAAACCATTTAAACCTATTATGGTACAACCTCTTAACACAATTATTTAAAACTAAAAATAAGCACAATATGAGAAATTGGATACCCAGTCCTACATAAATGTCTTACACAATTTCTCAATACTGTAGTGTTTCTGCAAGAAACCAATGTATATTCAAGACTCGTACTTATTAGTTAAGGATACAAACTTCCATGTCAGCAAACCCTCACAAGGTGACCGCCCGGTCTTTGCTCATTTACCTACGTTTGAAAGGGCATGAGAGTTCCATGCATTTTGGTGTTCTGCTCATTAATAGAATCCTGGACCGATGGATTTATTGTTTGAGTGAAACTTATCATATTTCATAGGTGAAATAAAGTCACTGTTCCCATTATTTAGAACAAAGGTAATTTTATAAAATCAGGGGAAATTATAATCGTTATAATAGTGTCAGCGACAATTATCAGATAAGGCGTTTTATGCTTCAAATGCCCATTCCAGTTCTATTTTTGCAACTGTGGCTATTATTCCTGTCGGTAATAATAACGCTGTGCTCGCCAGGTTAATTGCTACGACCTGAGGAACTAGGCTACTGTACATTGCCAAAATGAAGTTAGGGCAAGAAACACGAGCAGTCACAAACAGGTTCAAACAAATCCCCAGGTCAGTTAAAAGGATTCAGGAAGAGAACAGGGCAAACGGCAAATTGACACCCCAAACATCGCTCACAGTTTTAAGGCCACGCTTCTGGTACAACTCTGACTACTGTACTTGTTAATGAAGTAGTTTAGATATTCTGTAAAACTCTGATCATCTGAGCACCTGGGCTTGTTGCCGTGGTGCACTACGGCCCAACTTTCTCTCTCCCAATATGATGACTCAACTTAAAATATCGCCAATCAACCAATTTTTCCGATCAGATGTCAGTGTTGCATTTCTCTAAGTTCAAATCGGTATGCCACACTGCTGTGATGCTAACGGTTAAAAAGAAAAGCTGAAAGTTAACACTGATGAAGAAGTTGTATTCTGGACGATTCCCGATCCGCTAAATAGGGCAAATCTCATCCTCGATTTCCTTTGGTGCGTACAGTGCTGTCATAACTCATAGAAATAAGTAGCCTAAACTATGAATAGTAGATCCGCATTTTAATAAAACAGAATTTTCCTTTGTAGCCAAATTACAAAAGGTGGACGGATGCTTGCAAACTCGGGTGCTTGAACCTGCATACTGAGGTTAATGGTTCTACTTCTGCTCACTATGACACCTTGCTGCCCTCTAATTTATACATTTTCATAATTGGTTGCAATTTCTTTGAACCTCATGCACATAATCCTTTACTAACACTCACCCAAGGGTAGGTGCCATTAAAGGACAATCAGAGCCGTGATTTCACCGCCTGAACATTTAGCTTGATCTGCATTCGGTCGGTACAAAGTGGATCATCCAATCACAACGCAATTTAATCCAACCTCCTGGTGTCGCTACCAGTCTATCCTTCTGCCTTTTAACTGTACACATGCATGAATTATTAACAGCTCTTAGTCTGCTGAGAGTAGACACAACTAAGTCCACATGACATGATACAAAAACCTAAAAACACATTAATACGCTCATAATACTGCTGTCTGCTTTGGTATATTTTTTTTAATTTTAGAATGTAAGGTATTAGATGGCAACTTCTGATCCAGCCCTCACATTTTTCTCATTCGATTGAACCACACAGTTTCCAGTCTGTGGTTTAATTTTGAGCAGCACACAACACAAGCATTGATTCGGCTCGAGCAATAAAAGGGAAATGGCCTAGGACAGATGACACAAAATATATATTATGATCTCATCTGGCACTTGAGTAAAAAACACAAACGAACAAAACGAACTGGGCTCCATCCTGTGGTCAAAAGGAAGCGGCCAGTGAAGTGATCTTGTGTATTGTAGAGAGAAGGCCATGAGGGGGTAATTGAAGAGAACAGCAGCCTGTCTAGTGTATCTACGCCTCTCTCATTAGCAGACATGAAAAGAGTTGAGCATTGCCTGGAAAATATGATTTTGAAGTATACATTTTCTCCTTGATTAGATTTGAAACTGATGATAAAGTTAAAGCGCAATTAGGCATTGATAATTTCAGCCTTTGCTGTAGGACAGCAGTGAGCGAGAGTGATCCGAGAGAGGTGGAGAAGCTTGTTTCTCTCCTGCGATCATTTGGTTGGGGACTTCACTCGCTCAACACTGAAAGACGTCTGTTCTCAGCCTGCTCCCATTTGTTGTCGTTTGCGTTTGCTGTGTCAAAGCTTTTTGCCAAAAATCATCTCACTTTGAAAAAAACTTGCTTCCTTCTTACCATTCACGTTCAGAGCTCGGGGTGTGTGTGTGTGTGTGTGTGGCTTGTTGTGGGGTAGGTGGGGTGGGGGGGGGGGGGGGGGGGGGGGGGGGGGGGGGGGGGGGGGGGGGGTTATTACTCTGTAATCACATTAGCAGATCATTTGTGACAGCGGTTTCACAACATGCAATGTGTTTGACTCCAAAAATATCTTTTCTGTTCCAGCGATGTTGCCAGAAGGAGTCTTGAAGCAGACATTTTGCCAAAATAAAGACTCGGGAGGATACAAATAGAATACACTTTTGTAATTGTGGATGTAAGCATCGGCAGGGTTTGTTTGCTTGCACATTCGAGACTGAATAAATGATAACGAGACATCATTATCATCAATCCGCTTGCTTTTGTATTCCTCCATTTCTGATACATTTAGTAGAGCTGGTTTTGAGTAAAAACAGCTCCTCGCATACCGACAGTGTAACCCGACCCTTTGCAAATGCCGTCTTCCATGTGACTAAGTTTACTGCTGCTATTTGTGTCACAACAAACGACCCCTGGGTGTGGATGATTGACAAGTTATGAGTGATAATTTGTCACATTCTGTCATTATTCCTTTATGCCGACTCACCGAGTATTCTGCAGCAACACTGTCATCTTCAACTGTGATGACACCTGACAGCAACACATAAGAGAACATAGGCTCCTTTTTATAGGAGTGAAGAGGATTTAAGTGTCTTGCACACTGGGGGGGGGGGGGGGGGGGGGGGGGGAGTAAACAGACGTTTGTTTATCCTCTTGGGTTGACGTGGTTTCTTATCATACCATCAGTGCTTTTTGCCTAACAGCGCACTTCAGCTAACGATGGTGATGCATGTGCAAAAACCCCTTTAAAAAAACAACAGGCTGCAAAAGTGCCCGGCATCGACCCCAGCGGCCATTCCGGGCCGTCAGCACCGCGCCGAGCTGTTTAGCAACTCTCCCCATTGATCGCTTAAAGTGAGTACCCGCCACAATCGGCATCCTATGACACAAGGAAGGAGCGGGGGAGTGCAAGAGGTGCAATTAGCTGCTCCCAGGAGCACTGGGTGAGTGACAGACAATCAACATGGAGGGAGAGAAAGAAAGGAGTTAAGAGGAAGGGAGGAGACAGAAATACAAAAAAGGGGAGCCGATGAAGGAGAGGTGTGAATTTATAAGGAGAAGGAGGGAGAGGGAAAAGATGGTCATTCCCCAAATGGGTCGTTATGCCCCATCTATCCATCCCATGCTGCCATACCCCCTCGCCCACGCCACAGGAGTTTTAATTGGCCCAGTACACAGTGTTTGCTCAAGCACTCTGCAAGTTTGGAGAAGGGCTCTGTAGGGGAATGCGGTAAGCTCATTCATGCTGGAAATATATGAGCTGGAAAGAGTGGGTAGAAGAGTGAGGTCTGCTGATGTGTGTGCGTATGTGTGCGTGCGTGTGCATATGCATTTCGATGTATGTTCCACTGCACTTAAACTCATATGAACATGGATCATTTTATATCCAGCCACGTGGATAACGAGCAGCTAGAGTGTTGGTGATTTCCTGTGTGGGGCGCATAAAGAGGAATCAGCAATCTTCAGGACTCATTATATTGCTGCTGTCACTGCATTAAAAGTACTGGTCACTAAACCTAAACTCCCTGCCAGGGTGAAGCCTCGCTTATTGTCCAGCTCCATATGACTGGAATTTCTGCAGTGTTTCTAAAAGCCGACGCTACAAGAAACTAGTTTTCACCTGATTGTAACCGCTCAAATGCAAACTGTCCTGTATAAAGCCTCGCTGCTGATAACTTCGCCGTGCGCTGTGCTCATCATAAATCCCCGCTCAAATCCATATGGCTTGCACCTCACGCAGCAATGCTAATTTAGATCCCTTTGCGAGAGCAGGGTTGACTTAAAAGTTGAACAGACTTTTCTCGCCCCCCGGCAAAGGGTAGAACTGACGCTTCCAGTTAGAGATACCGTGATGGAAAGACACAGTGAAGTCTTGTCTTTTTCAATCTGATGAATACCCTTCATGGGATTATCTCACCTGGCTATGATGGAGAGTTCTAAGAGAAGTCTTTGCTTGAGGCTGTGACACTTATAGCTACAGGATGTATATTATACCTATTTCAACTGCAATATGCATTCTTCTGTGTGCTGGAAATTCTCCAGCATCGCAGTAAAGTGTAGATCCTTTCAACTTCCACAAGGTTCCAGTCTCTTTCATACAGTCTCTCGTTTAATATTCAGCACATTGGGCAGTTACAGACTCTGAAGTATTCTGAATATTCAGGTGAAAGGCACGCATACAATACACATGTACTGAAAGCACAGGAAGGCTAGTCCGTTTCTTATGAATCGGTGAAAAAATCATTTCCGAGACAATCTTGTAGATATAGCAGTACAAATGGATTTTGGTTGTATGTTATTACTGTGTTGAATGGTAGTCTGTGTTGAAAACTAGTCAGAGACCTTTTCAGGACGGAACTTGCTCAAGCAGAACTTATAACTTTCTTTGTTTTTTTCTTCTTTTTCAGGTATTTTAAAGTAAGTCAAAATGTAACATCTTTGGCTGTTGACTAAAGAGACTAATTTCAACTCAATTGAAATCATCTTTCAACAAACAACAAATACACTAATGGGATAATGGCACCATATTCTATAAGTGATCTCCAGAAATTAATTAATATGACTTTAATAGTGGAACTTTGACATTTTTTTCCAATAAAAAGTTACATTTATTTACATTTCTAATGTTTTAAAATGGAACTAAATTAGATTTGTGACATAATAGGTAAAATGTTAGCATTTGAAAGGCAAATTCAAGTTTGTAGTACACTTTAAACAAGGATGTAATAACATTGACCCAAACCCAGATTTGGCCTTTCAATAGATACAACAAATGTGAAACAAGTTTACACATGAAGTGGAGCCATGCTGCTAGATAAACCTCTGAATCCTGACTGGCAAACGTTTTTTTTGATTAACTTTTGAGTTGAGGCAGTTTCAGCTGTGCGTTCACTCTCTGGTGCGCTACAGAGAGACAGTTCTACAGATCTGCATTATACTGCAATGAACAGCTCGACATTTAAGTCAAAAGTTGTAAAAGATGTTGAAAACAAAACAAAGGTGTGACAGACATTCTAGGACTACATTTTAATTTGTATTTCACATGGTTTAATGATTCTTTAAGTTTTTATACAGTA
>NC_048424.1:14490382-14502370 GCF_013103735.1 Etheostoma cragini
CCCCTCTCTCACACACGCACAATTGACCATTTTCTGATAGCCTTGTCTGATCCAGGTATGTCAAACGAAAACATCACACGGGCACGGGGTCTATAATTGATGTGCTCAACTTGTCCAGTTGGAGCAGAGAAATGGGTTGGTGAATTAATCATAGAGAGAGAGAGAGAAATACCATTCAAACTAAGCTACGTTTTAACCCAATGCATAGCTGGTGCAACCCAGCGCAGGTTTTATAAGGTGCGTTATCTTGGCAATCACAGTTCACTTGTTGTCTCCCATTCTTCTTAATGGGGGGAGAGGCTGTGAAGAAAATCTAAAGTTTAGATAAACACAAGTGTATTTAGAGCTAAACATGTTCCTGTCCTATAACTAGAGAAAATAACATTCTGATCAAATTGGTTAATATGTGTTCTACAAGCATGATAGTATACAACAAAGCCATATATTGGACATTACTGCATTTTAATCCACCAACCCTGAACTGCACTACGAGCCCTTCTTCACTCCCAGATTGTGTCTGGAGTTTTGGCTCAGTCCAACAGCTGACTAAATGGTCTGCTGCCTTTGTAGACCAGGAGTATACATGCAGATTGCAGCCACAAATTCATTGAGAACCATTGCACATATTTGTGCTACATCAATTTCTTAGTAAATATGGCCCTGAATGAATACAACATACAACTGGAAAGGTGTCAAAGTCTTATCCTTGAAGAGACAGGGGCTACTGTCTCCCCTCATATATGACCACGGCTTCACATGTGACCAAAACTCCATAAGTACAGTAGGTCACTTGTTAAGAGCTGAATCATCTCCAGAACAACTGTTCAAACTACGCCTTCTTTCTGAATTATAGGTAATGACAACAAAACTGTCAGCGCGTCCACATGATACAAGCCTTCCGTGATTGTGTACCACCCCCAACCGTCCCCCACGCAGTTGCTGGTAGCCGTGGAGGACAAGGAGGATTAACAACACGATGGACTCTTCAGAAGAGGTAATTGTCTTCACTTGATTTTCGAAAGTCATGGGACACCACAATCTTCTGAACATGGTCATACTCACAAATACAGAGAAGGTTGTGTGGAACTAATATTCTTAATTAGCTTTGTATCAACTCATTTGGCAAAGGCTTGAACGAAACGGACGTTTATGAATATCAAAAAGTCACGCTTAAATCCCCTGCTTCAAAACCATGTGACCGAGTCAGCCATCCTGAGTGTGAAAACACATCTGTCTGCCACTGTACAGTACATTGTCTTTGAATGCTATGAAATACATTTTTGTTGTATGTCTGAAAACTTAAATGGTCTATTCAGGTTTTTCAGTTGCACCAAAAATACCATCTATTCAACTAATGTGCCCTACAAGGGCAAGACGACATTGTACTAAGAGCAGCTATGAATGGGACGCTTTCAGATTCAAGGTCTGAAATGAGTCGCTGTGTTATGACCCTGGGAGGGATCAGGGTCTTTTGATGCACTGATGTTTAGAATAAAGAAAACTCAAAGCTGGACAAATGTGTCTCTTACTACCACTCAACTACCATCTCACAACCGGTTCAGATGTACAGCAGAGGACCCATGTGCTAGGACAAAGACTCGTTTTTCATGGTCCAACTGTTTCTCTGTCCCTTTTTTCTGTACACCTCCTCTATCCCTCTCTCTGCCTCGCTATCTCTGCCTTCCTCTCCCTAAATCTGTTCTGCTCCAGTGGACTCCCTTCTTTAATCCTATCTGATGAGGACCCCAGTTGTCTCCCTCTCACTACCGCGTGGAGAAATGTATGCTAATGTGGCCCGACTGCAAAAATGGAAATTAGACTCCTCACGCTCTTGCAGCAGTCAGAGACAATGCAAGCTGTAAAAAAAAAAGAGGCAGCATTGTTCCACAACAAACCTCAAACAAGGAGATAAGAACTTGTCAAATTTGATCAGCGATGAATTATGCATCACTGGCCACTGAGTTTAAGTGTCGTGCTTTTTGATGAATCCCCTTTTATCTCTTCATCTGTTTAAGCAATCACACACTGCTGTCTGGAACTCTCTCTTTATGTACACTTATACATAGTGTGGGTGCACTAACTCTGTGTGCACTAACTCTGTGTGTACTTACTTCTGTGTGTGTCTGTGTGTGTGTGTGTGTGTGTGTGTGTGTGTTTGTGTGTGTGTACGTACAGTAAGTGAGTATAGCTAAGATGTAGCCTCCAAAAGTGATAAAGACACAGAGACAACAACTTATTTTTGCATTTCTGATCTACAGCATAAACACACCAGCACATTGTACATTTAGATCCAGGATGAACAAAGGCAACTTGTAAACAACTCTTCCAGGGAAACCTTAGATGGAAGCAGATAGATGCCCTTATCATAGATACCTCTCCGTCTGGGAGAGTGGTTGGAGAAAGAGCTGCTAACAGGATTATGTCTAGCGTGTTCACCTTTCCAAAGCAGACAGAGGGGTACGATCGATATGACTAATGTGATCAGGGAAGGCTATCACCCTCCGTCTTCTGCTTTCAATGAAACCCCCATTAACCATGTGCAGCTCCAGCACATGACTGCAATTTCTTTTATTCTCTCCGCGCCCTTCACTGTGCTTATTCTGAGAGCACAATATGCTCCTGAAATAGGATATGTCTGATATTATCTGATGTTTCTCAATTTGAAAATGTTGACTCCATAGTGGAGCGGATAGGCGAATCAGCCACATTGCTAACAGATCTTGTCAGTAACAATTGTGCATGCCATCCCAGTGCATTTTCTTTTACCTACAGCCCAAGGACTGCAGGTAGCATGAGCCGAGCATATCTCATTAAAATAGAGGAGAATGCCTCTGCCTGTGTCTATTGTGCTTGGTAATTCCTTGGTGATGTATTCCTCCCCCATCTTGCTAATGTAACAGCGTTTCATATCCCAAACCCCGTTTTTGCCTCTCCATGTTCTCCTTCTCTGGGAAAGAGAGACTGATTTCCCCCAAGTTAATGAAATTGTCACAGCACCTTATGAAATCGCCACCGTGTAAGCAATAACATCTGGCAAATAGATGGCGCATGTAATGTCCGCTGAGCCTCACTACACACAACCCCGGTAATGAATGAAGAGACTGACAGACAGACAAGTAGGGAGATGCAGACAGACAATGGATGGACAGACAGACGGGTGGAGGAAAAGACCTTCTGAATTTTAACATTACAAAAGGTGTAATTAATTTAAAATTGACAGAAGATAGCCTTCAATCTAGAACCCCAGTTTGTGCTGTTGTTTGCCTCTTTTACACAAAAAAGCTTAACTTATAAATAAAGTGTTGTGTGCCGTCAAGCTTTTTGTGAGAAGGCCTTGCCATGTCAGACATTTAATTGTCCAATACTTTGGTTTATGACTAAATACCTAGGCTGATCCCATCAGCCTCAGCTTTACTTTGTGAGTATTATCATACTAACTTGCTAAACCAAGAACATGAAAAATGTGGTGGATTTTCCGGAAACACCATTCTGTGGTATGATAAGACTAAAGGGAAAGCTTAAATCAGGTCATTCATAGGTAACAGGTCTCTAATAAACAAACCTGTTCATGTATTTTTGTGTTCATCTCTACAGATTCAGGGAATCTGGGCAGCAGTATGATAAGGGAATGTTTTGTCTCAGGGCTGTCTCCTTTTGGAGGTCATTGGGCCTGCCTAGCATATTTCACAGAAAGAGAAAGAGAGAGTGAGACTAAACTAGGCTTCAGCATCTGTGTTTAGGCAACTGCCATATCTTTGTTTACCTCAAGGGTTCAGCTAAACTTAACGCTTCCAGCATGAGCTTAAATACACCTTTAGGGTGACAGGAACTTCTGAGAGTTGGGACTTCACTGCACAATAACACATCGTGGTTAAACTGTACTGCCTGCTTAATTGTCTCCTCAAGTTCATTACATGCCTTTGTGTAAGTCCTCAAGGTCTCCTAAACTCCTGAGTTTTTCCTTAACAACAAACAACATACCTGCTAAACAACAGCCGGTGTGCATTGTCACTGTAGACGTGTCAAAGCACCACTGTGCCTAAATAGTAGCCTTACAGAGTCGCTAGCATGGCTCTAGACTCTGAGGTATTACTGCCGCTTTTTACTTATGATACATTCTTCCCCAAACACACGTGCTGTATTTAATAATCATATGCCTAACACTGGAGTCACACTGTGGTGTCATTGTTGCGAGTGTTTGCAAGGTGTGCCTCTCTCCTAATTGATTTTTTAAGGAAGAATCATGCAACTGATAAGAAGACACACGTAGTGCACCACCACTAATAAATGTACTTAACACTGAACATGCATTGGGTCAGTATGTGTGTGTATTCTGTTAGGTCAGTGCCACAATGTGTGGTTGGATATTTATGTAGTGAATTTGCCAATCTGTTTTTAAAGTTAGGACTTAATGACTAAATGATAAGAGCGCTATTTATTTGACAGAGTGGCCTTATATTAATATGTGGATGGCACTTCTGTATTGTACAACATACTTAACTTTGTTTTTGTCTCATTCTGTCAGTGCCTTGAAATTCAGCATGTCAAAACAGCTGACTGCACAAATTCAAGGGTCAAAGTTCCTCAAAGTTGAAACTCTAAAACTATGTGGAAGCACTGCACAGCTTCAATTTGCCTAAACAAGTACATCTACTGATCATGGCGATCATAATGAAGTTATTAAGGTCCAGATTTTTCCTGCTACGACTCAGCTCTTCTGCTTGAATACAGTGTAGTCGCTGAAGATTTGCGTATGTACTGTATAGTGATACAAATCTGCTGTCTGTCTGTCCGTCTGTCTGTCTGTCTGTCTGTGGGTGTGTTTGTGTGTGTGTGTGTGTGTGTGTGTGTGTGTGAGTGTGTGTTCCCAGTTACTGCATCATGCTGAGCATAACGGAGAGCACCCAGCTCCTCAGTAGCCCTGGCAGGACTCTGACAGTTCCTGCTGGCTGCCCTCCCAACCTGCCCTTCCAACGGGATGCCAGCTGGCCCGCTGCTGCCACCGCTCCACACGGCCACCATCATCACCAGGGATCCTGGCTGAGTGAAGACAGGGCTTAGAAGGCAAGCTAGAGAAGAACGGAGCGGCCAATTTGCGCCACCCTTACCTGCTCATCAAGATGTTTAATCTGTTGTTGGCTCTCTTACTTTCTCCCATCACTGACTTACAGATTTGTATGCAGACGGTGAGTTTAATTCATTGCAGGCTGCCTCCTTTACTCATTCTCTCATCCAGGGGCAAACTTACATCCCGAGCATCTCCAGAACCAAATTGTTTCAGAGAATCATTTACGATAACAACAGAACAATCAGCAAAACCTTGTAGGAGTGAAACACATTCAGGAGTCAACGCGGTCAGCTTCCTATAGCGAGAGTAATGCCAGTTGTGCTATTTAATGAAGCTCAGTCCGAGCAGGCCAGAGAGGAGGCGAAAACTGATGTGATTATCTATTCATTAAGCAGCCCTCCTTACGTTCTCCCATGTTTTTTGGCACCTGTGTGTCCCATTAGAAGTGTTCGTTCAGCAGTGCTGAGGCCAGCACATTGTACCTGCGTCACACCATAATTAGGCCCCCCTCCAGATATCACAGTTCTGCTTGGCTGTGCTCTCCTGAGACATACTATCATGTCGACACACATACCCTGGATACCCAACCCCCCGACCTCTGTGACACACACAGACACGCACACGCAAGCGCGCCAGAGAAAACTAAAGTCACAAATGAGCTTGTGTGTCTGTGCACGCTTGAACACTTTAATGTAGACAATATAATGTGTATATACTGTATATATGAAGAAAGATGGGTGCAATTACATGCGACACACATTCACTATAGGCCATGATACACAGCTATTTTTAATCTTGTCTTGTTATAGATGGAAGAAAAGTTCACACCATGCTATTAGTAATTTTGATGTTAAAAGAGATCAAAGACTGTAAGTAATCAGTTTCTGAATCGTCACTCTTGATTATAATGCAGCTTGTCAAACTGTCAAATCCTATACTGTAACAACTTTTGTATTTATATTCCCTTTATGCAGCCACTGGTGTCTGTTCTCATTTTACATCCATTAGCAACATACAAGTTTACGGTGTTGGATGCCTGCCCAGCAATTAAATGACAGCCGGAAAATGTGATGAATGATTATAGGAAATAAGTACATGCTAATAGAGAAAAGACAGATGAGTGTAATCTTCTATTTCCCCTGATCTGCCCACAATTTTAGTTAATGTATAGTTAGTGTAATTATTATGTAATTTATAATATCCGTGTTGTATGGTACACATAATGCATGCTACCAACATGCATCCAAATGAAGGGATGTTGAAAAACAGCTATCAGAGATCCAATTTAAATTAGCATCTCAGAAAATATTGAATCTAATTTCATAATAAGCTCAGCAAGATGATATGCGCTTTGAGAGTTCACAAAATCTACGAGAAAGTGAAAATTCACCCATTGCTCACACAAACGTCTATGGAAATTACGTCTTAGTAACATTAGCCACATTAAACACAGAATAAAGACAATAAAAGATGAATGAACCAAGTTTGCTGCTGAATGGAATATTACTTCCTTTTCATTCCTATGCACCAAAAGCGGATCATATCCCAGGTGTTGCTTCGGTGTAGATTTTAAAATTTTAGACTAAGAGGTGATACCATTTGATGCTGTTTCAACAACCTTGGTAAACCTCTGACGTGCTCTGCCAACATTTTAAATATTTATGATGTTGTAAGCTCCACAGTAACAGTCAGCTCATATCACTCCCCCAAAAGCCCACTTAAGTGAAGTTTGAGTAAATAGATCTTGAAAGACCAACAAACTCTACCAGACATTTAATTAGTACATGAAAAAAGCATAAAAGTAAGAATATCCTTGCACTGTAATTGTTATTTATGTGCATATATTATTATTCCTCAACTATCAGAAGTTCCCCAAACTCAAATTGATGTTACACGGCGTTGACCACTGAGCTGCTGAGCGATATTAATGATGACAGCTGCTGCAACGAACAAAGGTTTTTTATTAAACCACTGACTTCACAGCAAAAGTCCAAAGTCACAGTAAAGCTTTTCATGTAACAAGAACAAACATATAATCTGGTCAAATACATATCCATCACCTGCCATGAAGTAAGCAGTAGCTCACTTCTAAAATTCCATGACACATTGCAAAGAGATCATTCCCCCAGGCTCTGTCTTCCTGGATATATTTTAGCTGCTACTGTCACGCCATCCCCGCAGCAATGGTTGACTGATGTGAAGTCCAGACAAGCTAAGTATGTCAGTGTATATCAGTTCCTATTGATCCCAAACTCAATCTACCTTTGTTTACATAGAAATGAGAGGATAGCATGTTTTTGGAAGTAATTACATATAGCCTATTTTTGGACTAAATGTTTTCCGTATCAACTTTGTGAGGTAATATGTCGTTTTCACAGCTTGTTCTGGAGCCTCCAGTAGCAAAAATATTAACTAATATTTAAGATAGGACTGTAGTCAAGACCACCTTTGTCGAGCCCAAGACAAGTCCAAGACCAGGACTAGTCGAGTCCAAGTCAAGACCGAGTCCAAAGAGGTTTGAGTCTGAGTCAAGACCGAGTCCAGAGAGGTTCGAGTCTGAGTCTACTACAGTAGTAGTACTGAGCATTTGAGCAACTAAATGAAAACATAGCTTCATTCCAGATGTAGTGTAGAAATGAAGTGACCAGTATTACAGAGTGTAGCCCTATGGTTGGTTTATGGCTTCCCAAAAAAAATTGTATTCTATTGTTATTTGGACGTGGGTTAATAGGAAATACATGTATTTTCAGAAAACAAAGTTTGGTTAAACAACAGTGAACAGCGTCTAGTTTAACACACACACACACGCACGCAAACGCACACGCGCGGCTCGGCAACGTTAGCTAATGTCCGCTAGCATACAAACGGGCTAGCTATAGCCAGTTAGCTTTTTTATAACGTTACAAAAACCCACCTATCTCGTAGGCGCAACGCTTATTTCATAAAGTACAATGATGGCTCAAACTAACGCCCCAGGTCTTATGTTGACAACGTGGACGCAGATATAGGAAACTCCGAAAGGAGCCGTAATATTTACCAAGCGTTAGTAAGCTAGGCTAACGCTGGTGCGCTAGCAAACATCAGCGTAGCGTTAGCTAATGTTAGCTGTCTAAACTTGTAAAAAGCCGAACAATTTCCCCCCTGAACTGTGTTTCACTTTCACTCCAATATTAGCATCAACATGATAAAAACAGCTGGAATCGGTCAAGACCAAAAGTCATATTGGGCAAGACCGGGGGCCGAGTCCGAGACAAGTCCGTGTCAACATATTACCGAGTCCAAAACAAGTCCGAGGCCATAGAAAAACGGTCTCTAGTCCGGACTCGAGTCCAAGACCGGACTTGAGTACTACAGCACTGGTTTAAGATGAAGTTTTAATGAACACTCAATTGTATTTATGAGATTCTACCTCTCTAGGCCATAGAAACGATGCTATAGAATAGCTACAGAAAAGATGGACCAATTGCTATATAAAATATATAATATAATTGTATAGCTTTGTTACTCATACAGTACGCCAGTTTGTTTCCATTAAAATGAGCATAAAATGTTAGATGGGATAATCCGTGGCCCTTACTTCAAACCTGGCCTGGCCAGCTGGAGTCTGTCTTTGTTGTTCAAAATGTGTCTGTTCACAGTTCAGACACATTTAGGTTAGGTGAAGTGAAAACTCTTAATATTTCCTGTAGACTTGAATGTGGTTGTCTCTCTATTTTAGAACTGTGATGGACTGGTGACCCATTCAGGGTTGACCCTGCCTTTTGTCAAAAGCATACTGGCATATGCTGCTGCCCTGCAACCCTGAACACGTACAGGAGATGGAGGGATAAATGGAATGAGAAACCTTTGTGTGTAATTGCCATGGTGGGAATAGAAGTACATACAGGTTAAAAACACAACAGTTATTATTTTTTGCATACCGAAAAAAAGAGTCTATGTCGGTTTTTATTTGTACAGCTGCTGCATATTATTGATGTATTACTTTTCACATTAAAACCAAATGGTTTGATCCGGTGTAACTGGCTTCTCTAAATGCTAGAATTTTTTTTTTTAAATTAGCTTCTGAAAGAATTGTTTGCTTGTATCTTTCATAATTATCTTTTGGTGGCAGTACCTTTTGATGCCAGAGTAAATGCGTACCAGGCATTAACAGCAGTGTGCACTCCTGTTTTTGTTCTAAGCCAATAGCAAAAGAACTGTAAAGGACAATGGGGTGAGCAGATGGCAGAGCTATTATTATCCTACACCTGAACCACAGTGCAAAATAGAAAAAAAGCCAACGGTTACGCCGCTTCTGTTTCAAGCTTTGTATGACCACTCGATTACTTTTTAAAGTGGGCACATCAGAAGGCAATGGTGGGTGAAAGTAAGGGACACAACATGATGTGATGCTGCTGGCGAAACACTGTTTACCGGCCACACATGATAGAAACATAAACATGACTGGGTTCAAAGTAAAAGCTCTTTTTCAGTGTCCTATAGGGACCATGATGATTGCATGTCAGGGAAAGTAAATACAAATAATTCCACTTAATATGTACTGTATATTAAGTACATTATAAATGTTTTAGCGTTCTGAGTCACACATATCAACTGCATCTTGGTTGCTTCTACTTTCTCCATGTGCTGATGCAGAAAAAGTGATTAGAATTCAGCTTCCTTGAAAAGTGAATATGCAGCCCTGTAAATCATATCTGCTGGCTTATGAAGGAGAGGCAACAACAACAATTTTGAGAGCAATATGCAATATTCATTGTTCATAAATACTTAATTTGTTTGCCCGCAACTGAACCTAAAGTGATTGTGGCCCTTTTTCATTTGGGTGTATATCTATGGCAAACTTGGTCTTGCTGACTGGAGTGGCATTTGTATTTCATTCACACTCGCCACTTTACTCATACTTCATTGCTTTCTGCTATTGCCCCTGGCCCTACTATGTTTTCAGAAAGAGCTCCGATTCACAATGGGGCTTACACACAGAATCAAACGCACAGGATCTGCCGCAGATAAAGAAAATAATTACACCGTAATGGTATCTTTCTCATGAAACACCCAATTATCTGCATCTGTTTGTACATCAGGTACAAACAGTGATTACTAATGGCCTTCTTTTGAGTGGTGGAGGTTGAACCAGTGTTTTATTTAGCTCTGATCCCGATACTTGAAGTTTCTTTTTGAATGAGGATTTCCTCCCTGTCACTCTCTGCCGGCAATTTTAAGTGGAGTTAGTAATGTAATTTACTGTCTGTCGAGTGCAATGTGTAGTGTAATGAATGTACCCAGAATGAGATCTGTTCTGAAGATTTATTTTCCCTCCCCGGTGCAGCCAAGGACACGGAAGCTGACATGGGCTTTGCTTTACCTTTTTTACAAAGACATAATTACAATCTCAGACTCTGGGCCAAGTAGCGCTGCATACTAAACTGGGAATCACATTTTCTATGCAGTTGAAGGCAGGAGCGTAGCACAACATTTGGGGCCCTGTAGAAAGGCATTTTCAATGGGCCATTTCCCGCATACCTAGCGATTCATTCTAGCATCTATTTGGGCCCTCCTCACATGAGGTACAGTGGCATGAATAAGTTTACACAGGACACCAATTTTCTTAAAAATTAAAATAACCACACATCATCACATATACTTCTTCATACCTAGAGATTGGCATGGGGAACTTCTCATAAGATTATCTCTCAATGTAAATCAAACCAGCTAATAAGCTAACTGCAAAAAACATGCCAATCTCTATGTATGATGAAGAGTATGTGATGATATGGGGGGCTATTTTAATTCCAAAGGCCAAGGGAACTTTATCAGGAAGCATAGTATCCTAAATCCCTGAAATAACTGGCCTTTAAAACTAAAAATCTGCCTGCCTCTATGGGAATTTAACATAGGGGTGTGTATAAGTATGCCCCCTGTATTTCACGGAAGAATATTTATTTAATAAGAACACTTCATTCGCAAAGAAAATTGATGTCCTTAAAAGGTTGGATTTTCCAAACTCTTTTGAATTAAGGAATTAATATCAATTTCCAAAAGATGTTCATTTATTCCTCTTTTTAATCAACTTTAGCATGGGTGTTATTCTAGCCACTGTACGTGCATTGAGAGCCACGTGTTTATTATATTTACTACTTAATACAATTTTATGGATTGTAATACATGCATGTATGTTACGTACTCCAATTTACCTGAGCATTATATTAACTGCTGATGATATGCAGCTGAATGCGCTAGAAAAGGAATCTATTTTACCTAAAAATATTCTGTCCAGGTGTATACAGGTACATGGTTTATACATACATTGAGGAAAATAAGTATTTCAACACCCCGCTATTTTGCAAGTTCTCCCAGTTAGAAATCATGGAGGGGTCTGAAATGGTCATCGTAGGTGCATGTCCACTGTGAGAGACTTAATCTAAAATAAAAATCCAGAAGGTCCACTGTTGGAGCAATCATTAGAAAATAGAAGAAGCTAAACATGACTGTCAATCTCCCTCGGAATGGGGCTCCATGAAACATCTCACCTCGTGGGGTCTTTATGATTCTAAGAAAGGTGAGAAATCAGCCCAGAACTACACGGGAGGAGCTGGTTAATTACCTGAAAAGAGCTGGGACCACCGTTTCCAAGGTTACTGTTGGTAATACACTAAGACGTCATGGTTTGAAATCATGCACGGGAAGAAAGGTTCCCCCTGCTTAAACCAGCATATATCAAGGCCCGTCTTAAGTTTGCCAATGACCATTTGGATGATCCAGAGGAGTCATGGGAGAAAGTCATGTGGTCAGATGTGACCAATATAGAACTATATGGTCATAATTACACTAACAGTGTTTGGAGGAAGAAGAATGATGAGTACCATCCCAAGAACACCATCCCTACTGGGAAGCATTGGGGTGGTAGCATCATGCTTTGGGGG
>NC_048424.1:14502470-14579518 GCF_013103735.1 Etheostoma cragini
AGGCTACTGTACCAAATATTAACATTGATTTTCTCAGGTGTTCAAATACTTATTTGCAGCTGTATCATACAAATAAATGGTTAAAAAATCATACATTATGATTTCTGGATTTCTTTTTTTTTAGATGATGTCTCCCACAGTGGACATGCACCTACGATGACAATGTCAGACCCCTCCATGATTTCTAAGTGGGAGAACTTGCAAAATAGCAGGGTGTTCAAATACTCATTTTCCTCACTGTATTTATATAACAGTGTAAGGATTTGTTCATGTGCATAATCTTATCTATCAGTGACTGTTACAGGTGCTTCTTAGGCATTTTAGTTGTTGATAAATTCATTAAAAACACTTTAAAATGTCCTTAAATCTGGTACAACTACAACACACTGTTTCATAAACCATTTATTTAATCTATTTGTTATAAATGATGAATAGGAAGGTTTAAAAAAAAGTGTTACCAAAATATTTAGTCATGGGAAATGAATATCAAAAACCGAGCAGATTGGGTTTGAGTTTCTGCAGTTTCATCCTCTGATCATCTTCTTTCTATTTATTGGATGTATTATATCCTTACCGTGCTGACACTACTAAGTTACTGTATCTGTGTATCGGGCCATTGAATTTGTAAAGTAAATTCAAACATCTTAATTAGCACGTCATGTTAACTCTGTGCTGTGTCACCGAAACAGCAATGACGGAATCGATCTTGGTTGGGACAAATCACTTAGGAGCCGGAGCTGATCAATAGGAAGTCCTCCTGTGTTAAAGTGGACAGCAGCAGTACACCTAAATTAGGGGAGACATAGGAGGTTTTCTTAATTACAGTATTGACAGATGAATATTGATTTGTGGAGATTAGTAAGATTGTAGTATTGAAGGGTGTCATAAAAACGTCCTTGTGAGGAAAGCAAATTAAAGAAGTGAATCTTTTTGATTTCTAGATGGGTTTATGACGCAGTTTGAGCTTCACACAGTGGTGGCAAGTTTAGTCAAGCTTCAAATGTGCAGGCAACTTCAGACCACTTGAGTGAATTTTGTTGACTATTCAACATCTGTGGGGACCAGCCCTGATATTTCACCAGGGAACATCACAAAGAGCCGCGGGTTCTGGATTCTGACGGCATGTTGATACCAGCTGCCATGATCCGCTGCACCTCATTGTGAAATCTACCGCTTTTCACCCCAGTTATGTGTGTAAATACTGCCGACAGGCGTCCTGCTGCCGTGAATACTGAGTGTGTCAGAGTGCTGCTACCCAGGGAGAACGGGGGTGTCTGAGGGAACATTTGTAGAATAGAAACACACGTCATGCCCTTCAGAACTGCCTTTTGTATTTATATTCAGGCTAAAGGCCTGCCTCTCAGCATGAGATCCCTCACTAGTCCACGTTAGAAGAGTGTGCTGAGCACGGTGCTTCCCTCAACAGGAAACACAGAATTGAGTCGGCTCTTTTCATGTGGAAGGGCATGCAAGAGTATTAAGAACAGATGGAGTCCAGATTCCATTGAAGGGGCGCTATGCAGTTTTGGCCATTTCTGCTGTTTTCTTGCTTTTTGCTTGTAGCTTTCTCTATAGATCCCCCCCCCCCCCCCCCCCCCCCCCCCCCCCCACAGCTTTGGAGTAGATATTTTGCAGCTCCTATGTTTACTTGTATCTGACTCCTCGCTCCGTCAGTCTGTTGTTTCTTCTTTTTCTGTTCCCCCAACAATGCTTTCCTAGCTTTTTGCTTCTTTTTTGCCGGCTCAGCCATGACGATAGTGTGAAAAACTCCATCGCTACCTTGTTAGCCGGTTCCTTAATGGGCGTATGTGGGCAGTGGCGTGAAGCAGTTCCTTACATCGCGGGACCTGATATCACAGGATTCTTCGTGACGCTGAGTCCGGCGACTCGCCGGCTGAAAGTTGCGAGGGTCGTTATTCTGCTCACAGGCGCTAGGGGGGAGACGACCGCCATTCAACTCAAAAAAAGTCTTACAACCATTCCAGTGACTCCGAAGCTGTTCAGATAAGGTACATAAAGCTAAATAAACGGCACCGTTCCTCTTCATCAAAAAAAATAAAAAAAGATATTAGAGAATCAACAGAGCAAGTATGCGTTTACTCATCAGTGCTAAAAAAAAATTGAATGGGAAAGAATTGCACTTTTTTAAACTGCAGCCTGGAGGAGCGTTTTTATCAGCTGCCTTCTTCGCTCCAGCTGGCCTCGGCTAAGCCACATGCAAGGCATAACCGCACTGTAAACAAATGATGCCCACTGCCCACTTTTAAATTTACAAAAATGTTTCCGCCAGCTCGGAGGTGACCTATTTTCTAAGTGAAACATTAGTCAAGTGGCACACGGGGGGACGCTAGGTTGTGTCCTGTGAGTGTGTGGACTGTACCTAATATGCATGCAGTAAGGCATGTGGCATTTCTGAGTGAAAGATGAAAATGTAGATCCCATAACCCCTCAGGTACCCAGGATGTAGCAGCATGCTTAATGACTCTTAAGGTCATTCAGAGGAAAAGGTAATTGCAGTTTGTTGAAACCATTAAAAGTCTCTTGAATCCAAATGTGTCATTTCTAGCTCACGATTCCCTCAGGGTGCGCCGAATGACATCTCTTGTTCACCAAATAGAAGTTTAAAGTAATCATTCGCTCTGAATGCCACAACTACACAATGGAACAGTTATTCTGGCAATTTTTTATGCAGCAAAGGTAACCGGACAAAAAAAGAAAAGAAAAGTGAACATTGCTTGGACAGGCTTTGAGCTACAGTTGTCAGTGGAACTTTCCACAGGTGGCCAGTGGCTTTTATATGACTTTTAAGGCACCGAGATGGAAAAATACATGTTGTTCCATTTGAAATTTGCTCATGTGTGATGCCAACCAGAGCAGAATATTGTCAGTGTACCAAAGCCATAACCCTCTCATGTTCTTTCTCACACACTCGCAGATGCACAAATGCAGCTACACACACCTCTCTCGCTGACCCTGCCCTTGGATTTCAGCGTGACATCATCTAGGTCTGTTGGGTTTGAAGATGAATGCGAAGTCCACAGAGGCTTTCTCAAATGCCAAATTGTCTTGTTTCCTACTATATCCAACACCCTGTGCACCGTATAACTGAATACATTTAGGAAAACGTCATGCAGCTCCAACTACTATAGTAGAGGGGACATAATATATTTATAAACCCCCTGCTGCATTGAAACACTGTACTCACAATGGACTTCATAATCGCATTCCCTCCAAAGTCAGTGCACTTAGTAGCATTAGATATTTGGGTTTAAAAAGGTTGCATTATATTCATCCAGGGAAGGAGATGACAGAGGAAAAGGAGGGGGAGGAGGAGCCTAGAGCAGATGTATCAACAACAGACAGATGGAGAGTTAAAGTCTCAGCTATTATCGGATGGGTGACGCAAATGTACAGCAATAAACAATGATTAGCAGCAAGCAGGTGGGGGATAAGCAACCACAAACACATCACCATATGACAAAACCCAGTTTTGTATACTTGTCAGAACATTCAACCGACTCCTATTCATGTTGAAACTGCGTATCTGTTGCCAAACAGTCCTAACTACCTAAAACCTAACTAAAGAACTTCAACTTGAAAAATGGCAATATACAGTATCTGAGTTGACAGAAATGGAGAGTTCAAACAAAAATAAATTTAAGCTCAAGTGGACACTTAATATTAAACAACTTCCTGAATGGAGATCTTTCTTTATATGGCAAAGAAAGGAATCAAAAACAGGCACATAAACGCTCACACATGAGAGGGAGCGAAAAGTCAGAGAGCAAGAGATGGTTAAACATTCAGAATCGAAGCCATGATACATTTATAGAGCTCTTCGCTCCACACACCAATCGAGATAAAAACAAAGCCGGTTATTGGCAGAAAATAAGATCTGAAACATTTTTCAAATTACAGTCGCTATCTTCACTACTCCGCTGCTCCACTACTCCGGCGTTCAAGGGCACCACACTTACAGTATAAAACGGATGAACATGATGAATCTTTAAGATTTCCAAAATGAAATTTAGAATAGCCTATATCAAATATTAACCCCCCTAAATTCATTTTACTCCTCTGTGCCACTATGACGTCCTCATCTAAGGATCGCTTATTGGCAGCTCAGCTCAATTACAATGATGGAAGTCTGAAGAGGCCATGAGATAATCATTGTGTCCTCTTTATTTCTATTTTACAGTGAGGATGTGCAATCAAAATTATAGCCTGCCACAAGTTAGGTACAACCCCAATGACTGCATGATTACTGAGTAATCTGATGGAGTCCTGTAGAGGGCGCCAGAACACCCACGGGGGCTCCAGAAGTCACTTCCCCATCTCATCCCCAGTTCATCCCCAGCTACCTCTATGAGGCCTTCCAAGGAAAAATAGTTCAAATAGTGTTTCTTGTCTGTTACAATATTCAAAGAAAAATCCAACACTTGCAGTAGATAAATGACTTGTGAAGACAATGTTACAGTCTTGATGAGAAGTTGATCTGAAGCTCCGTCACGCCTTCTACTTCCCCTTGAGTGTCAAAATACAGAAAGCAATCTGGATGTATTGTTACTTGTAAAGTTAATTTTTTTTAAATGCATGCTGCATTAACTGAATCAACATCCACTTTGCACCAAACTACAAGCCCCTGAAAGCCGCATATTTGACATCATAGCTAAGCTTGATTTGTGGAGTTTGAGACTGTAGATTGGATCAGAAATCAAACTGGTTCTTGGCATTCATCCCCATTTGTCCCAAAGTATGACATTTAGTGCTGCATTCGGGAAAATATCACGACAATTATGCATTTAATCGAAATTGAGTTGCTAGGTAACAGCTGTAGTCCAACTTAAGATACTACTACTACCAGAATTAATATTACAAATCACTTCCAACAGGAAATAATATAATTTATGTTACTTTGTAATGGTTCATGTGACAGTGGTGAAGTAAAAGCTTTGGTCAGATTTGTTAATTTGGAAATATGGCAAAAGTGAATATAATTTTCTCATTTTGCAGGAGCCCCTGGAACTGCCAGCAGGACCCTTGAGGGCCCTCTGGGAACCCATTTGGGAACCACTTAGTAGCTCTTAAAAAATGTAAAAGTCATGTTGCTAAAAAGTTGCCCAAACATGTAGGCCTGTGGCAGAAGCGGCAACAGCGGTGTGTGCTTGGATAGACTGACATAGACATCTCACCGTTTCAAGCCGAAGAAATCTGACGTAGCAGGTGGATGCTACATGACGGACAGCATCTCACCCTTCCTGTCTGATAAGGGAGGCATGCTGAAACATGGGCAGACAGCAGTGTAGACTTAGTGCTTTGTGTTGATTGCAAAGGTTTGTTACAGCTCGATCTCCTGAATTCCAATGGTTCCATTTCTTTCTCTCTCTCTCTCTCTCTCTCTCTCTCTCTCTCTCTCTCTCTCTCTCTCTCTCTCTCTCTCTCTCTCTCTCTCTCAGCATCCAGCAGCTGCGCCCCTTTCCTGACGCTGAGCGAAGCCTCCCATACAGATGAGCGCTGGAAGCCACGCACCTCTTGACGTAGCCACAGACCGGTTGCGGTGCCACTCGGTCTCCGTAGCACGTATTGCGCAACGTGACTGATGCACAACTGACTCCACGGTGGGCACATCCGGCTCCCACCGTCGCGTGAATTCATCAGAAAGTGGTCGCATTACGCCGAGACAACAGCAGGCATCGCCGAGGTGCTGTAGAGAAGCCATCCGGACTGGACCCTCCCCTAGTCATAGCCACCGGCAGGGATGAGTCGAGCGCGCGGCGTCGGGCTGCAGTAGTGCTGTGACTGTGTGAGCGCACGAGCCGACACTGTAAGTAGCGGCAACAGCAGCAGCTTGACGGCCGTCTAGAAGGTGAAAACAGTGAGAATTTGACAGTGCGAGTGTTTTTTTGTGTGAAGCAGAGGTGATGGCTTCGTTTGACAGCACGCAGTCAACGCAGCAGCCTCCACGGAGCGAGCCGTGACCACCCGCCGGATTTGAGGAGCTATGTCCGTGGGTACCGAGCCTCCGTTTGCCTGTAGTCGACAGCATCAGTGTGCCCCCTTGGTTTGGTGCCTCGGGGGTCTTCGCTAAAGTCCAGGGACACACGGTAGCCTACCAGCGGAGCGCACCCACCTGGAGTCGAGGAGAGGTTGCTGTTTGTTCCAAGGCCGGGCTCTCTGAAGCCCACTCCCCGCGCCTGCCTGCCTGCTTCCCCGCATCCTCCGCGTTCTGTCTACACGGCAGTGGACATCAAAACAATCACTACATGAGCCTGTTTGCCTCCCGCGGCCATACATACCTTTACTGCTAATACTCAGACTACATTAATCGACGGGTGTGGACCGGAGCAGTGCTGTGTCTATGCGCATCAGTTACACCGCCCCGGAAAGGACTTCTTGCCATTGAGAGCTGGATATGCAGAGATTAACGTGAGAGGATGGATCTAATTATCTGTGTTTTTGGGCTGCTGGCGCTGGTCGTGGAGGACATCCGTTGCCAAGGAGTATACGGTAAGTGTATGCGATTTGCTCCTGCTGGAAAACTAAAATATGATCGTGACCTTGTAAAACAGTGGTTGCTCACAAGACTCACAAGGTCCCATAATAAAAAAGACCATGCAACATCAACTCGTTTAAGGGTGACAAACCAGGTCTGAATGTCATGTTTGAGTAAGAGGCTCCAAATGTTCTTAGCAACCCTGGGGTTATACTGCAAATCGAGTGTGTAGCCAATCATGCACAGGTCTTTTTCTCATCCAATCCATCACTCATGATGGCTGGTGAGCAGGCTAAATTTAGTAGGCTGCATTCATATATTATGACAGTGGAACCTGGTAGATTTGTCTTGAAGCCCCTCTCAGACTGGTCACCTATATGCATGTCATTCGTTAACTTTCATTTAAAAGGTCAACGTGGCTCAAATGTGTTGTGAAAATGTCATCATGAGGGCTGTAATCTTTTGAGCAGCAGCGTCATGTATTATTTTCATGTTTGGTGGCTCTCTATCTGCCTACCTCTTCCTTATGTCTGTCTTTATGAATCTCCTACACACACACACACACACACACACAACAATGAGCACACATTTTCGTCTCTACCCTGTCTGCTTGTGCAACCAGTGGCATAGATGATGTCTCATATGAATGGTCATCCTCGCAGCAGCAGCACTGTAAAGAAATAACGATTCATGTGGACAAACACTGGGACATGTTGGAAACTATGAGGTGCACGGCCTTAACCTGTCAGCTGTGACATCAGCTTTTTTACCAAAGCAGAGGTTGTGCATGTGCTGCACATAATATGCACAGTTACTCATATTAACACATTTATCCTTCTAACAACCTGTTGCACAGACATTTTTAACTTTCTAAAAATGTGTAGCATACACAGCAAATTTCCCTAATCTTCAAACCTCTAAGCACTCGTTAGGCAGTGTGAGATTTCAACGTTGGTGTCGTTGTTTGGAGTTAGTGAATTCCTCCAGTTACGCATTTAAGCCTGAGGCCATTACCTCTCCTCAAACATAGATTCCTCAAGAAACCATTACCTTGGCTTGAGTCACCATTCTTATCTGATAAAGCGGTCTCTATTCAAGATATACATATATACATAGGTGACAGGCAGGGCGATTACAATCAAAACCGATCACATGAATGTCAGAACAAAGCTGCAGATTCATGGTGTCCATGCCACAGTGTGTGCGTGCAGATAAAGATGCAAGCTCGTTAGAAGGAATCATATCCCACAATGCTCAATGTGGTTTTGCCATAGAGGGATGTATGGACTATTGGGTTTAAACCGGGAGCAGCATCAGCAGCGGAAGAAGAGACAGGAAGATGTAGCAGATGGAATTGTTTGAGCGCTAAACGGTTTGTGTGTTTGCATGGATGTTCTGCAGCCTAATAATTCACTTCAGCACAGTCACCCCCCTTTTTCCCATTTCTACGGTGTTTTGCCTATTCTACAGTATGCGTGAGTTAGGATTTACATACTGTATGTACACATGCCTTCTTACTGCTGCTGTTTATTCTGGTACTGCAGAAGAAAAGGAGGGAGGTAGGTAGGTAGGTAGGTAGAACTGAATACAGAATACGTACAGTATATGTACTCAAATGCCTCATCTTTAAAGTGGTCTGAATGAAAATTCATTGGCAAGGTTCAAAAATCAACAATTATTATTGAAAGTGATAACACATTAGCATGCATGTTGTGTTGCCTCCCATTGTACCCATGGAATATTTTGACACATGAAAGAGACAAGGGGGGGAGGGTGTGTGTCAGTGAAATTAAGTATTGTGCACCACAGGTGAAAGGCAGAGCGTGTGTGACTGAGTCCAGTGAGGCCTGTGAGAGGATAACATAATGGAGCCAGTCACTTTGAAGTGGTAGAGTTTCACAACAGGGTTTATAGAGGGCAAGGCTGGAATTCGTTTCTCTGGTCATCCATTTGAAATCGAAGGCATCATATAGTGCTGGGTATATCTTTTTTTTCACAGTCAAACCATTTCAATAATAGCTATTCACATTTTTTACCACCCGATTCCATCTCTTTTTTTATCGAGTTCAAAGCCTCAGCTATCACTTTTCCTTCCAGATTTCCAAATTGACCCAAGCGCAGGTGAATGGGACAGTTTGCAAAAAAAGTCTTTCAGCAGTTTATTTTTATCCACGAGCAATGGCATATGTCATCGCTGACAACTAAATGGTAGAATCATGAAGTAGTAATGAAGAAATCACATACTAGTGTGTTAAGTGGTGCTGCCAGAGTCATTAAAGAGGATTGATGAAGGCTAGTCATTCCTCCATGACTCTAGGCCACTGAGGCAAAAAGAGAGACACCACTAAAGTACAACATCTGCGCCACCCTTTCACTCCAATCCACACCCTCTCTTCCTTCCCTTGGAGTGTGTCCTTTTTTCTCATCACCCCACACACACACTAGAGTGCTGATCAGTTAAAATCTCACTTTTTTCTCACACTAATGACACGTGTACGTTTGTTTGTGTGGAAAGCCGGCATTTATTAGGCAACTGTAGGAAGGCATTGGGAAATGTTAACAGATGAGCGCATCAGCGCACACGGGGCGACAAGCGCACGTTAATAAGCTGTTTAATTTAAAATGTTCAATGTGTTAACCTTTCTTGATTTCTTCGTTTCCGACCGTGGTCAGAAAACCCGGGGAGACTCGTTACCTCCAGGGCTTACGTTATAAAATGAATAATGTCGGGGTTAAAACCCTGTTCCTGGTGAGCAGATGAATGAGCTTGGCTTTCAGTCTGGGGTTTATTTCAGACACCGCACACACTGTGTACTAAACTTACTTACTTACTAAACTTTCCTCTATCTCCATTTCTCTTCTGCCCACTTTCCACACACACACTCACACACACACACACACACACACACACACACACACACACTGAGCTCTCTTAAAGGAGCCGCAGCTCCATTTTACAGAAATGCCTTATCGCGCTAATGTAATCATTTCTAAATATCTGTCCCAACCCGGCCCGGCCCGTTGGGTCCCATCGGGTCCAGCCTGGGCCCGTTCGGTTTTCCGTCCTCTAACACACGTTGCTTTATTATTCCGACTCCTGCTCATCTCTGCGATGCTCTCTAGAATGCCAATCGGACAGTAGCTGCTCTTCTGTCGTAGCAAATGGAAGTACCAATGCTAAATATTCTCAATTGGCACTCATCTCTAATGTTGGTAACAACCAATTTGAACAAATGGAACATGACACGTATGGTAGCATGGCACTGTTCTTTTCTTTTCCTGCTTGTTACTTTATCTGGGATGTACAGCCTTCACAATGTTCTCTTTACATCAAAGTCAGTCGACGACAACCTCCATGGGATGTGCAGATGTTCCTGATCTCGTTACGCTACTAAAGAGGAAAAGTTCCTGCTGCTCTTTTTTTCCATCTCTCTCTCTCTCTCTCTCCTTCTCTCTCTCTCTCTCTTGGTCTCCGTCTCTCGGTCTGTCTCTTTCTCTCTCTCTCTCTTTCGGTCTGTGTATCTGTCTTTCTGTTGCTTGCTCCCTCTCGTTTGCATTGAAGACCAAGCAATTGCTGGGGTTTCTTTTCATGAGCCCCGGTTCAGTCGCTTTGGCTTCTAAGCTATGCAAATGCATTCTGCCAGTGAAACTAAAGCCGTCTTTGTTGGTTCTCAGAGGCCTCCTCCACAGAGTCCTTCATCATTCCCTTGGATCGGGACCCTCACATTTCCAACCGTAATGAGACCACGGATAACTCTATCTCTTCTCCTCCCTCCCACTCTCAGTCCCTACCTCCCTGCCCGTCTCTCTCTCTCTCTCTCTCTCTCTCTCCATATTGCCCCGGGAAACAGCGGAGGGAAGTCTACAGTATATGTGCTTCAATCAGAGGCAAATGAGGATATACAGCTGGGCACGGAGCAGAGGAAGTAATTCGTTGCAGTAGGAGAGAAGAAGGGGCTTCAGATAGCACCAACTTAATCATACCGAATGTCAGTTCCCTTTGGACTGAGTCCTCCGAGACTGGCACTGAATATACACTGCGGAGTTTTAAAGTCTGAAGCTCTCCTGCTGGGCCCACTATTCACCGCATAATCTTGCAGTTTCGCTTTAATACTCCAATACAATGTGATTAAGGTGAAACAGCTGTGGAGGGAATTTTGGAAACCAAAAGTTCAAATTAAAGGGGTACTACATCCATTGAGTGTAGTATGCTGACCTAACGGTTAGCACTGTGGCCTCACAGCAAGAAGGCTCTCTACCCCACCATAAAAAAACATGTACAAGGCTCTCATAGTGCCCTTGATCAAGGCACTGGCTCAGGTCTGGAGGTGGTTCCCGGGCGCTGTAAACGGCTGCCCACAACTCCCTTGAGGGATGGGTTAAATGCAGAATGAAGATCGTTACATCTATGTGAATGTGACAATAAAAGTACAGGACCTTTACCTTTTAAAAAATGCCAAAATTGAGGCAACCAAGGGTAGGCTATGCTGACTCTGAGTCCCTCGGTTTAGGACAAGATTGGGAGGACATTACTGTGACATCATCAAGGTGTTTTACTCAGGCTTTAGAAAGCACCTGCAGATTCGCAAAAATTTTTTCAGGCTGAGTCATTCTTCTCATTTGTGTAAAAATCAGGGACGTGCCTTTGTAATTAGATTTCTGTGACTTCCTGTTTAGCTGTAAAGCCAAGAGGTCGTGTTACCCGTGTTTATGTGAGGTGTGTGGCTTTGTTGATGGGGTGACAATCCTTCCATTGGTAGGATGCCATCAGTTTTGCCCCCTCTCTCTGCCTCCTTTAGCTAATTTGGAAGATACAGCTGTGTATAATTTAGCAGTAGGCAAAATGGACAAAGGAGCTGTAAGCTTTATGGTTCCAGCAGGGATTTTAACAGCATTTTTCAAATACTGCAATGTCCTTTGCACAGAAAATAAGCAATTCTAGTCCTGTTTTCTTATGCACGGTTCAAAGCAAAGTTAGAGTTGTGCGCAGCTGTGATGAATGGAATATATTTTTCTTGATGATTTGTGTTTAAAATGAAAGTATGATGTAGCATCAACTACTTTGCACACATCATGAACAGCTGTTATACTTTCTTCCTTTTGGAAGGATTAGGATGAGTTCAGGAACATAATTTACCTCTGGATCATTCATTGCCAAATCCCCACCACGGACCAAAGAAGCTTATTGTAACCTGGCTGGCTGCTTCAACTGTTAAGCCCACATCCCCAAACCCTGAGCTACTTTTCCTGCTCTGTACAGTGCTGATGACAGAAAGCTGCTGCTAATGATCCTGTAGTCATCATTCATAAGGTCCTGTTAGGGCTGGGCGATTAAATCGAAAATGTATCAACATCGAAATTGTGAAGCTGTTATAGACGTATTTCTCCAATGACGATAATTTGGATTATTTTATTCCTGTTGACAGGCCTGTTTTCTCCTTATGCGTAGTCATGTGACTTCCCCCGCACCAGTCAGCCGCACGGAAAGCATTATGGAGGATAACTCAAACACCAAGTCCGGGTCAACTGAGCAACTTATGCCAAAAAAAATGCAGGGCCTGTTGTCTGGAAACAGTTTGGCTTCAGAAAAGAGGATTTAGAACAACGTGATTAATTAGCGTTCATTTATCGTTATCAAGGAAAAATGTGTAATTAATCTGGATTCCGATTTTAAGTCATATTGAGAAGCCCCAGGTCCTGTCCTGGTGCACGACTAGACCGGCCGTACGCCCAGTTTATTATCCAAAGTAATTCTGTACATTAAATTAAGTCAAGTAAGGGCACTGAACTGATATTTCTTTCTATTTGTCTTATGACAAGAGGCCATTCATCATGTTGATCATTTAAAACCAAGATTTAAAATCATAAATGTCAACCTTGGTCCTGCTGATACTGCATGGTACAGCAGCACAGCCTTTTATCTCTAGTGATTTCCTTTCATGGAGTGTTCATTTCCTCATGTTAACTTTTGTTATGAGCTGGTCAGTAGTGCTGCTGCAGTTGTAGTATGACTCATGGCAGATGTGGAGCCATGGGATAGGACTCCAAATGGCATTGCATTGTGCTTCCTTCCCATACCCTTCCGTTCTCTGTAACCATTTCCTTCATGTTGTTGTCAACCACAGTACATTAGCCTAATGTGTTTGTTTTTCCTAAAGATGATAGACTGGCTGATAGTTGGATACTGTTGTGCTTGATGAAATATAACAAGGGTGCCCCTTTGGCCGAGGGGCTGCCACTGGTTCAGATCCAGCCAGGGAACTGTATAGCAGGTTATCCTACACATAATCTCTATGAACATACTGTATTACAAGTCTTATTGTTTCTATTTGTAGTCTTTAGTAGTCTGAGTAGTATTGACCAATTGTGTTTCATTGTCTTTGGTTGCATGCAGATAAAGAGCCTGTGTGGAGAGGAAAAGAGGCAGAATGCATTGACCAAAATGCAATCGTCTAACAACGATTTAGCTTTTTATTATCTTTTTTTTTTTTTTTTTTTTAATGTAACCACATTTAAATGCAGATATCTGTTTATAGAGATTGGCCAAAATGTTGTCCGGACCTTGATTTGGTTACTAATCGTACTGTAAACAATGGCCGGCTCACGGAGGAGGAAGTCTTAGCCCAGATATCCGACGGTTACACTGGAACACCCAAAACTTCGGCTTTTGCCCTCAGAGGCTAAATCCTCGTCAGAACGATGGCTGATGGCTTCCCATATTATCTGACACATATCTCCCTCTCTGTCATTTCCTGTCAGCACTTTTGAAATGAATAAAAACGGCCAAGACAAAATGTTTGAAAAATGTCAGCAGCCTCGTTGGTGAGCTGCAAGCTCCGTTCCGGCTGTTGTGTTTTTGTTGGGTCTCCCTCCTCGCCGCCTTTCCTCTGTGTTTTTTTTTTTTGGTCCTGGGACGTGCAGTGTATTGTTTGTTAGTTGCATAATAAAAATGTCATCACAAAAAAATAAAATGTCAGTAGCATCAGCTGCTCACAAAGGACTGTAATTCAAACCCCTAACAGTGGCATAATGAAATGAAGCATGTATTCAATGTATACATGCTTCATATCATTATTTATTTATATACATAATATTCAATTCAAATTAGTTTCAGTTTTCAGTTTGGAACAGACAGAGTTATTTTTCATAATGATAGGTGAGGCAGCGCTGCTGTTTAGTTCAATCACTAATAATGCATCATATTTTATAAAGTGATGTGTATTCTTAAAGCCTCGACTACCCATAATCCACCCACACAAATGTTTTACATTATGTTCTCTAGACAGACCTCTCTCCAGGACAGACTAACTAAGTTTGGGTGACATCTCCCTCACCCACCTTTTGTTGATTCTGTGGTATCTTTTGGTGCGAGACAAGTTACCCTGTTATGATCCTTATTAGCGCCCATAGGGTTTGTTGAAATGACGGTATTCCCAGCACAGCTCAACCCAATGCACCTGGCAAGGTCTAATTAGCCCGAGTAATTGAAAACACCTGGGTGAGTGTGTGTGGAGCCTTTCATTTGCATGTAGTGGAGTTACAAGTGAAATATTACAATGGAAATAATCAAGTTAAGTGCAAGTACCTGACAGCTGTACTTACTGTGAGTACAGTACTTGAGTGGATGCACTTTGTGTGGTTGACCGAAAACCAGAACTGACCAGGAAAAAATGGGGTCAAACTGTCACAAAATAACCCACTTTATCAAAGCACCACCACATGTCCGATCAGTGCACATTTTCGTAGCACGGATATTTGGCGGGATTAAAAAACCTTTCCACTTTTCTGGTTGCTTCAAGAGTTAAAGTTCCTGAGGAAATGATTTTAGCCTAACAGATAGAATTGTAATAAAAACAGTAAGAGCATGAGCTAGAGCTTTGCTTCGTGCTTTGGTTTTACATTTTCTTGCATCATTTCTAACCAATAACTCATAGTTAAGTCATGCATTCACTAACTTCTCATATAAAGTATACACTGTTAGCTGAAATAAATAGCTTTAGCTTGATTTATTCCACGGCCTCATGGCCCTCCATTGCTTTCAGCAGACATTCACGCTCTCATTATTCCGTCATGCCTCTTACGCATTACGGTCCGGCCGGCATGTTAATACTGTACACTATATGTAAATGGTTAGACGAGCCCGAGTGCAAAGAGCGAGGCATGCAGCCGTACATGCTGCATGCTGATAAGAGCAGACCAAAATCCCTTTATCCAGGTTAATAATTTGTGCACAAAGAGCAAAAAACAGGTACATGTATGTTTTTACAGATGCTGAAAGAGACTGAGGCTTATGCCATTTTACCTGGCATATAGCAAATTTTATGTTAATTAATGTAATACTTACACGTATGTTAGAATTCTTTTGGTAAATTGATTATTCACAAGGTGTTAAATCATTGCATAAAGTTGATCATTTATTTGTATTTAGCTAGTCATATTTAACTCATTAGCATATGCATTAGATCTTGATGAGCCATGCAGTAGTTTTACATTTAAAAACATCAATTGTACGCCATAAAAAAAGTGTTAGAGATATTTCTTAATGAACAGCAGGATTAGCTGCGAAGATAGATCCTTTTTAAATGTCTGTGGTGTGTTTCCATATCCGGAGTTATCATTTCCATGATTGGCATCAGTACAAATCACAGGGAATTATACATGCTAGCCAGCTTCAAAGTGACGCAAACGATGAAAGAGGCTCATTGAATATGAATGTCTCCTCCTGTCTTTCCTTACCCATTTCAGTCAATTGAATTGTCTTTGTTAAGCCAAACTGGCAGGACCCGCATTTACACACAAAGTACAAATCACTCAGCATTCCCAATAGGTAGCTGACAAGAGCAACGGGGCTTCTTTTAGCAGTGCTGTGGTGGAAATAAAGCAAAAAGCAAGCCAGGGGAGGATTGGTGCGTTTGGCAACCACAAGAGGCTAATGCAAACCTTCAACTATGTCACTTCAGCCCACACAGGCATCCTAAGTGCTGCTCCTGTGAAGTGATGTCTGTTGTCATGGTGACAGTATGTGAGCCTGGCATTGCACGTCCTCTGACTTCCCTGTTGCTTTCCTTGCTCGCTCGCTTGCTCCTCCCTCCCCCCCCTCCCTCTCTCCATTTCTGCCTACCCACTCACTCAATCTCTCCTTCCCCTCACATGCCAACTGAAACAAATGTGAAGTGATTGCAGAAACGAAAGCTCATCGCAGCAGCCTTACAATTGTGAACGAGAGCAGATGAGATTGCTGTGCGTGTAGAAGGTTGGGATGGGGGGGGGGGGGGGGGAGACAGAGGCTGAACGTGTCTCTTTAAAAATCACCACCATTTCATTGCTACGAGGCACCAACAGAAAGAAGCCTACTTATCTTAAGGTTCCCTGACAAGCAGGAATAGTGGCGACGTAAATGTGTTGACAATGACACCCCCAGACCAAATCCAATGCCCAACAGCCAGACAGCGGGGGAGCCGCACACACACCTCTGGAAAAGATCACATTAATACCTTCCCACCCCTCCCACCCACACCAATGTCATTTAAAAAACACACGTATCCATACTGTATTTTTTCTCTCCCTCTCTCTATCTAGTCATTCCTTTGTGTGTGTGTGTGTGTGTGTACTTGTTTTCTGCGTGCATGCAAGACTTTGCTGAGATATTAATTTAGCAGCGTGATTTATCACTGCGTTCACACATCAGTCTTTCTGGACAAGACTCGTGGATGCTGAGCGTGCCTCAAAGTGCCCGTGAACATGTGATGCAGTCATTACCTGCGCTTTTACACTTAGTAAACCTCCTAACCTTTCTTAAGGGGTTATCAAGCTGTCCGCTGAGCCTCTTTTGTGTTATTTGGCTTCCTCTGTATCCCTCAATAGTCCCTTAAAACCGTATTCTTCTAACAGAAATTCACAATGTAATAGCTAATCTCTTTAGCGTCATGCTCTTTTCATCTCTCCGCCAGACATCGTATATCCCAGAGGCTGTTACACCCATGGGGATAACCTCAAGCCGTGTACTGTCAGTTAATGGCTTCCTATGGTAAAGCAAGCCGAGCTGCCTGGAGTAGGCAAAGCAGTCTCCACCGAGATTTCCCTAAGCGGAGAAAGAAATCTCGGAGCAAGATTTAATGCAGGTGTTGGCAAACTCGCCCAGTTCTGATTGGCCTCCTTCTTGTCTTTATCAGGCCGCTGCAGCAAATGCTTTGCAGTTCTTTTTACCTGAAGTTATATTTTTACAGGTGCATAGGAATTATTTTATGGAAGTAGCCACATTACACTGTAAAAGTCAAAGTGCAGAAAAAACAATTTGGTCCTGTTTTTGTTGCCCGAGTGTCCTCTAGAGTGCATCGTCTTAGAAATTCATGCTCGGGCCTTCTCCAATCTGACTCCTGACTCAGTCCACGTGTCTGCACAGCATGAGGTTTGCTTCCTTCTGGAGATCTTCTACCTCGCTACAGACAGCGGAAGAAGATTTTTCTTGGTTTATATCCAGATGATTTAATTTCAAGAGGCAAATGTAATCATTACAATGACATAGGTGCCACATCATGAGCGTTGCCAAATTAAGACTCAACACCAATTACTGATTAATTTACAAAATTGCTGTTACGTGGGGAAATTGTTTTCTATGCAGAATGCGTTCTGGTAGGAAACCTGATTCTTTTCCTTAATTCATTTTCACTTTATCACATCTTGTCATACTGTGTGTGATGCAGTGAGTTAATACATGTTTTGAGACCATTTATGCCAGAGAGAGAAAGGTGTGATCATCATATGTATCACATCAAAAGTGATAAAACACTTTTTTGTAATGTTCCCGGACAAATAACTCACTCGCATATAAATGCGCATACAGAGAAACACGCACTTGGCTGCCCTTTTTTACTTGTCTTTCATGTCACATAGATGTATTTCATCTGAAGATGAGTGAAGCCAGAAGCAGGCCTCCTCAAATGCCACATTCACAGCTCGAGATGACCCTCTGCCCTATTTCATTACTTCTGCTTCTACCCATTTTCCTTCGTTTTATTTCCATGTGGCCTCCCGTTGCCTCTTTCCTTGCACAATATTATTACTCCTCTGTTTCTGTGTATGTACCAAAGGCCTTAAATAGTGGCATCATCTCTGAGCAGTTTAAACGTCTTAATAATAATAAGTAATGGGCTGGTTTGGCCTCTCCAGTGATCCTTCGTTGGCGTGATTACGTTGAGAAGGTTGCTAAAATATATGTTGGAGCAGAGTTTATATCCGTCTGCTCTTGGGTTGTAATCAAAGGTCTCTGTGCTAAGCAGAAAAGCTTTCCTTGAACAGCAACTTTTTTTCTGAAGCTAACAGCCAGACTTGCCATGGATTTTTATCCCTTAAGCTCAATTGGGGGTTATTTTGATTGTGTGAAATTGCAGGTCAATAGATCTCGAGTTGATTGTTTGGGGACTGTGGGGCCATTCCTTTGGATCTCAAGAAGAACACCAGTATTTACTCACTAAATGCATATGTTGCTTTAATATTTCAGGGCAGCTGTCTGAGTTGTGAATCAAATATGAAAGAAAAAAAAAAGAGGACATTTATATCAAGCGCCCTGTTTACGTGACTAAAACTTTGCCCAAAACCATGTTCCCTAAGTTTCCCAAAGTTAAGCAAAAGCTTTGAAAAGAAAATAATTTAAATACCCACCTCAAGGTTTGATTTTGTTACATTGTGGGTGTATTTACCAAATGTTGAGTCATCTCCTCTCTTAAGGCACAGGTGCTTTACCAATACTCAGATATCAGAGATTTATAAGCTTCAATAAAAGAGAAGTGGTGCTCCGGGCCATTTCATCACGGTACTAAAAGAAATGACAAATCTTGTATAATTAAAAATGTATCACAAAATCGATTGCATAGTAATGTCTGTTGAAGTATGATTTCCCATCGGCCTAGGGCCCTTGTTTTAAGAAAATAGAAAATATTAAAGTTATTAACCTGCGTAGGTAGAAGTAAAGAAAAACGCATTTATGCATTCATTCCAGGATGTGTTTCAAATGAGTTTGGTTTGGTAGGTCTATGTGTTTGGTGTGCTGATGTGGGACCATGTAGTTATTAAAGTTTGTTGGTGGGGATATTAAAGAGCTAGAAATCTCAGTGTTTGCCATAGAACAGAATACTTCAAAACAGCTTTAAAATGCACCAATAAACCTCAACGTATTGGTGGATGCGCAGGTCCTCTCGGATCATCTGAAGAGCCCATGCAAATCCAGTAATTGCTCCTCTGACTGCATTAATGATGCTTTCCAAAGAGGTGGAACCTGGGTGGTGTTTCAATATTGCAATCTATATTTATATCATAAGCCACATATCAACACATGCTTATGATATTCATGAATTCCGGAGCATCCGATTCAGCAGAAGCAGAATAGGGAGATTTGGCTGTGCCCCCTTTATGGTGAGAGCCTCCTGCAGCGGGTGTCTTACATGTTGGTGTGTGCACGGGTGCCCGCGTGCACAGGCATGAATGTGTGCGTCTGTTTATTTAGTGTGTGTGTGTGTGTGTGCATTCCCTGTGGATTTCTGTGATGCTACCGTGGTAATTGGATGTGTGGTGCCCACCAAAAATCCCCTTTAGCCCTGGGCAAGCGCTCTTTCAATCCCAGCATGCCTCTGTGGAAAGCACAACCCAAAGTAAGGCTTATTCTTTCAACTGGCAAACATCAAATGGTTCCCTGTTCTCTCCATCACAGCCTCCGTCTCTCTGCTCCCGCTGTAGCATCAGAGGAAAGCCCATTAACATGTAATGACATGACCGTACACATGCATGGCAGTCCCAGGGAAACGTACAGCTGATGATACTCACCACCATTTTCCCAGTTAATAACTAATAGATTTTTCACTGATAATTATTTTGGGAGTATTGGGGAACTGATTGTTCTCGGATGGAGCTGATACATCTCTGGGACTGGTGCTCAAAAGTATCAAGAGTGTTAATTGATCCCTGATGGCTGGAGATGTACCTAAACCCTGACACAGCGTTGAGTCTTACACAGTCTGAATTTAATTAATGATGGCTTGGCTGTTTGGGAACGACACAGCAACTGCAATCATTTTTACCATGGAAAAAGGAATGGCTGCAAGCTGACACAACAACATTAGCATGTAAATAACCAGGAGAATCAGCAATTAACAGATTTGTATAGTGTCACATTATCATACTAAATATCCATTTAGAGATGAGCTGCTGTGTTGGGATGATAGATGAATAGTGGTGACATGGCATGTGGAGTTCCTGTAGTTGCTATATTATAGGGCTGCAGCTGCAAGCTTCATTCTCTAATAATCAGTTGATTTTATGGATTGTTTAGTCTAATCTAATCTATATATTGTCTGAAAATAGTCAAAATACAACAGTACAACTTCCCAGAGCCAAGTTTGATGTCGTTGAATTGCTTGTTTTGTTCAGTCAACAGTATAAGACTCCAAAGTATTCAGTTTTACTGCTGAAACTAATTTTAGTTATTAATCTGTCAGACTTTTTAAAAAGATCGATTAGTCTGAAGTTTGAAAAATGTCCAAAAAGAGTCCAAGATGACATGTAAATTGCTTGTTTTGTTCAACTAACAACCAAACGCTGCAGAGATACTCTGACTGCCCACTTGTTCAAATCCAAAGATATTCAATTTACTGCAATACACAGTTATATAAAATGAATAAAAGCAGCAATTTTTCACATTTCAGCAGCTGGAACCGGTTATTGTTTGACATTTTTGCTTGATAAACGATTTAATGGATTGTCAAAACTATTGGCCATTATCCTCATATTTTGGGAGATTAAACTTTTAAAGGGATGGCAATGTCGGCCTGATGGTCCATCTGTCAGCCACCTTGATCCAGACTGAAGTATCACAACAGCACTGGATGGATCGCCATGACGTTTGTTAATCCCAAGACATTTCCTCTGTTGTCTTTATCAGGTCAAAATGTCCATCTCTCCAAAACTTTGGTTTATGACTAAATACCTGACGACATTCCCAGCAGCCTCGGCTGTACTTTAACCTTAGTGCCAATTAGCGATGTTCATGTGCTAACATGCTGAACTAACATGGTAAACATCATACCGGCTTAGCATCAACATGTCTGTCTTTGTGAGCATGTTAGCCTTCTAAAGTTAGCATTTAGCTCAAAGCAACGCTGTGACTAAGTACAGCCTCGCAGAACCGCTAGCATGACTGGAGACTTTTAGGCTTGTTACCTAAAGAAAATATAAATGAATTATCAAAATTGTTGATTCATTTCTAACTGAACATAACAAAATTCTACTTGTGCTCTAATACATAAATGTATTCCCTGAGAAAGCAGTAAGACTGCTTTTGAGTCACACACGTCCTTCTTCTCCTTTGCAGCAGATGCTATTGTAAATTCCCAGTGCAATGCAGAAGTAATGTGTGGCGTCTCTATAGCTCTCTGGGTCTAGTTTTTTTAAACTAGAAGCCTAATGAATAATGCATGACAAAGAGGGGGTCAGAATACGGTTTCTTACTCAAGAGAATGCTTTGTTTAGTCAATTGCATCTTAACCGTGAGTGAGAGTTATCCTTCACAGAGCTCTACCTCCCTGCATGCAGCCTGGACGTAGACACAAGCACGAGGACACACGATGGACCCTGTCTGCTTGAAACTATCATGAATTCTCCAGCTGCCAGTGTCTGACACATGTATGTGTCAATGTTTGTGCCTTCGCCTGTGTGGGTGGAAATGTGTGTTTGCAGGCATTTGTATGCGTTAGACGCGGCGGGCTCTCTGACGCCTGTGGCCGTACCCCCCCGCTGAATCACCACTGCGATGGGCAGAAGGGGGAGGAAGAAGATTCTCCTTTCCTGTTGATCTCCTTTGATTCTTCTCCGGATATTTCCGTGACCTCATTTTTAAAGTTGCGTAATACTCTGCTGGAGGTTTGGGTGGAGGGCAATGGGGGTGGGGTGATGCAGGACATTGATCCAAACTGTGGTGACAGCTTAGGGTTTCTCCGTCGCACCTACTCTACGCTCTTGAGAGGAGGTGAGAGTGTGGCGACAGAAAGAAACCTTTAAGACAGCAGGGGATTTCGTCATTGCCACTAACACGGTTTACTGAGAGCGATGTGAGTGAATAAAAGAGCCCTCTCTGAACCGTGCAGTTCATTCACACATCGATGTAAAGGATCACACTTGCATAGGATTGCTTTCTGTTCCATGTGTTACTCTCTGCACTCTCTATCTTACACACACACACACACACACACAGTCATAGAGGGAAAACAAGAGGGAGACGGCCTCTGTCTCATTTATTTTGCCATTAAGCGGCTTGTTGTACAAGTTACATGGTTATTTGCTGCAACGGAAGTGGGAGGCAGCCATGATGATAACGTCATTTAAACGCCAACAGGGCAACAACAGTGGTAATTTCCCGCTGCCCTATCTGACGACATAATATGGCAATATCTTATGGCACCTAGTTCTGCTGCGACAGTGAGCAGTTGTGCGGACGTTTAAGTTTTTTTTTGAAGAAGCTCGATATAAGAAGCTTTATAGAGGCAAAATGAACAAAAAGCTCTGTAAAGGTATGTACCATCTTAGATTTTAAAATGAATAGATATCATGATAATGTTAACTTTTGGAAAATCACTTTAAATCTTTATGGATAAAATAAGTAGATGGGAGTATCTTTTTTGTCTAATCCAGTGGGTTCAATAAAATATACAGTATTGGCATAAAGCAATATGCTCCTGCTCAGTGAGTGGTAACATAGCTCACAATGGACTCAGGAATGTTATTGGTTTAGCTAAAGTACCCCAGTAAAACTAAACAAAACATGGCATATCATCCACATCTAAATGCAATTTGGCATTGTCATATTAGTAAAAATAAGAAAAATACTTTTAAAATAAAACATTTAGTTTGTTTTTATAAATTATTGTTAAGACAGTTCCCCTTCAAATCCAAAATACATATTTTCCCTCTTGCCTGTTGTGCTATTTATGAATCTAGATTGTTTTGCGTGAGTTGCCCAGTGTTGGAGGGTTTCATTTGGGGTGAATTGTCCCTTTAATGGTAGTATATAAGATTGGTGGTGTTTTATTAGTTTGCATTATATTGCAAGGTGTTCCTCTTGTTTTGTTCCCATTGTGCACATACAGTACATGGTGGTGATGCCCCTAACAATTTGGATGTGAAGTTATTTATTCTGTTTTTGTAAATCCAGGAAGTCCTGAAGAATTCTTTCTTCTCCCTTGGCATCAGATGGGGATGGGGACGATGTCATCTACATATGAAGACATTTCTATATTGTCTTTCAGAGATATTGTATGGATACTGTATGAAGATAAAAGTCATGCAGAAAGCATGAGGTATATTTTTATTGGGAACCGTTAAACTACACAATTAATAATTACTTACTTTTTATAGCGCTTACAATTACAGATTGGCTTACAAAAAAAAACATAAAACCAGAGACATGTACGGATGATGGTGGCGAAATGAAATAATAGTTAGATATGACATTAAAAGTGAATGAGATCATACTGTATATCTTTTAAAAGATATTTTAAGGAGTCTTGATGTGGCATTCTGAGCCAGCTGAAACTTAAATAGGAACTGACTTACAGTAGATGACTCATGTATTCACTCATACACAGAGCAGGAAACCAAAGTGACTTGTTTCTTACGCTTCTCCGACCCTCATGATGAGCCTGTAGCTCCCTAACACACAGTGGCCTTGCCTGTAGCTCTGACTGTGTCTAAAACTGACTCACAGCAGTCTCCACAGTTGCCCCCGAAGAGAAGAAAAGTAGGTGGTGCGTCAAACTCGATCCATCACTGAACTCCTGTAACAGTCGGCTTTGCCTGATCCTTTCCTGCACTGCAGTGACACCTCTGGCTGATGAAGGGCATAAGATGCCGAGTCCACTGACTGCACACTCCATTAGGCATTTCCCCTCACACACAGGGGCCAAGTTAAATCAGATTTACTACAGTATGTTCTTTTTTTAAGACCTCGATAAATGTATGTAGATTACTGCCTCTGTTCATGATAATAGCCCAGTTTTGTGGGAGGCTGCGTGTAAGTCCTCGCCTAATATTGCAAAGCTTTTTTTCATATTTTCTCAGCTTCTTTTTTAGCCTTGTAGTCTTGGCTGCCACAATGCAATGCAGATGTCTTTGCCAGAAATCCTTAAGATGTTGCTCTCCTCAGACATGTAACGCTCCCCCAGATATGTTGGTACCCTCAATCAAAAGCTCAATTCCAAACACAGTACAAAGATGGGAGAAGAAAATGAATGCACCATTTTTTCTTGTAGAAAAAGTAAGCAGCTGTTAGTAATCACCGGTATTCAGGAGCGCACAGGCGCTATGGAGGCACATGTTGCGCTGCAAAGCTTTTAAACTATATTTAAGTCGAACCAACACCCGTCGAGATCAAGAGATCAAGCTCTGTTAATATGCTAAGTGTTTCTTAGCAGCATTTGAATAGCTTCAGCCCACATTTGCATGTCTCTGCCATTCTGTGCCATGTTGTATTTGATATTTGACGTTGACTTTGCTTTTTGTCCGGTTGAACACTCTAGATGGACTATTAATGGTTCTCTTAATAGGTTTTACGAGTCTTCTTAATGCACTTGCATCATTGGCCTACATTACCCTATTGATAACATCAGCATGTCATCATGCATGCTAATACATAGAGTCTGTGCACGTTTTAATGGCATACAGGGAATATGTTGTATTGACATAATGGAAGGGCTTTTACGGCGAGTTTCATTGAAGGCGACTCCCCTCTGACGGAGTGTTAACTGCTTCTTGGCCTCCAGCACATCATGTACGGCAATAAAACAGGAGGACATTTAAGGTTATTACATATCCACTTTGATGCAATCATTAGATCACATAGCGTCATACTTCAAAAGTGATGCATTGTTTGAGTTTTACCTAGCTTTTAGAATGCTGTGCAGTCACTGAGTAATGAGCTTCGGCTTAAGCTTTGACGATGCTCGCCGTGGCGTCCCATAAACATAGTACAGGATCTAACAATGCTCTCTTCAGTTGTTTGTTTCTCTGCAGGGGTGCCAGCTCTTTGAAGAGAATGGAATCTTTCTGCGAGCAAGGGCAAACGGAGCTCACTCAAAGGAGAATTCCGGTCGAGTCAGTCGCTGTCAGTAGCGAGACAAATGAAAACAATCGGGGATGCATACACCTAGTTATCCTCCTGCTAGATTTTTCACCCAACAGGCTTAAACAGGGCCATTTTTAAACATGTTTTTAGCCTCTAAACTTGCTCGAAATGTCATGACCAGTGTCTAGCCATGTGCAGTTACACCTTCCAAGTGAACACAGTGAATCTGACTGCAGAAGAAGTGAGAAAAAGGCATAAAAGGTTGTGACAATCGACTAGTTTGGAGTCACAACTTTTATGCCTTTTTGTCAATCTGCGGTCAAATTTGCCATGTTCAATCCAAATGAATAACTGCACATGAGTACGCACTGGTAATGACGTTTTGATTATGTTTGGAGGTTGAAAATAACTTAAAACTCTCCCTGTTTAAGCGTGTTGGGTGCTAACTGTAGCAGGAGGTTAACTCGGTGTAGATTGCACCGATTGTTATCATTTGTCTCCCTACTGACAGGACTACAAATAAAAAAATAAAACAGAGCTACATGTGGACATCGACCAAAATTCTCCTTTAAGAGACCCCTGCCTTGTTCTTGTGCTTGTTTGTGAGCTTATGGTGGAAAGATTTAGGGACAGACGAAGGCAGAGCACTGCAGGATGGTCATTTTTAATGAGGGGATTTGTTTTCTTGGCTCCTCTTGATTCCAAGCAGTGGATAGATTAGGCTACAGGATACAGAAGGGTAAAAAAAGTCAATTTCCGCAACAACAAGCTCCTTGGCAACATCATATGACCGCTCAATTTACATGTGTGAAGGGAAGAAGAAGAGATTCTCCATCAGCTCTTGTGTTTATCTTCCTCCGCGGTGTTCTGAATCAGGGGCTTATTTCCTTCTCCTGGTTGGCTTTACTTCCTCCATCATTTCCTGTTTCTTCTTTTTTTGTATCATCCTAAAGCCAAAGTGCACAATGTAAGCGATGGCTCCTTTGACTGGGATTCTGAGAGAAAATATTAGCAAGCATGTAGAGGAGAGGAGGCTGAGCAGGGAGAAGATTAAATTATCTCCTTTGAAGGTGTGTTGGCGCTTTCATGAGACAGAGGCCATTATTAATATGCAGTGACACATGCATACTTCCAAAATGATCCTAGACGCTTTGTCATGGATCATAAAATTCCCCAAGGTGCCTTTTGCTCATCGCATACTGAGAGCCGCAACCACAGCTCTTATGAATCATAGCGTTCCACCAGGATATATGGAAAGAGGGCAAGAGAGACAGACAAGGGGGGGGGGAATGGCTCTTGCGTTTTATTAGATGGCCCAGACAAAATGATATTAGTTTTGAGCCGTTGAGCAGTTTTGAGGCCGCTGTGGCGCTCCATCCATGGGTGACAGGAGGGCCAATGAACAGAATGTGGGGTTTGCATGGCCTACAAAAGGTTAAATGGGTCATGTAAGCTGCTGTCAGCCTGGGGAAAGGTGATCCCATCTTTGGATTTGGTGATTGATTTGTTGGTGGCATTTAAAGTTGAACTTTTGTCTCAAGCCCTGTGTGCAGTATATTACTTTAGGCATGTATTTGGCAGGGGAGAATGCTGTTCTTCAGTTATTCTAATTAGCTGAAGGTAGCCAGGTTCAACCAGCTATAGGGAATAATTTGCCTGTCTCAGCGCGATAATACCCGTCTGTGGTCTCATCACTCTCTCTCCTGGCGGCTCCATAGAAGCACCTTCACAATGCAGTTCTCACTTTATTTTTCTCACGTTTAACTCCATTAAATAAGTCCACATCATGCTCATTATACAACTGGATGGAGGTGTCAACAACACCAGCCAGTGGCTACACATAACCATGGAGCAAATGGTCATTGACTATGTAATTGGAATTTCTACCCTTTTATTACCTTTCTCTGCCTTTCCCTGATATATATCCCAAATGAGCTGTCATCCATGATTGATTTTCGCATTTCAGGGATGCCTACTTTGACTAAGCACTGACTATTAGAGGAGCTCTGTCATGCCTGTGGCATGGAGTCGGCCATTAAGTTCAGAGCAGGACACAGTTTGGCTTGGGTGCTCTCAAGCTTAACATGTAATGTACATTTAGTTATGCACAAGGCAATAAAAACTTTTCTGATTGGTAAGCTAAGCTGAGTGTAAAGCTCTCCTGCTGGAAGTGCAGCTGTTAGGATGGCAGCTTTGAATAGTTCACCGTGGTGCGGCTGTGTTTGAGATCTTGACATAGTTGCCGTTTATGTCTTCATGTCACAGCACGATACTGTACTCTATGTGATGACCCATGCAGTGTAAGAAATGATGTAAGATTTGCTGACAACATAATTAGAAGTTTCTCATTGTGAAGCAAAGTTGTAATTTCTTTGGTTCAGTGTTAGATTTAATGTGGTTTAGTGCACGTGAAATATAAACAGTGCATTATGTATTGTCATTTTGAAAGTCTTATTTGTCTGGTTTCGTTTAGTTTCATTGTAATTTAAGCTGCATACAGAAGCAATTATGAGTCATTCTGGTGGTTACTTAGTTGGTTGTTCACTTGTGAACTTTATTATTCATGTGAAACTGTGGGGCACATGCCTAATTGGTGAAACAGAGGTATGCCTTGCGGGGGTGGACTTGCCTTCTGGTGTAATAAAAGTTTTTTTCTGGTGGCACCCCTCGCTACATGTGCAAAAATGATTATTGCTTATCATGAGAAGCTGGTTGGTGGGTATATTATTTTGGGCTGGGGTGTAATGGGTCAGTTGTTTTCTTCCATGGCTGCTTTTGACCTCATATCTTCTACTGCACGCCAGAGATCGTGGGTACAAATCCCCAAAAAGTCAATTTAACGCCACGTGGTTGGAGCTAATCAAGAATTATGTGATTAGTTCTTGATGAATTGCATGAATCCTTGGGCATTTTTTTGCAGTAGACCAATTCAAAAACGGGGCTTGACGGGGTTGGCAAATAACTCTGCCATCTCAATCGTGCCATTTAAAAAGGGTTTGGTGATATTCAAGCACTTCAGTACACATCTGATCATTCAATTAACGCAAATCTAGCTGAGTGAAAGCCATCATGTAATATTATACATTGTCACATTCTCATTTGCTCTACCCATCCAAAACAGTGAACCACGTTAAATGCCTTCCAGGAAACTGTGCAATTAAGAAATCTGTCTCGCCATTTGATGTGTCTGGTAGCAGCTAGGTGCTCGGCCTTGCATGGACTCTGAACTTCAACTAACACTGGCCGACACCAGACCTCCCCTTTCACCCTTTGGGCTTTACGACTGGGCATTGATTTAGTCCCTCTGTTTTTCTGGATGGATAATCAGGGGCAAAGGCACTTATTTCAATTACAGTGTGAAATGGAGTGCATCCAAATATCTAAGGCAGATGCACCCATGCCTTCACGTTTGTGCACATGCACAGGTATGCACTTGCAGGCACAGATTTGGAACAACGGGGTGACATGGCACAATCCGACACCGTTTACTGTGCGTGAAATGAACAAAACGGACATATGCTCATCCCCTTCAGTGGCTGTAGGGCGTTTTAGTTTGCTCAAGCCTAACATGTGATGGCCTTCCTATTTTATGTTATGCATAAACAGGGTGTGTCATAGGTATATTACAAAATTATATAGCTGAATAAAACTGGTGTTAGAGCACAAGTAAAAAGGCAAGAAACCATTGTGATAGACTGACAGTAGGGTTTTACTAGTAGTTTTGTTCCTAACTGTCATTCATATAACTGTGACAATGTAGTCTACTGTTAAAAATAATGAAAGAAAAATATGTGTTATATTACCCCTTACTTTACTTTCATTAGTCAGCCCAGCTGCGTCAAAAGTGCCTTTAACAAGTCCAAATCCATAATCTCGATGACAGGACGCAGCTCTGTAAAAGTGAACCTTAGACCCGAAGAGATGTCAAGTATGCATATCTTTCATGCTCCAGGCCACTTGCTTCCTGAGGCCCTGTAGTTGCCTGTCATGTCCTGCGGGGCAAGGTCCTGCATTATAAATGCAACAGTGGAGTTCAGGGACGATGCATCAGATTATGGTTTGTGCCAGCAGGGACCCTGAGGGTCTGCTTTAATGACAGTGGTAGTTAGAGGCCTTGAGACACAACCAGGACCTGTTTATAAGTGAGGGGACTGGTTCAGGATGCTGCAGAGATAAAAGGGGGAAAGAATTTAACGAATTCCACCCATATAATTTTGGCCGCCTTTACTTAAAGCGTAAAATAATGCATTAGATTGTATGACCATAAATCAAATGATGTAATTTGGCACTCCCTGCTTTTTTCAACGATTTAGATGGCCCGGGCGTTCTTAGCAAATGTAAAAGCTGAAGGACATGAATCATTTCCTGGCTGTGATGTCCTCATAAGGCCTGCTGTCTTTTGTATTACAGAAAGTGGCACACTTGCCAGGTACAAAGAGGAAACTATTATACACTTATCTCATTTTTCATCTGTAATAACGCTTTATGTACTTCTGCCTCGTCCCACATATTTAGATTAATGTGAAATATAAAGCACACAAAGAGCATTTACTCATCAAAGCTGGTATAACAACCAAAGTGCATGCATGAGTAGAGCAAACCCATTATGAGAGATGTTGGCAATGCTAAAGAAAGCTTTGGCCAGTATGGTTAACATTGGAAGGTTTTAAGAAAATTCTCAATTACTTTATGTAAGCCTTAAATATAGCGCCTGAATAATAAATTTAATTTTCCTTCAATTCTGTTTGCAATAGGTTCACCTGCTGCAATCAGCCTTTGACTCAAAACACCAGTGAACACCTTCACACTTTCACTTCCAGCTGCCAGAAATGAAACAACTGAATGAGTTATGACCAGGCTGGCTCTCTTTTGTCCTCTTTTTGTTCCTGGACTGATCGGGCTTTGGCAGCTCCTCAGTTGTACAACTCAGGGTCCCGGTCTGTGAGGAGACATTACAGGTTGCTCCGCTTTGACAGGTATCTATAGACGCCATTGACTTTGAGTTAAAACAGGGTGTGAGGTGATCAATCATAAGAGTGCAGTCCGAACACAGCTACAGTGTGATGCATAGGCTTCCCTCCCAGGGCTCCACGACAATGCACTGCGATCGGAGCTAAATTACCCCAGCGACCCACGCTCCCTCTCCTCTCCTCCTGCTATCCTCCCCTTCTGCACACAAACCCTCCCATTTCACACTTCGTGGAGCAACACTGTTTTTCTTACCTTGCTACAGTACACCCCTCACACAAACACTTTCAAAATGTTGCAGTTTTTTACTCTGCAGTACGTTAGACCAAGAAGTGCACTCGCTGTCGGGATGGATGGAAGTTTATTACGCTGCTCCGGTCAGGTCCAACCCCCACACACCGGCATGCTGGTGTACTGTGTATCATAACATTTTCCTTCGTGTTCAGATTGAAAGGACTGTGAGTGGTTCTGACACTGGCCTTGTTCAAGCCTTGGATACTGTTGCTATGCTTGTGCATGTGGCTTTTAGACCGGTAGAGTAAAGGTTATGAAACTATCTCTTTGGAGGCTGCTGAGAAATGGGAATTAAGGGCCCTATTCATTTAGTTTTTCACATTTCTCCCATCTAGTCCTGAAGGTTGTAACAATAACTCCTTGCCCGTTTGGCAGTCACTTGTTGCCATTTTTAAAATATTTGTCCATATCTATTTTTTTGTTGGCAACGATAAATTTTTGTCATGTAATCATGTGATCAGCAACTGCTTTAAAGTATCTGATTGTCCTTTTCTCAACGTTCTTTCTTGCTTTCTTGTTCTTAGGTTTGAGTTTCCAAATGCATTCTCTAGCTATGAATGCAAAGGCCATTTTCAGCTTCATTGTGGTTGTTTTGATATTGGGTGCTGTATAATCATGCAATTAAGATAAATCAATTCAAGCCTTTCAGAGGAATTTTCTCAGCAGGTTCGACTCAAAGAAAGTTTCAAAGAAGTTTTTTTGTCATTTTGGCAAATGCGCTCATCACTTTCTTGCTGAGAGTTAGATGAAAAGATCAATGCCAATCTCATTTTTCTATACTTAATAGGAAGCTACAGCCCCAAAACTGTTAGCTTAGCATAAAGGCTGGAAACAGTAGGAAACAGCTAGCCTGGATCTGCCTAGTAACAAAATCTGGCTACCAGCCTTAAAAACTCACAAGTAAACATGTTTTTTTTTCTTTTTTTTAAATCTGTACAACAATGAATCAGCAGCTTATGTAGCGGCCTATTTCCTGGACAGGTGCAGTGACCTCCTGTCTTTGCTAGTTGCCTGGAAACCCAGGTGATGGCGACATTCCAAGAAGTCATTGCTTCTGGCCGATAAATAGTCCAGCACACAGCATGTTAAGGGACCGTTTGTTTTTTTATTTAAGGGGCTACCGGACGAGTTCTGGGGTATTTTGTATAAAAAGACTCAACCCTCCCATTTTTCTATAACCCTCCAAAATCATTGGGAAAAAAGGCATGACCCTCCCCAACAATTTATTGATGCCTTATTTTCTGGTTTGCGCTTGGCAAAGCTATACAGATAGCCATTGTATTTTTTACAACCATGACATACATGATTTAACCTCTGCCTTCTTATCTTACACATCACACTCCCCGGTTATGTTGGCTATTTCAGTAGATTTACTCACAAACATTGGTGTGGAAACACAGTAAGCATGGAAACTATTCATGTCTATCTATGGATACTAGGAAAGACCATTCAACAAAGCACACTGGGTAACAACAAATTCAACACGTGAATTGGTTGCTATGGACTCATCACTAGGCTTCCTCAGTCAGTGTATATTTTAGCATAGGTGAAGCTACCGAAGCTGAACTTATCCAAAACTCCTTTTCTCAGGCGAGCGGGAATTTGGGAGCTTGCATTCTACCACTCCTTCCTTCTCAAATGACTTGAAAAAGATGACGTTTGCACAACTTCACAAATAATCACAGAGACCAAAGGGGAATTTGAGTTTGGTAAGGCTGCAGCCTGGAGACCTCCTGTCTCATGCCCTCAGCCTACAGCTGCGTGCTGTCCGCTCGCTTCGACTATTCTAAATAAAAGCTTGCGTCTGGTCCGCTATGATTTCGTACGTTGGTGTTTTGGATGTTTTTGAACTAAACAGTATGGCAATCATGCTTTGTAAACAATTATTTTTTCAGCACATGTCTTAGTTACTATATGATGGAACTAGCAAAGCAGTTTTGTGTTTATATGTGCGGGTGGGATTCATACAGTTTGGGGAATTGCACGTTCTGTACAAAGCTACAGCTCAAAATGTCTGGCTGACTAAACAGGGAGGGACCCATCTGCTAGCGATGGGGGGCCGAGACTGAGAGAGAAACATGGAGCTACATGGAAAAATATGGCCCAGACAAAAAGCTTGGATGACCCTCCCCTCAACAATGAATGAAAAATATGACCCTCCCCTATTTTCTTCTGGTGGTCCATTACATAAATACCAAACGGTCCGTGAGTCAAGTCAGTTTATTTATATAACCCAATATTTATATAACCCAATATCAAAACTCAATTGGCCTCAAGGGGCTTTAAAATCTTGACATCATACGGCACCATCTATCCTCAGACCCTTAATTTGTATAAGGAAAAAGTCCCTAAAAACCCCGTTAATGGGGAAACAAACCACTTTACTATGGAATGTTAATTAGTTAGAGGTGCTGGTAGGCAGATTTATTTTTACCTTTAGAGAGAGCCACACTGGCTGTTTTCCCCTGCTTCCAGTCGTAAACTGCAGGGCTAAACTAATTTACCCCCAGCTCTATCTTTATACTTTGCATACTGACATGAGTGGTATCAATCTGCTCATCTAACTCTCTCAGCAAGAAAGCGAATAAGCACATTTCCCCAAATGACAAAGTGCTTCTTTAGGCAGTGCGTGGGTTTTAACAGTTTGTTCCAAATGGAACAAACTCAACGCTTGTTTTACTGATGAGAGTGAAACAACGTTTAAAGTAACTGGTTGATGATAATCTTTTAGGGAGAGAAAGCGAATAAGCACAGCAAAAAATTAAAAGAAAATGGGGCAGAAAAACCCATCTGCATTAGGAGTAATGCTGGGGGAGAGGTGCTGAAAGTAAAAGAGGTGATGTTAGGTGATCATAAGTGGTCATTAGCCAGTTTATCTGCATGACACAGAAAGACGACTGTTGTTTCAGCAAATGCCCCAAAAAACAATACATGTCATTGTTCACGTGATAAAGTAATCTGTCATCTGCAGGTAGAAGGACTCTTGTTTTAATTTTGAGAAAAACAAACAACACAGTCTTTGGCTTTTCTCTCTCAATCACTACTCTCCCTCAACAGTTTTATACAAGGCAAGGTAACATTGCTCAATTTCAAGGTCTAACGAGCCTCTCATCACATGGGGTATCATACTGCCACAGAACATGCCAGGTTAGTTATGGGAAGGGGGAAAAAACCTTTACTTTAGTTTCTTGTACTAAAGGGCGTTGAAGACTGCCCACTCAAAACAACTACCTGAGAAAAAGCTGCAAACTGGGATAGAATCAACAAAGACTTTAACATATCGTGTTCATGAAAGTCAGATGTCAAAACTGTCAAGCTGATTTAACAGTGTGACATTAAACACATGAGTGCTGCAACAACAAAAAAATAGATCCCAGCAATCGTCGTCCTATTTCGAGAGCAGGGAGGAGACTTCTGATGTCAGTTGGCACATATGCGCACATATGCAATCTCTCTCTGGCAGTAAGAACCCACACAACTGGGAAGAAATGATGAAAGGATTCATAATCAGAACTGGTGAAGTGAAGAAAAGGCTAATGAGCCTGTGCACTGTTGTAATGCACCAATGCCATCTTCACCATTTTTCAGCAGCCTTGAAAAATGATCAACTGTTTCCCGGAGTTATGCGTAGACTACAGGCTAACATGCCTGCCTGCTTTCATTTATGGCACTGTGAAAAAAAACACTAATGCCGCTCCCTAAATCCTGACGTCAAGGATTGCTGGAAGAACTATGGGATTCTTTGTTCCAGTTTGTGTCAGATGCGATAAACCGAAGGAGCATAAGGGCATACCAACAACACTGCACACTGTTGTAATCTCTTTTGCTGGCACAAAGATGTTTCTTATTTTGGATATATTGCTGGTTTTTAACAACTCATGGGCACACGTCTGCCAACCGCTGGGAAGTTTCCCATTTGGAGTATCAAATGCAGCTCAAATGGATTTTTTGCTTTTCAGAAGTAAAAAGTCTATCCAGTTGTTGTAAAAGCAAAATGAGGATAGCGGAAGAAGCCAGACATGAGAGGCCTACTTAGGTTTTGTCCTGAATGGGAATATTTTCAAGTGGAAGGAGAATGTGATTCAGGTCTGCTTGAAGGGCTTCGACCATGCATGCAATAGAAACTGAAACAGGGACACAATTTTTGCAACAAAGGGGGAAAAGAATTCTATTTCTCCTGACTGTGAAAATGTTATTGCTTCAATTGCCCATAGTACCCAGAAGCATTGACTGGACACCACAAAGGAGCTGCTAAAGCATTCCTATAAAGTCCTCCCTCTGTCCTACTGTTTGACCTTTTTTGCTGATTTGGCATGTCCTTGTGGAGTGCATTTTGCTCCAAGACAGAGACAGACACCGCCCGAGCGGACGTTCATGTGCTCTCCAACCCATTCATTCAACAAGAAGAAATTTCATTTTACCAACTGTCTGCGGCAAGATGACGAAAGTACATTGGGGGCAAGAGGATGTGTGGAGAAACACAATAAGCACTGAGTAAGCCCACAAACATTCTATCAGAGTGAATTTCACTGAAAAAGAGACTTTTGACCTTAGAGCTTTGTTTTTGTTGGACATTGGACATTAGCCGCTTTGCGGAGCTTGATCCTGGCTTTTTGTTTGTCATATGCAGTAAGTTTCACATTTTCCTGGAAGCACAACGCTGTTGCATTAATTACGGGCTTTAATTGGGCAATATACAAGTACACTAAGTTGAAAATATCTTAAATTTACTACACATCTCTGCACGGATAATAATGTCCTCCTAGTAAAATTATGTTGTAAACAGAGAAAAAAAGAAACATTTATATAAAAAAAATGTAATGAAGAACATAATTTCCCCTTATTGGCTATATCTGGGAGCACTAGAATTCTAAAAGCACATTTGTTGTGGTTCAACACTTAACGTCCCACCTTAGGGAATCAATCCCAAATACTGTCGGGAATTGCTTCATCATTTTGTCATCTCAACAATGTCTATTTGCGTGTCTTATTCGATTTCTTATGCACACTCACGATACAACTGAGCTATGATTAAACACGTTTTGTTTGCAAATGGCGATCTAATTTATTGGCTTAAAAGTGATCAGGGAGCCATCAGCAAAAACTTAATTAAGCACATTGCCAAAAAACAACAACTGGGGATGTATAATCAAAAACAGCTGTCGGACGATCACAACCCACCTGGGTTTATTGGCGATTCTACCAAGGACAAAGAGAGGGAAGGACAGCCTACTGCCACGGTAATTAGCTGAAGCAGTAAGAATAGGTGTCCTGTCTTTGAAAGCAAGCGAGGTGCTATTAATATAACGTGGAATAAATGACCTTGCAAGACTTCATGGGGATCGGAATCTGTCATGCACTCCGCTGCTCATAGACGTCAGACACATGTAACCTGTGTAATTGCCACATATAATTGCCACATTTCAAGGTTGCAGTTTTATTTCTATAGCAGTAATTATACAATCCCACCTTTTAGTATGTGTGTTCCAATGCACTGAATCACGGCTCACAGTACAGGACATTCTCACGTCACATGCACATCAGCACGGACTTGCAAACTTGCTTTTAGCATTCAACACTTAGAGACAACGCAACACGTGATCACATCATCTCTGTTAATGAACATGTGGAGTAGTAAAATATACAGGCACCTTTTTATAACTGTGGTGTTGACTTTATTTGTTTTTGATGTGTATTTCCATCCTCAAACGCCTGTTAAACGCTTTCTTGTGGTGTATGAATCTATAGTTATTTTATTACAATTATACTAAACAAAGCCACATTTTAATCTAGGTTACCTTGGCTGCATGTTTTTCTGTGTTAAAGAAAGTTTGTTGTTTGTACTGCTTAACTGAGGCTGTCTATCTTAAAAGACATGTGCACTACTACTAATGTAATTACGTGCTGTGCACCCAATGTTGACCAGAACAACTAGAACCTGGTACACCATGCAGTGTTTAAACCGTTCACTTATTGGTTCAGGAATGTGGGAAGAGTCAAAGCAATGTGCACTGTCCTTGGTGCTGAAGTGATTTCACTGTAATCAAAGTTCCTCTGTTTGCCTCTGTGAATGGAATTGTGTCCCTGTTGTTATTCACAGTGCATCAGGGCTGTATGGTGGTATATTCTGGGAAGTATTCTGGTTTCTTTGAGTTGGCGACAAAGTGGCGTTACTTGTGGAAACGTTTGCTTTTCCTTAACTAACTTGAATTGCACAATATGAGTCCAGACTGCGTCCATTGTTTTTCCAATCAACGTCAGTGTAACAAAAGCCTCGACAGCTGCATTGCCACGGAAACGGCGCTCGCATGGATTTGTTGAGCACTACATTTGACTTAAATGTATGTTCAGTAGGTTTCTGGTGGTGGAGTAATGGAAAATGTTTTTTCTGAAAGACTATGAGTAAACAATTTGAGTCAAGCATAGAATGTATTATTAGTATTATAAGTTAATCATTTAAAAAGGTATAGTTGGCAGGTGCGACATTTCTTTATGATATTCATGACGGGAAACAGCTAGCTGTTAAAGTGACAGGAGTTTCCTCCATTCTTAGCTTATTGGAATGCAGTCAGTTCAAAGACATTTAGTAATGTTATTTACTATATTGGTATGATATAATCGGAACACAGCCATCAAAGCTTTCCGGGAGTGGGAGAGGTTTCATCAAAAGTTTAAAAAAACAAACAATAGATTGGTCCAGGCTAATAGAAAACATACTAGTTTGAGACACCAGGAAAATACAAGAGCTCTGTCCCCCTCCTTCAGTATACCTGTGAGTATGCTATCTGGTTCCACTATATTAGGCAGGAATGTTTTACCAACCAGACTTAGTGTGACACTGACCCGCAAGGGCCTCAGAGGCCCCGTGTTGTCCGTAGCATTTGATTTGTTCAAGGTAAGCTGTTTTGTCCAACTAACTTTAACTTTTTAAGAAGTTACATGGTAGCAGTTGGTATACAAATCCTCCATCTATCCATCTTTGACCGCTTATCCGGTATTGGGACCCCCAAATCCTATTGTTACATAATAAATATTCCAGTGTTAGCAGCTACACTGCTAGCTGTTTCAGCTACCTTCAATCAGTATGGTGGTTTCTTTGAAGAGTGACCGACTGTTGGAATACACTCTTTGAACTGTAGGTCAATCCTGTTGATTGTGAAGATAGTACACCTGGCTTTAGCTTAATGCACTGCTTCTTCTGTAGTGTTACATCATATCTTACAGTTGTTGCATTGAATGAAGTGATTTCCTTTGCGGCAGTTGTTACTGGTGTGCGTCTTTGTCCCGCTGTGATGCACACGGCTTAGCTCGGAGGTGGAACCCTCAGCAGGATGAGAGATCAGTAACTCCCTGTGAATAAACCTGCCACTCTGTCAGGGCATTGGCTCGTGGGCTCTCTCTGTTTCTTGTCAACTCACTTGCTTCAGTCACTGCTTTGATTCATCTGTTTCAGTGTTCCTTCCTCTGATTACTGTCCTAGCCACTCCTTTTTACTCCCCAGTCTCATTGTTCCCCTCTCTATTTGTCTCGTCTTATCTTCCCCATCCTTTTTCTTCTCCCTTCACTTTTTTCCCTCATTTTCTCATTCTCCACACCATCTCTCTCTCTTACTTTATTTTAACCCCTCCATGCACTTCCTCTGTCCCTTTTCTGTCCCTCTTCTCATCAGACACACACAGAGAGTGATGCACAAACACCATCCCTCACATCTCCAATGAGTACCTTGTTATCATCTTGTCCCCACAGCGGCTTTCTGTCTGGCTCCGTCTCAGCTTGGATTCCGTCACTAATGGGGCTGCATCCTTTTCGACAGCTGCAATTCCTCAGCGCTGACAAACAGAGATGTGGTGCAGCTCTTGTGAACACTGCTCAGAGGGATTGTAGACTAATGCCTGAGTCTGATTTACACATTTACAAAGGCCCTTTTAAAACATAATTTCTCTTTGACACAGACAAGCTGGGGTTGTATAGAAATAGTAATGATAACATAAAGCACGTATACAGACCTCACTCGCTCCTGTTTTTCTTTAGTCAGGCTTTTGTTTTTTTATTTAAAGTAATATCAGCCACAGTCTCAGTTTCAGGGAACACAATGCATTAAATATGTACGTGATTGGAGAATGCAGAGACAACAGACAGTAACTTGTGTGCTATTCTAGTTTCAGACATTAGAAGTTTGTATATGGATTCTTCAGGCTTCTCAGATCTGCAGAAGAAAAGTTAAATGAAACTTCACAATAGCACGTTAGAGTTTTCCTGCCTTCGATCTCTCAGCCCGTTTATCGTTCCCACTGCGCCCTGCAGGGCAACAACAAGGACTCCCAGGATGTGGATGCCAATCTGCTATTTTTCGGGATTGCGTCCTTAACTAAAGTAACTTGTTTTTGCGAACGCTGCTTTGATTGCTCTCAAAAAGGGCACTTAAAGGCTGACTCGCTTGTGACCCAGGATAGGCTTTGAAAGAAGAAAGCACACTAAAGATTGCAAAATCAAATAATCTCCCTCTGCCTCACACTTCCCGCTGCTAGGAGACCACTGAGAGGAGAGCGGACAGGAGCTCTGGAGATGGACCTTCACTTAGCCTCTGTAGCATCCCAAATTCAGCCAACCCAAACCTCAGCGCCATACGGGCCGTTTGGGGCTGAGGTTTGGGTGACCAGCAGCAGCGCCGGGTCTAAGCAGCAACAGAAAGTGTGCTGATCCAGCAGGGGGTCGAGGTGGGCCGGGATCAGAGCCCGCTGAATTCGAGTTGCTACGGCGGCTATCTGACCTTGGCCAATAGGAATGTAATTCTGTGAGAAACACTGCAGTTATTTTATTAGAATGAAATGACATAACATGAATAAAACTAACATGAACTTGGCCCTGAACATTATTTCTTCGCGAGTAAGGTCAGATAGATTTTCATCAGCAATGTAGCAATTTACATCAAGCTCCATCACAACTTCATCAAAGTCCGTCTTGGTATTTTAACAAAAGTAGATTGATTTTAATGTAGGAGAGTGTTAGTAAATCCCCAGTCCTTGTTCTGTGCAAAGGATTTGCAAAGTTAGTTTCTTTTTCCCAAGGCAGTTTTTATTTGCTGAGCTGCTCCAAAAGGAATAGTAAGAAAAAGGGGAATTCTTTGCTGAAAGACTGTAACTCTGCTCCTTTATTCCCTCTCTTCATTTGCAGGGTTGCAGTTTGACAGTTTTTTTTTGGTCTTTTTAAACGCATTAAAGCTCACCTTGTTAAAAAAAAAAAACTCTGAAACATTCTTCGAGGCTGGTCTGGCTATGACGGTAGCACCACTTACAGAGAACATTTAAATATCCTGTTGGTTGGGCATTAGGCAGCTCACAGTGAACTGAGGTGAGCTGTGTGTTGAAGCTTATCGTGTTTGAAGAGAGACAGGTACACTGATCTGTGTTAATAACGTGGTGGTAAGAGCTGCTCAGCCAGCCAGCGGTTACGGCCTGCCAGCATATTACCAGTGACATCACAGATCAGACCGCATTTGGCCCACGCTCAGCCTACGCTCATTAGCCCAGACATCCTACAGGAGACCCTGCTGGTCATTTACACACTGTCCTTTAAAGTACGGTCAAAGAGCATCCGTGCGAGCCTCACAGACAGTGCTTTGAAGCTGTTATTAGGTAATATGCTGTAGATCAGGCTTCCATTTCAATGTTTTATAAGGCTGTAGTAACGCTGAATCCAAGGGAGGCACACTAGCAAACAATCAAAAGGAAGATAAAATATTCTATTTGATGTGTTTCAGTTTATGTCAGCCTTTCAGTCCAGTGAGATCATTCTCATTAAACTCCAGTTTCACTGAACGCTCAGTGATTTTTAACCACGGTGTGTTCTGGTGGTGCCCTGTTTGTACTTCAGTCATGGGATCGTGGGCTCATTGGTAATCTTATTTTAATCAGGAGTTGCAGAAATATTCTAACTTATTGCTGGGCTGAAAATCTCCCGGAGCTTCTTGGAGCATGAATAGAGCCTTTGCCTTAAATATTTCAAAAAACAAGTAGATTTTAAATATTTCATGCATATTCAACGATTGATATGAACTGACACTACTTAATGAAACATTAAAGGCCCTGTGTCCATCTGAGCTATACACATTTATTGGCTTCTCAGAGCACCAGTCTGCTATGGCCTCTTTAGTTGCATTTAAGCGCTGGAGAAATACATTCAAAGCTGTTGTGATTTTTGGTGCATTTGTACATCATGGGAAGAAGGGAACTTATTTAATTGGAATCTGTTCTCTCTCTCTCTCTCTATCCCAGGCATTCCCCTCCCTTATCTCACCCTGACACTCCCCCGCCACTCCTTTCTCACCCAACGCTGCTTTCTCTTGGGGTTGAATACAGAAGGATAGCATTGAATAGAATTTTAAAGGGTGGTGAAAAAAATAGACATTTAAGTGGCAAAGTGAAAAAAAACTAACGCCTCTGCAGAGTAGTAGGAGCGGGATTATCTTGTTGTCCTAGCACATCTTTGCTTCTCTGCAAAGACGCAGTCCTGCAAAGCCTGCCTTGCTGAATAAACTGCAGTAGTGATTCACTCTGATAAAACACTGTACGCTATACTTGTGGACAAATCCCAAACTTAATTACTATGAACCAAAATGGAAATTAACTCAATTATAAAGATATTGCCAGATATTTGCCTTTCGGTCTTTTTGTATCTAATTAAATTCATCTCTGTCTTTACCAACATTTACCAACTGTGTTTTCATACTGAGAGTAATATAGACTATTAGGAAAAAATGTAATATCAACAAATAAAAAAGTTTTGTTTGGAACATGATTTTGCGGCATGCTACAAAGCTGTTCCTAGGAAATGAAGACAAATGGATTGTTTTGGCATAAAGGTTCTTTCTTGATGTCATCAATCCTGTGTTTGTACAACAAGGCAGTGTAATTTGGAGATTATTTGAAATTACTGAGTTACAATGAGCACCACAACCAAAATCAGAAACAGATTTTTTCTTTTTTTAAATCTTAACGTCTCTTTTCAAAAATCATGACCAGGGTACCTAAAATAATCCGCAGATCTGGTGTTGAGCAGTTTTATGTCGGAACTATTTTATTACTACCTAACTATACCTGCTACCCGGCTCCCCATGCAGAAGGAAGCATAGTCATGGACAAGAGGGTCTTTCTCGTGGGAGAGTGTCCTCCTTGGCTGAGGACTGAACTAGGCTGAACTAGTTCCTAAACATTCCCAACCAGGTCTGTGGATTATCTTCAGGTAACCAGGTCATGATTTAATTTCTTAGTTTTCCATATACAGTATTCAGTGTAAATGTAGTAATATTTGTTTGCTGCTTTGAGCCCCACAAGCCAGGTTCCATCCAGTTCCATTATATTGGAGAGAGGGCCGACATCAGTAAGGCTGATATCTCCAACACTGGACAGCAATAAAACAATCCAGATTGTTGAACAGCACTACAGGTATAGGTCCACACACCCCGGAATGTAATGTGAAAATATTAAACCTAATGCCTGCAGTTTGTAATGCTGCTTTGTCTCTAAACTAGTAAAGTTTCTTATAAAACCAAAATTGGTGGACTGCCCGTCTAAACTTAAATCTAGCTATTTTAATAGAGCGCAACATTGCCACACAGTGTGCTGTCAGAATCATGTAAGACACAAGATAAATTAAATATAACCGTTTTTATTGTCACATGAATGTCAAGTAGTAAGTGAGAATGAAAAAGAGCTGAGGTAATCCTACATGCGGACTTCAGCACTGGTAGAGCTTGTTGACCCTGAGAATGTCGAGTTTGGACAGGTCACTTCTCTGCCCAATTGGAACAGAGGAGTCAGGAATGGGAATAATGGAATCCAATCCAGGTTTTGCGAAGGCAGTTCTAAAGATTTGGACAACGGTAGTGAGAATCATAAGAAGTAAAAAAAAACATTCATAAATTTGTTGACAGAGGAGGCTCTGCATTGACTAATTGACTAATAACCATTTTTTTTTTACCTTCCATAGTGCATTATAGAAGAGTAGTCATACGGAGTGTTGAGATTATTTGTGTCCTGCTTTTGGAAGTTGTTGGCAAAAACTGATGACAAAAGAATAATTAATAGCTGACCAACTTGAAATATATCAAATGAATCCAACATGACACGGTTGAATTCTTACCTTCATTGATATTATCCCAGTTGATTTTGATATAGGTGTCACGGTCGCTGCGAGTGTGTTCGTGGTAGAAACCCAGCGAGTGCAGCAGTTCGTGCTGGATAATGCCAGCACTTACGCAGCCGGACCTCTGCAGTGACACCACCTGCTTGCCTCCAGTACGACCCATTAAAGAAGCACAGCTAATGGCAGAGAAGTGAATGAGACACAGAGAATGTCAATATGCAACATGCAACTTGACATTTGATTAATGCATTAATGTAATTCACATTATCAGTGACACCCCTGAGGAGATTTACAAATGTTTAAAAAAAACAGTTCCTGTTGTAATTAAAGGCAAGAATGATGCTGCAAGATGGATGTTGCATCTTTAACTTGTGTGCATGGATGGATTATGAGACAATAGGCCCCATGAAAGGACATGTAAAAGGCTCCCACCCCTCCTCTGTAGGAAAAAAAAAACAGACTGAAAGCAAAATGATGCAAAAATGATTACAGTCATAAGTCAACTTTCATGTGCTTCTTTGTGGTTATTTATTCATCTCTTTGTAGCTGCATTGCATCCCTTTGTACTGACAATGACTATAGTGAACCACCCAAGAAACTCCAAGATGCTCCAAGAGCTGTTCTGCTGTCAAACTGATTTAAATAGCTTGACTATTGTTACAGTATTTTAATGGAACTTGCTCTTGCCTCAGTATGCTGTGTGGCGGTGATATGAAGTGGACAAAAAGTAACAAAAAAACCGTTGGATTTGGTTTGCAGATACTCAATCTTACATACGTTAACAGTCACTTCTGACAGAGGCTCTGGATCAGGGCCCCCCTGACAACTAGTGCATTCAGTTGCCTTAACTGAAAATAAAAAATAAAATGCATATGCATGCATACAATCCATATTTATAATTTATTATTTCACCACCAATACGCCCATCACGTTAGGGAAGTATTAATATGTTTTTTTAGTTGTTTGCACTTCCCTTAACAGACTGTCCCACTACTTTGATTAAACTACTTCTGTATTTGTTTGCTTCACATGCAGGAGTGCTTTACTCATTGACTCACCCATATCTTGGTTCAAGGCTTAAGTACGCCTCCTGATTCCGATGTGGAATGAAGCGAATGCAGGTTTTGCTTTGAATGCTCTTCATGGCACGTTGTATCTCATTTACTTCGGTGTTGTCTACAATTGTGAATAAAAGTGGTTTGTCAGTAACATGACATATTCTGTGTCTGAAAGAGATGGCATTGTGAAGAATCCTTAAAATGTAAAAAAACAACAACAAAAACAACAAATAAAAACCCACCGTAACTGTTGCTTAAAACATAAGGGACTTCCACATTCCCGTTAGCAGACTTCGGCCACAGGCAGCTGTTTTTTCCTTGTAAGCACTTCATAGCATTCCTGGTTGTGGGAATCATCACGTCTCCTTCCAGCAGAAAATCACTAGATCCTGTTAGAAGAAATGAAAATATGCATTTCAATCTAACTCGTAGAATACTGGTAAATTCAAGGCTGTACTGAAAACATATGTTCCAGTATATCTGGTTTCTGTTATTGAATAAATAAATGATGCACTAATATTGTGAGAAACTAATGTTCCCACGCTGTCCTTGAATTATGATTGAATACTCACCATTGTTCATTCTCAGAATAGTTTTTGTCAACTCTTCTGTGTCAGAATGATCCACTCTGATCTCTGAATAGAAGAAAAACAAACGTTATTTTCACAATGACACACAGTGTTGTATCTGATAGATTTGGTGTGTTAGACAGGGCTGCAAAATGAGGCACGAGGTTTGGTTACTTACCATCATCAGCATCATGATACTGTGAAAATAAAAGTAAAAATAAAACATTTTACCTCATTTTACAGTGCTTCAACTCATTGTAATGCATAATCTGGACAAAGATAGGCAACGATGATATGGGAAATGTGTCATTGAATGCATATGATGCATACAAGCTCTTCTACACTATTAAATCGGTTATTTCTTACAGTGTCATCCTCAGCGTTACAGAGGCCCAGAAGCAGCAGCAGAAGCAGAGAAACCGTTGTTCTGAGGTCCATTTTAATCTAAAGATGCTGATGCTTAATATGTCGCTTCAAAGGCTTCGCTGGTTTCACCGGGGACTGATGCTGAAGCCCAGTCGGGGCTGAGTTTATACACAGGCCGCCAGCTTGTCTGTATTTACAGAGATTAGTGGTAGGTGTTAAATGGGCTCTGTCTTAGACACACAGCTGATGTGAACGCCCTGCCCACCCTGGCCCACTGTTGTCACACAGGAATAATCTTATTCTGGGGGGATTACAATGACCACAGGCTGCTGTCGGCTTGCTTAGCATCAGCTTTTAGATGGCCTTTTTAACCAGCAGAGGATCTGCACATGAGATCTGGGCCTGCCCTTAGTTTTATTCTAAAAATAACAGATACACCCTTTAGAACAAACCATGCCCTATCGCCAAATATTTGCATGCACTGAGGTGGAGTTTTAATGTAGCTTTAAGCCTTTTCTTCTAAGAAAACAGCAGAATAAAAGACTGTTTCAGTTCTGAGGAATAAATATGGAGCATTGTTTTGTTTAATATTTTAATTATAAGCTTCAACAATAAGTCGATCAGTCGATCGGCTATTGGCAAATTATATTGATAATCGAAGAGCACATTGAATATTTTAGGGATTTTGGACTAATGGTTGAAAAGAACCAGAAATATGAAGACGTCACTTTGAGCTTAGGGAAAATGTGATTTTTCACTATTTTGTGACATTTAAATAGATTAATCAGTATCATTTTTTAACTAAGTTTTCAGAGGAAGTAAAACAATTACATAAAAACACATGCTTAATTTGACCAAAATATGCACGGACCATTAACAATCCGAAAATCTTAAAAGTAATGATTACTATAATAATGATGATGTGGGGCTGTAAAATGACAATGCTTGTGTAGGAGATAAATTGACAAAATAAAGTAAATTCAACACTGATCTGAACCCACTTGTTCAAATACTGTGATTATGACATAAAAAAATGTTTGCTCGGTAGTTTATTTTTACACTCAAAAGTCTTTTTCATCCCGTATTTTAATATTAACATTCATCAGGTGAAATGCATGGATTTTCAAAATGTGAAAAAAAACTTTTATTTTGAAGTAATTCTGATTAGATTTTTTGTCAGCTGAGGAAGCTGCTCCTCCATTTTGGGCATATTTTTGGTTTGGAGCTGCTGGGCTGTGAGTCCCCTCATTGCTGTGTTTTTCTTCTAGCTAGAACATATTATTTTATTATGCCAATTTATTTCTCTCTTGGCATCAGAACAAACTTGCTTTTTGATCCAAGTATGAGCACTTAAGGGCTTGATCACTAACAGCTCCAGTGCTATAGATACTATCAGTGCATCTCCGAACAAAACATCATTTCCCATTAAACTCAACAGCCACTGTGGCCTTTACAACCTTTTAGATTGCACAAAGAGCCTTTTTGTTTACGCTGGGTATGACCTACTGTTGTGCGGCTCCATTTAAAATGTGTTGTTTCAAATAATAATAATGGCTCAATTAGTGACCGGCTGTAAAATCCTGGCTTCATTATTGAAGCGCTACTGCTACTGCTGCCTCAGTGATGATCTCAGCTGGAAAGACCGGCCTTGGCCACCAGACTGTGATTAACCAAAAACTGCCTTCTTAAAACTCAAAATCCAGAAATGCGTTCTTTAGAAAGATGTGTATTCAGATTTATTGGATGCCTCGCTAATAAATCATTTTACCAGAGTTGAGGGATGCTGTCTGCCTTCATTGCGCTATTAACAGTTTTAGGATCTGATTTCGCATGTCAAGGCCGGCAGCTTCAAACGGAGATTCCATCACGGCAACCTTTATGTGATGTGGTCCTATGCTGTACATCACAATAATGTAGCATTTATTATCCCGGAACAAATTTTGTGTGTGTGTGTGTGTCTTTCTGTCTGTCCTTGTGTGTAAAAGGAGATTAACTGCATTCAGGGCTGTAGGTGTGAACTCCCTTTACTGCAAGTCCAATAAAACTCTATAGATTTGTAAATATTATACTGTTTGCATCATGCATTTTTCACATGCATGGGTATATATATGTGTGTAAGTGTGTGTGTGTGTGTGTGTGTTCCCTGTATGTCTGTGTCTGTCCAATTCGGGTGATCCGCCTGGGTGCACAGGTAATCCAATTTGTGTTTTAGAGACACAGCACAGCACAAGTAATGCTCAATGATGTATGACCCATCCATTCTGTTTGAGCTTTATTCCTAATGCCCCTCCAACTGCAGGGGAAGTAGATATTATTCAATTGGCTGTCAGTCTAGTACTTCCCACAAAGTAAAATATTTCTCTCCAAACGTCTATTAAGCAGAGAAGAAGCTACAGAAAACCATTAGTTATCAGAGCAAGTAAGTAAGGATAGGGTAAGACTTTCCCAGTGTCATATTTAGCTCTTTTGTTTATTCCTTTTGTCTTCCTACACATTTCTTTTAGATGGGTTCCTTAGACTTATTATTATTAAGGACCCATATATGCTCATATTCAGGTTCTACTTGTATTTTGGGTTTCTACTAGAACAGGTTTACCATTTGAATGTTCATAAAAAAATATATTATTTTTCTCATATTGTCTGCCTGAATATACCTGTATTCACTGACACACTCCGTTTTTGTGCCTGTCTCTTTAAGCCCCCCTCAGAAAAAGCCCAGTCTGCTCTGATTGTTCAGCGTTTTCAGGTCTTTTGCTTCTGCGCTCTCTGAACCGTCATTGCAGTGGGGGAAATGACTAACGGCACTGTAGCAGCCTTTTTTAGCTACATATCTACTATAGTTGTGATTTTGTTTTATGTTTTGGGGTTTTTGATACTTTCACAGCATATATATGGCTTGCTGTATAATTTTAACACGTGGAAATCTCCCTTTTTAATAATACAAGACCTTTAAATCTCAACCATGATTTCAAAGTAGGCAGGAAACAGCATTTTAGTTTTTGTGTTATTCCTGCAATTCAACACATGTATGATTGTTGTGATAGCCCTGTTCACATTTATTTTAACCACAACAAACATTGCGAACATTTTTTCCAGCCACACAATGTTGCGACATGACATTTTCAGGGGCAACAATTTTATATGATGAAAATTTCAGGCCTGCAGAATGACCTAATATGATGATATTGTTTACATTTTATCATATGATGATGATAAGACTGACCACAACTATGATTTGTTTAGGCTTTTAAAGTAATACGATTTTCAAAGAATAAACCCAAAACTTGAATGGAAAAATATGTATATAATGATATCTATTATATAATATCAAATTTGAGCTGAAACTATTACTTGATTGATCCATTGGTAGAGCGGTTTTTCTTTTGAGTCATTTTTCAAGCCAAAAGGCCTCTGGTTTTAGCTTCTTCGAGCCGTTCCTGAACCCCAAACAACCCAGCTCAAATAGCAACAAAAAGTAATGCACCTCAATGACTGGCACCAACGACTGGTATAAGACCGTGAAGAGCCGCAGGGAAGAGGGCGGGGTAGATATGTACGGGTCAGAAAACAGGGCATTCAATGCTGTAATTTTTTAGGATATCATACCGACCCTTTGATTAGGAATGCGGTGACCAACAGTGATGCCGTACCCTATTAGCCCTCCACTGCGCTACAGTACATCTGTCAGTCTTTTACTCTGACACTGCGTGGGCAGCCAAGGACAACAGTCAATGAGCAATATCAATTTACGTAATGGACTATTAAACATGTGCTTAACATTTAGAACGTCTGCACTGTTGTTCAGTGGGAGTGTGTGCCATGTCAAATGAAACGCATTAAAGTGCTCTGCTGCCTCTAACTCTACAACCTAGAACCTCCTCCTCCTACAGTTGGTTGTCTCACCCGACACAGGCGCCCTGACTCTCCCTTCACTCGCCTCTAACTCCGCACAATGAGCTGTTTTGTACACTGCATTCATGTCGGACATCTGCCGTGATCCAACTCATTATGTATGTTTTACAAGCCTTCAAATAGGCCAGATATTTCCTTTTCAGTATTTTTCTTCACTGGTTGACTAATTTCTCATTTTGTCTGTTTTCCTTTATGGTGGTAGTAACTCACAGTAATGGGTTTATTAGTTTTTTTCTCAGAGAAAATCTTTAAAGACTTTCTTAAAGTAGCTCCATCCTCTTTGTTCCCTATACTGGATTTAATATGTGAAGGTAAACATCTTGTTCACATTAATTGACATTCACGCAAAAAGGAACAAATGTATTGAACTTGAACACCACCTTAATTGGTGTGAATTACCAGACTTGTAAGAGAGTAAATTAAATCAGGTGTATTATTGTACTAATGCAGTTGATAAAGCCACAATCCAGTTCCATTCAGAGAATAATTGTATTTGATGGATGGGGCGTCATGTGCTTTATGAGGCTGATTTGAAAATGGTACTATAAAAAGTCTATGAAAAAAATAACAGTGAGTGTAAAAAAAATGTTAAGCCCTGTCTAGAACTGATGATGGTACGGAAATGGTTGCAAACCCATTGCCCTACCTCCAAGCTACAGCTGCTGATATTATTATTATAGTATTCTTTTCCCATTTCACCTTAGATTATACATTTATTTCAATATGTACATTACCTATAAAAGTATTATTAAAGTTAAAGTTTTATTTTTACTTTTAGATATTAAAGTATTATTTATTTATTATTCCTCTCATCCATTGATTAAAGGAGCCTATCTTCCATAGACAGAAATGCTTTTTGTGGGTCATCATTCCTGTACTTCTGATGTCCTGTAGACATCAGCACTAAAACTTGAATATCACAGAATAGCATTACATTGTACATTGTGTAATAAATAATATACTAAATAAAGCTGTTTTTGCATCAATGTCCCAAAGCTGATGGAAAATAAGTGGGGCAAATATGCTGGTTCTTCAGTCATTTCAGTCACATACATGAGGTTTAGAATTTATTAGAGGGATGTTGATCATCCTGCCCTTCATATACATATCATCTCGTGGTTCTTGTTCGCTTTAAGATCACTGTGGCAATCTCTTAACATGTCATTATTTCAAAAACCTAATCTTTGTTGGGTGATTAAATACATCAATTTAGAAACTCAGCTGCTTGAACTGTACTTTGTGTGTGTGATGCTAATTAGCAGATGTTTACATGCTCACACACTAAAAGAAGGTAAACATTATAGATGCTAAATATCGGCATTTTCATTTATTAGCATGTTAGCATTTAGCTCAAAGCCCCAGTGTGCCTAAGTACAGCCTTACTGAGTTGGTAGAATGGCTGCAGACTCTTGTGATGACTGCTGCAGATCAACAATCAGCTGTGTGGATTTAAGAGTTAACTGTCTTGTGTGTTTGAGGAATTTGTGACTGTAAATAACACAACAATACTATATCCTTTGTATCTAGGTGCCAAGCTGTAGGCGTGTACTGGGTAAACTGTGATTATATTTTGCTGTTTGTATGGCTTTTCAGCACATTATATGGTAAGCAAAGTACCGAGGTATGGGGAATATGGATATAAGATCAGGAGGACTGTCCTTGGAAGAAGCACCACGGCATGCTTGTGTACTTTAATGGAGTGGGTCTTCCAGTCCTGAGAAATTACACCCTAATGTCATGTGAAAAAAGCTTGCTTATTTTCTATTTAACTGATCTTTCAAGGATGAACTAGCACAAGTTATTGTACCTATTTTTGAATTTTTTGGTACATTCTGATTTTGATTTGAATGTGTCAAAACATGTGATAACATGTGAATACAAAGCACAATTTATACCAATCTGTTGTGGAAGAATAATTTCACACTGATTTTTTTTCATCCATGTTTTTTTCTGTCTGTGAATCTTCCTCATCTCCTCGGATTCCGTTACCTCTTCATTCAAATGTATATAGCTAGAGTATAATTGTGTTTAGTTTAATAAAGCTAACTTACTAACATTTATAAATATCAATGCAGAAAATCCCCTTACGATGCTTTAGGTGCTGCTATTTTTCATCTCCATCGTTTTGCTGAGCTGTATTCAACATCACATGGAATAAGCACCCTTCAGTTAGTTAACAAGGCTCAGTGGAAACATTCAAATCCATTAGACTAAATCTCAAAAACTCTCAGACCCAAATTAACATGCACAGGACTGCAACCTTTTGTGATATTACAGTACGTTCCTAGTCAGTTGGTGATTTTTTGGTGAAGTGATTCAGTGTAGTTAACTTAAACTAAAAAGGCATTTCCCAGGTCTGTGTTGCTGACTTGAAAGACCTGTAGCCCTCGTTTCCAAGAGAGTAGCTCAGTGAGAGATCTCTAAAACCCATTTCCTGCCTGGCTTAAAATAATAAGGTGTTAGAGCCTGCTGGCAGGGCTTAGCTGCACACCTCCCCAATGGGAAAGTTATGGATGGTATACAGTTACACACACACACACTCTGAAAGACATGGAGAAATGCCCCCTGGAGGTGTAATGGATAGCTGCATATTGCAAAGCCAGCCAGCAGGCAGCACTGTCAGCCAGCCTGCACTGTGAGCACTGTGATAGGACAATCAGTTCACTCTGAAGTCACCACAGCCAATCATCAGACAGTTTTTTGGCGGAAAGCACCCAATCTTCAGAGGGTTGCCAGATACTCTATCCTCAGTGAGCTATTGCTGGCTCGCTACTAGCCAACCAGAAAGAAAGCTGGTGCCTTGCATCAGCCAATAGTGTGAGTGTTGGCCAGAGGGCCTATCGACAGAAAACTGCTGCATGGTTACAGCCAATCTGGGCTTTATCCTTCCCTACAGATGTCTGATTAGTGTTGTTTAGGGAAATCAAACTGCCACAACATCCCCGCTGTGCCAGTGTTGCATCGTGAATGGAGAGACTGGTAGAATGGGATAGGAAAAACCGACAAAGGCTAAACTCTGGCTGTCACACAGTGATACTCTGTCAGCGAGTGTTTGTTGAGGGTTGTAGCATCATTGGTAGGCACCGTGTAGTTTCACAACTCAGTTTGATGACCTTTCTTAATAATGCCATGAACTAGCAGGCGCTGCTTAACTGTCGAGGTCTTTCTTTAATGACATTCTAAATTTACCTGCATGTACTCGTAAAAGCCTGTATGTGTTTAACTCATAAAGCCAAGGACGTGTTTACTGATGTCTGGTCATGGTCAGTTTAATGGGCTTATAATACATGCCTGCACCTTAAATTGACATAGGCATTAGATCAGATGGTAGAACAGAGGTTTTAGTACTACTTAAGTTTTCTGTTTCCACTGTTAAATGTATGTTTTATGATGACACCTGAAATCTTGGCCCATTCCAGAAGTAAACAAGCAGTTCAGAATTAAACAGACTTTACATTCCTTCCTCTTTCCTGTTTTTACGACACATTTTAAGGCAAACTTTTTCTAAACTGTGTGTAGCTGTCGGCCTTTGTTACTTTCACAATATTTGATTATAATATATTTAAAGCTGGGGTAGCTGGGGTTTTTTCGGGGCGTCATTTAGCACAAAATTCCTTAATCGTCTTTCCCTAATATTCCTTAATCTTAATAATCTTCAGCATATTATAATTCAAATTCAAGAGAGAAAACAAGACTTATTTACTCTTTAGAAAATGTAGCCTGTGACAGTAGGATGGCCAATCACAGGTCCTTTCAGATGGAGGGTGTTCCTATTGGCTGTTCTACAAATGAAGGTGCCTGTGCATGGTGGAAGACTGATTTCATATTGGAAACTCCTACAGATAAAGATGCTATTCCAGCATTGGCAGCCCCTTCACACGCTGCAAAGCAACTAAAGAAAGAAAGACAGACTTGTCAAAAAGTGAAAATTCACATAAAATTCCACTATAATGGCACAATCTGGGTAATTAAACATAATGACTAGTATTCAGACAGGTTACTGTAGTAAGTGCGGGCATGCCTATGCTCATCTGGTGGGAGGGGCTTAGGACAGAGAGGGGCAAGCTGCAGGGGGAGGGCTGTATTTCCAAATTCTGGCTTTAGATTTACCATCAACATACTCAAACAGGCTATGCGACATGTTCTTATCATTTATACATCTGCATTTAATTTTCTCTATAAATACATTGATTATTTAGTCTTTCCAAAAATGTAAAGCAAATGTTTGGAATGTTGCGTTTCAATTTTGACTTGATCAATTAACTAATTATGAAAATTGGTCCTGATTCCTTTTCTGTTTATTGACAAAGTTATTGTTTCAGCACCACTTTAAATCTTGTATTTCAGTACAACTACTCATTATGTAGCAGAACTCATATCAAAAAGGTTGGGAATTAAATCTTATAAGCTTATATGCTGGTACTGCTAGTGGTACATTTGAAATAACCCAGGGGCAGTGAATCCAAGATGGTGGTTTTGTGCAATGAGTCATAAGTATGCATCTGCTGAGGTAGAATAACCCATCAGTTTTACTAATTTATGCCCGTGTGGTTTGGTTGGTTTGATGCTTACTGTAGGTGTAGGCAGCAGGCATAGCTGTGTTTTTGCAGTGGGCTTCTCCCTGTATGACAGCTGCTGTATGCTTCAGCACCATGGACAGAGACAGCACAGTCACAGCGTGCAATGTGCATCTGATATTCTGTGCTCACACGTTTGGTTTGGACTAAAAACTGACTAATGCGTCAGATAAAACCATGCTTGTTCCTGTCATTTCCTCAACATGGTTTGCATGACAAAAAGCTTACATGAACATAATGGATACAGCTATATGCAGTCAAGCTCCATAAACCCCTGATGTGGAGTGGTGTACTGTGGGAGCAAAAATGAATCTGTCCTCTATATCTCCCCACCTTCACCCTCCATAGTCATCTCTCTCTACTCTCTCTCCATCTCAGCAGGGCTTTGGCAGGTTCGCAGTGGCCTAATTTTTGGAATAACATATTTTGTGTGTGTGTGTGTGTGTGTGTGTGTGTGTGCGTGCGTGCGTGTCAACGGAGCCGTGCATTGGTATGGTTTTTTATGATTGTGTGTGCAATGTCTGTTTCCTATAAATAGCACCACTAAGAGTCACAGCTGTGCATCATTCGTTCTGTGCTCTTATGTTGCTCCTTGTCCGTTGAATAATCAGACAAACAAACCCGTCTGCTGCATTAATGAGCCGCCTCGACTCAAGTACCCAATTTATAACCATAAGTTTAAGTTTGTCCCTTTGTGCCACAAAAAGACCACCTGACACGTCTCTCTTGATTGTAATTTTCAGCTTAACTGGACAAACATGTTGTGTTTTCTGTGATGGTGCAGTCTCATATGAATGTGTGTGTTTTTTTTCCAGCCCACAGGTATGTGTGATAGATGATCTGTGCTGATAGTGTGAATCCGGATCTATACAGAGACACATTTACAATAACAGTGCGGGCCGAGAAGTGCATTCAAGTGCATTACAGTGTGTAATCAATACGCTCTGTCAACCCGTGATGTAATAATATGCATGTGCTGCTGGTAAACCATTTCTAGGCCCTACACACACGGATGACCGCATGGATGAGTTGCTTCTCAGTCGTACCACAGGAATGGTCGGGTGTAGTGTAAGCTTATACTTTCTAAAATGTAAGGCATTGGGAAAGCATGGAACATAATTTATTGTGTGACAACTTTGGCAGTGGACCACGTTTGCCCATTCTCAAAGTTAAAATCCGTTGAATTCACAACAATATATCCAATGGCAATGCTCTGCATCACCTGAGAAAGCACAGCCAGTACTGTTTAAAACCACAACATTACTCATGTTCTCATTTAATATGGGTGAGTCTGCTCAACTGGGGTACGAAAGAGGGAAGAAAATATCAATTTTGTTCTGTAATACCTACTATGTGTGTGCCATAGATGTACTGTAAGATTGCCATAACCTTATAGTAGATTTTGGTTGGGCCATACATTATGCCACTTTCAATCTCAAAGCTTTACTCATCAATATTTTTTTATTAACAATTGATCAAATTACTACGGTCACTTGTATTGACAGACACGGTCCGCTCTCCATGGAGAGTTTTGAAATCTGACAGCTAGCTCTTTGGTTTTCTGACCTCCGACTGTACTGTTTAGGTTAGGTCACCTTGTTTCCAGCAGAGACAGACAGCTAACGTCATAGAACAACGTCTGAGAAACCCGCGGTATGCTGTCTTGTTAGCACCAAACACCAGCCTTTTAAGATGCTATTATGTCAATGTTGTGTTTAAAGCTTGTCCCACTGTCCCCAAGTAGCCAAAAATTATTAAAAAATAATATACTAACTTAATAGCAATACAATATATCTATGGTCATTTTAATATAGTCAGGGGTTTTGCTGCTACAGCCTTTCTTGGTCTGGTATGACCAGTAGCTTATAGTGGCTAATGTTAGCAAACTTCAGATATTATGGACTAATTAACAATCCTGAGTCCATTTGCTTCTTGCTACGTGACTCCTCTAGCAGTCCGTTTCAGCATGCAAGACTAAATACAGAAAGAAAAGAAATCCTAGTGAGTCAGACCACAGAAAGATACGTGTCTTGTGTTAACAGCAACGACCTTGGACAGAAGTCTGTTTTTAATGGGTCAAACTGTTAAAAATGTCTTCATTCTCACTCATCAAAAGCTTCTAAGTGAAAGTGGTATTAATTGTCAGTAGGCATCGGGTGAAAACTCTCAAAATAATCTTTGCAACATCTAATATGACTATGTTATCATTGTTTGAGCATCTTAATAATGGTGAACTTGTTTTTGTGTTATCACTAAGCTTTTTATGTTGGCAATGTGCAGTTTAATCATAGAGCTGAAATTGACTTCTCCCCCACAGTCCCTTTCAAGACCAACTAGAACTTTATTTTCAGTAGTCTTGGAGCCGAATCGATAATGACTTTGGTGCAATAACAAAAACAACTCTTTTTTTAAACTGTTACGGTATGCATATTGGATATGTTTTTCTCTTTCTGTTTGTCACTTTCCCCTTTTTCTCAATATCTGGCTCTCCCATTCCAAGAAGGAGGCTGCTGCGGAGCCAGAAAACTAGCAGGAAATAGTTAGTGGTCCTGAGGGGTTGGTCTGAGGACATTTAGCCCACAGCGACAACGAGCCCCAGCTGTTGGAGTTTTTTCCTCAACATTCATTCGTTTGTCAAATTTAGAGGCTCTACCATTGCCAAGAACCCCTTCTGCCACCCAGGCACTCCACAATCGTGGTGACAAGACTGCTTTTAGCCAAATCCAATTTAATCTCCATTGGCGTTAGTGATGAAGCCATCTTCCTCAACTGAGGCCAAGGAGGGCTAGTCACTCCAGTGGGAGCTGCTTATTCAATGCACCTACACACACACACACAAACACACACACACACACACACACACACACACGCACACACATGCACAGACAAAAGATGAAGAAAGAGCACTAAACTAACAGTCTAACATGCACAATTGAATGTGCAGACTGTGGCAGTCTCTTTTTCTCCTCCCTATACCTTTTATTTCCCCTAGTGTGTTTCTGCAGAGGGGGAAATGATGTCACTGTTATGGAAATGAGATAATGACATAAAAAAGAGTGGAACATCTAAAACTCCTGCTCGTAGCCTGCAGCTCCTCCACTTATCAGGAAGCGGTGTGTGTGTGAGTGTATGTGTGCATAGTTTTTTTTGTGTTTTTGTGTGTGTGTGTGTGTGTGTGTGTAGTTTGTGCGTAGTGGGAGTGTGTGTGCACTTGCAGATGGTTGGGTGGGAAGCATAGTGCGGGGGAGTGACACTACTGCCTGATCTGCACATTTATGCAAATTTCATATCTTAACCCACAGGTTTATGACAACATTTGCTCTGCATTTGCAACAACACCATTTAATCACGAGTGCTTGTAGAGCAGATAAACAAGTGATTACAGAATAACTCTGCATTAGTTTGACTGTGAGCATCCACTCAATATATAGCATTGATTTCCCCCTGCGCTCTTGCACTGTTTTGCACTTTTTACATCAGGGTGAGTGGCAGATGTGCTTGTTATGCCAATGCCCATTGTCCAACTGGCAAAAGTGAAAAAAGTGTCTAATTACCATCCAAATGTGCCACCAGCAGCATCGTTTATTTCAACTCATTGCTCCCAAACGGCCTGTGCTCTGCTACTTACTCATTTGACATCTTGAACATTTGCCCAGGAGGAATGGGGGTTGTGGAAGAGTGTGATTTAGAAAAGGTGATTATTAACTAATTGGCCTTAAACATGTACCTGCAACTCTTTATAGAATGTTGAAGGATGTCTGTAATGACCCAAACAGTAATTTTAGCACACTGCTTAGCATTGAACTACTGTGCCCTCCTACTGTGCATACTCAAAGTACATTGGCCAATAATACCTCTGTGCTTTTGTTTAAAGACCCTGTAGAGTATTCAACCACTAGCAGGGCTATGGGGGTTCTGACATGTGGGCTTTGTTTGTATTGTGTAAACGAATGAGGACGCACAAGTACACCACGGCACTATTCACATTGTACTGTTATTTTCAAGCTATTTGGATTGAGTGGAAGTTGGTGAAGACAGTGCGCCAACAAAGGCGGTGAAGAAGAATACTGCCAGCAAACATGGATTTAAACATTTCACAATTTTTAGTAATACAAATGAGAAACAAAATGCCTCATGGATTTTTGGTTGAATGAATGTAAACAAGACAACTCCACAGGTTACCTTTTAAGTATTATCCCAAAAATAGGACGTTTACTTATATCAGAGCTTTTTGTGTCTATTTTAAATGTCAAAGATTGGAAAATTTCCTGGACGAAGTATACCACTGTCTGTGTAGTAAAACTGCACATATGGGGCAAATCTATAAATGGTGATTCTTCTGTCAATGGGTTAGGCCTACTGGACTGTACTTGCTTAATGACCAACACAAAGATGAACACAACATTTCGAGTATATAAAACAGAATCCTTGTCCCCATAATGAACTTGTATGGGCTTAAGTTACGATATTAAGGTTTTTACCCAGCTGTGTCTGGCATCTCACTTTGTGCAACCTTAAGTCCCAGTGCATTGATGTCATTTCTCCATCCATTCATCTTTGTCCGCTTATCCGGTATCGTGTTGTGAGGGGAGCAGCTCCAGCAGGGGACCCCAAACTTCCCTTTCCTGAGCCACATTAACTAGCTCCAACTGGAGGATCTCAAGGTGTTCCCTCGCCAGGTTGGAGATATAATCTCTCCACCTAGTCCTAGGTCTTCTCCGAGGCCTCCTCCCAGCTGGACGTGCCTGGAACACCTCCCTAGGGAGGTTTCCAGGAAGCATTCTGACCAGATGCCCGAACCACCTTAACTCACTCCTTTCGACGCAAAGAAGCCGCGGCTCTACTCCGAGCTCCACGCGGATGACTGTGCTTCTCACTCTATCTCTAAGGGAGGCGCCAGCCACCTTCCTGAGGAAACCCATTCCATTATTTCGGTCATGACCCAGCCTTCATGACCATAGGTGAAGATAGGAACAAAAACGGACCAGTAGATCGAGAACTTTGCCTCATGTCTCAGCTCTCTTTTCGTCACAACGGTGCAATAAAGTGAATGTAATACCGCACCCGCTGTGCCGATTCTCGGACCAATCTCCTGCTCCCTTGTCCCTTAAACAAGACCCCAAGGTATTTAAACTCATTCACATGTCCTGTCCATAAATACTACTAACAGGATTGGTGACAAAGGGCAGCCCTGGCGGAGGCCAACCCTCACCTGAAACGAATCTGAATACTGCCGAGAACCCGGACACAGCTCTCGCTTTTGTCATACAGAGATTGGATGGCCCTGAGAAGGGACCTCCTCAACCCAAACCCCCGCAGCACCTCCCACAGTATCTCCCAGGGGACCCGGTCATACGCCTTCTCCAGATCTACAAAACACATGTAACCCGGTTGGGCATACTCCCAGGCTCCCTCCAGGATCCTTGTTAGAGTGAAGATCGGATCCGTTGTTCCACTTCAACCCGAGGTTCGACTATCGGCCGAACCCTCCTTTCCAGCACCTTAGAGTAGACTTTACCACAGAGGCTGAGAAGTGTGATACCCCTGTTTGCGGCACACACCCTTTGGTCCCCCTTTTTAAAGATGGGAATCACCACCCGGTCTACCACTCCCTGACCCTTTCCAAAGCCTCCACGCAGTGTTAAAGAGGCGTGTCACCAAGACAGCCCCTCCACACCCAGAACTTTCAGCATTTCTGGATGGATCTCATCAATCCCTTGGGCTTTGCCACTGTGGAGTTGCTTAACTACCTTCCACCAGGGAAATGTCATGTCATTTATGTTCTGAATATATGAGTCGTTACTGTCAGTATCAAGTGGCTTTCAACAAACAAGAAAACTGTGTAGTAATGACATTTATTTTAGTTTTATGCTTTGGGCCAAGTGATCTGAGCTTAGGTCTTAACTATACAAGGATATGTGAGAACATTATGGCACTCATTATGCATGCTTAAAGAGAGGGTTATTTGCTTTTGTCGCTGTGAGCTTATTGTTGTCTGCGTAAAGAACAAGGGTGTGTGTCTGTGTCTGTGTGTGTGTGTGTGTGTGTGTGTGGCCATTGCAGTAGCTACTTTAGCAGTTGAAGATCATTAATTACGGGTGTTTCCCTACTTACCTCCAGGACTGATAGTATGCTGCAGAGATACTGGCTCATTGGAGTAAATGGCATTAGTACTCTGTTCGGTGAGTGCCCTGGGGCCTTGTTTCCGAGCTCTTTTTTGTTTCAAGTGGCAGCCTTGCGTGACGCTCCCTTACAATGAGCCTATTTCTCAAGCCCTTATCCCCCCCTGTGGAGTTCACCACTAGTGTATTCATCCACAAACGGGGAGAGGACTATGATGAGGGGTTAGCGCAAGACAGGTCCAACACAGCTTTTTGAGTAGCCAGTTAGCATCCGTATCAGTGTGTTCATCAATCTGCGTAGCATTTAGACGGGCAGGACAAGCATAACATGGCATTAAGCTAACAAGCTGAATGAGACAAACAGCGTGGTTGGTAACAGGGAGGGACAGGTGGTTAGCACGTGGCTAAGGATACACTCTGGCTGAGACTCCCCTTGCAGCGGCAGGGAGGAGTGTCGCCACGCTCATTAGCATCGCAGCCTTGATAGAGGTAGAACTGAATCTGCTGCCGGGGCTGAGTCTGCGGAGAGAGGCCCTCACAGGAAGCTACTCTTCCAACATGAAAGGCACACTACAGTCTGTAAGTCCTTGTGATTTTTGCCTCGATTTTTTATTTTTTTTATTCCTTTTTCACTAATTTGTATTCCTCCTCCTAATCATATCCCGTATCCGCTCTCTAAATCATTTCATCCCAAACCTCTTCACTAATCATGTAAGTTGGAGAGGAATAAATGCTTAACAGATGCTAGTATTGTCAGGGGTCGGTTACATGCAACTGCGCCTTTACAGCTCAGTGGAACTGAGCGTTTTGGGCCGGTTTACCTAAGATGACATGTTCCTCCCTTCTGTGTCGAGTTGTGGACGGATGGAAATGCCCTCACTGACTCACAAGGGTCAGCTAATGGTGGAGAGAAACACCAGTGCAGTTCCTGCAGCTGTGGACTGACAGTTGTGGGTAGTAGAGTTGTTCTGCCATGAACCTTTACTGCAGCAGGCCTGTGCTGCTGAATAGTCAGTTTAATTTGCACATAGCCTGTCACAGTTTCCGGTATGTTCATATCCCTAATTATATATTAAAAAATTATGTGTTAAATAATGAGTTCTGTTCCAATCCACCAATTTATGGTTAAATAACAGTTGAGAATATTATAGGTTAAAGTTGAAATATTCTTTGATTTATTTCAGTCACCTTAGGACATTTACTTACAAAATGATAATGGGTTGAGTCATGACTTATTCATTTGAGATCATTTTCTTTTTCTTCTTTGTCATACTCTGTTTACATGTGCAAGGTTTTGTAATGAAACCCTTCTGGCATGTAATGACACCGAGTTGTAATTTTATTCAGTTTTTTTTTCCCAAAACGAATAAGTGAGAAGGACAGAAGGAGACAGAATAAGAGAAATTACTTGTTTTGCAGCTTAACATCAATTTGTACACAGTTGACACTGCATTTGAATTATTGCTGCTTACACTGAGTAATTTTGTTAAGATGCAAACTGAGTGTCACTTTGAATCCCAGTGGAGTGATACTGATGGGTAACCACTGTTGTCATGACTACTGAATCTCTTTTCTCCAAACTGTAATTTAGATAGTGTGACAGGGGCCAAGGTGCACCAGTAAAGGTCTGCAGATACTGTCCTGTAGAGGGTCCCAATGTGAAATATGGACTTGAAATATAAAATAATGTGTGAGCTTTTGTCACCTCTTATAATAAAAATGCTGCCAAAGCAGCATCAGGCAACTAGCATTCATCTCAACATTAACTTAACTGTGTTATCATTGTATTAAAAGACCTATAATTAATCTTGAATGTAATTAGTTTTCATTTAGACCAATCTGTTAAAGAATGCTATATGCCTTTAAGATGCATTCTCAGGTTGCATAGTAATGGACTGTGCTATTTAATGTTTCATTGTTGTAAGTGTAAATAAAAAAAGGAAACATTTGTTCATCTTGTACACTAAGTGATGCCGCTTACTAAAGAAAACGTGCTTGACGTAAATTAGATTGGCTGAAGAATAAAAAAGAGACGCAAAACCTGTCTTTTACCATTTTTAAATCACTTTTTGACAACGAGCTCGGCAGCACGAGCCCTATCCGTACCGTGTCTGTGAAAGTGATACTCTCACAAGTTACTTCAAAAAGAAACTACATAAGCAGTGAATCATTTTTCCAGAGTAGCTTCCCTTGACTTTGTATTTGACATACTTGCAATGTTTAAAAAGCTAAACCAAAGTGAATGTCAATCGCAATGTGTTTTTTCCCCCTGGCCCCCGTGTGTGCACTACAAATGTGCCCACAACATGCTGAACTACTCATTCCTTCTGAAGTAACCAGAATGTTAAGCCACTTTGTGCTTTTTTCCCCTCCACAGCACCTCCGACCGTCCGCATCATACACTCGGGGCATGCCTGTAACGTTGAGGAGGAGAGGCACACGGAGAGAGTCTACACCATCCGAGAGGGAGAGACCCTGGAGCTCACCTGTCTGGTGACGGGGCATCCTCGACCACAGGTTAGGAACTTCTACTTTTTCGTCTGCCCTTAACTAACGGCTCAGGAAAAAAAAAAAAGAGCTACACAAGGGAATCATGGGACAATATGGTAATATTGTAGCCTGTCTCCCCTTCCTTTGTGTTTCTCTTTTCTTCACTCTTCTTCAGCAGCTTTAGTTAGTTTCTGTATTTGCGCCATTGAGTGGCACACCACGTACCTCTGCACTAAACCAGCTTAAAATTTTAATCCTTTAATTATTGACGGTTTAGGTTGCATTGTGGCACATGCATGGTGATAATGAAAGCTTCCGAGTCTAATGAGAATGCAGTAACAAAACAGGCGAAACATCTGCCAAGACGTAACGAGCCAGAATCAGGCCACAGTGAAAAGTGGGTCCTCAGCATCTGAAAGTTTTTCCTCAAACTTTTTTTTATTTACTGTGATCTGAACTAATTCAAATGCTTCCACTTTTTTCCTGAAGAAAATAGACTGATTTGTTCTAGTTGTGCCTTCTACTTATTGCTGTTCTCATACAAATTCAAGAAGTATGTATATAAAAAAACATTTGTTAAGATAAGAAAGACAAAAGCAGGAACACGATTTTATCTACTAGATTTGACAAAAATATCAGCTAACTTGTTCCACGCAGGTATAAATGTCAGCTCTGCCACAAATGACCTGCCCATCACATTTCCATCTCACATTAATCTGGGCAGGATTTGCACACCATAACCTTTCGAACATTTATCGAATGTTGCTTCCAATTTGCTTGATAACACAAACAAAGTCAGCACTATCTCCGCACAGAACTCAGCTTATTTACATGAATTAAAATAATTCCCCTTTTGATTCATCGACGGGGCGATTAGCTCGTCCACTTTCCCTCTGGATGCCAAAGCAAAAGAGCATATTGATTTTTATATTTCAATTGGAAAGGTGAGGCCTCTTCAATTAGCGAGAGGTTCAGACACACCGTTGATCTCCGCTAGTCGTCAGGGGGACGACTTTCTACTCATCCTCTCTGTCTTTCCTATTAATTAGAATTTCTGAAAAACAGAGCAGGGGGAGGGGGGAGAGTGGGAGATCAAAAGCCTTGCATGGATGTGTCGCAAGAGAGGCAGGATCCCCTTTGAAACCGAGTCATTATGAGACTCACGCAGATCCCCTGGCGCAGCGGGTCTCGGCTGTGTCTCCCCAGACTCTGGATGTGTCAGCTCTGTCCCCCTCTGGTAGTGGCATGGGACCGGGGGGGGGAGGCAATGACACTCATTCTGAGTGGTTTCGGAAGCCGACTAGGTTATCTGGGGCGGCAGTAGTCCTACGGCTGGTTTTGTAATGCTGGTGGAAAAACACAAGGGTATGCGACCTCCTCGGAAACACACACACACACACACGCACAAACGCACACAACTGAATACAGCCTTGACAGCTCATCTTTTCATTGTAGTTAAATATTAATTCTCAGAACATGTTCTGAGTCTTTCTTTGCACCCCAAATTTCCACATTTTAATTGAGTTGAGCTTCGTCATCTCTTAGCATCATACGTGAGGAAATGTAATCAGTGCTCTTTGTAAAGGCTGCAGTACATTCTCAGTGTCTCAGTTATGTCATGATTAATGACATGGGGATAGATTTTCAGGTTAATGTCATGGAAATGTATAGGAAATAATCAGAAGGTAATATGCTACAAAGTTTGCACGATATAAATAATAATAATTTTCTATTTTGGTTGAAGAAAGAAGTTTCTAATGTTAACAATCTGGCTAACTGAGCTGACTTAATCTCCTATCTGAAACCAAAGCCATTCAAATCCAATCTATAACATCCACTACATGCAGCATAAGGTAACTCTCCGGATGACGGCCACTCTGTTCTTGTTCCATTGCTCAGTCTTTGGTTCTTTGATTTATATTTGCTTTAAAAAAAGAAAAGAAAAAAAGACTCATGTTTATCCGATTGCCATGCTTGAGGACCTATATTTCTTCACAATAAAAAACATTTGAAACTAAATGACACACTTGAGCAATATGAAAGCCGGTTATTCATCTTCCAGGCATTACTGCCATGCTGCGCTTTAGATAGCTGTACATGCGTAGTATAACCTGAGGGCTGTCAGCTCATCAGGGCAGGTATCCTCCATATCTTGTTCTTTCACTTTCCATTAGAATTGGCACATTTTTGCAGAAAACACACAGACCTGCAACTCTGCATAGACCTTACCAGGTCTGCCTGCTCTCTGTTTTCCGTCCGTCTGCACTTTGATTAAAAGTCAAAGTTGGGTTGAGTACCAAAAAAATGCCATGCGTGATGAACAGTCAAATATTCTGTGCTTTGCTGAAAACATTCAGGGCTTAAGCCCTGTAAACCCTCTCCTGCTAGCCGCCAATAATCTACACCTAAGCTAATTGGGAAAGCATGTTCTCATCTCTTTGGTATCATTCTCAATTTGGTTTTCTTGAATAACTTCCATACCAGGAATAACTTAAACCACACTTTCCATCTGCAACACGATATCACAGGGGGCCAACTCACACTTGTCGATCACTGTAAATCGCTTTAATTAGTTCTGCATTAGCAAATTACAAAATTGCTAAATTGTTACTGTCCAGATTTCCGTTACTATTCCTGGCTCTGAGATACTGCTAGCTCCCATGGTGATACATAGACCCAGCGGTGTTGTGCCAAGTACAACATCAGCACCAACAAGGACCCACCACTGAGTAAATGGGGCCACGGTTGGCAATTTCGCCACCGTTTAATTCTCCACGTCTATCAATATGCACACTTCTTAAATTACATAGACGCCCCCAAGGCCTTCACACTGATGGAGTCTCTGGATTGTGTCCAACCAGGCAGCAGCTTCCTCACAGGCCTCTCTGTCAGCCCCGCGCACATACGCCCACTCACTTCGGAGAAAAAAAACAGAGGCTTTCTAATAATAAAGTCATACATGCATCCCACCTAACACACAAAGACACACACACTCACAAATGGCAGCAGAAACACTTGTCGGCCTTCCCATTTAATTGTCAAATAAATATATGTCCCTGTCAGTCACCGGCACACCGTATAATATGTGCTTTTTTCCTGCTGTGCCCTGTGGGTTTGGCTTTTTAAGGTGTTACTAAGGCCAGTGTGGGACGACTGGGACTGCTGACATCTGGCAGGCTCGGGGGGGGGGGGGGGGCAATGAAGTTAAATTCTCATGGATGTATTGTGCAGAGGTCACTGGAAGGATTTGTGGAACTTGGCTCTCTGAGGAGAAAGTTTAGACAGAAAATCCCAGCTGTGGCCAGTGCTTCTCCCGTCGCTCTCTGCTTTTGAACTCTGTGTCAAACACTAGCAAGTCTATTTTCTTAGTAGTTGATTAACAGAGAATTAATCAACGACAGTATCGATAATCAATAAACTGTTCACTTCACTTATCAAACAACAAACTACAGCAAGTATCTGGAGCCGTGCTAGCGGCTCTTTGAGGCCCAGAGGTGCTTCGAGCTAAAGTCAACACGCTAACATTCTGATGTTTAGCAGGTTACCGACAATTAGCTTTTTTTTTAACATATTATGGATTAAAGGATTAATTTAATAAGTAGGGAATTAACTGATTGATTCACTGACAGATAAAATATTCCCGTGCTTTTCCTGACTTTCCAAATCTATAAAAAACTAACATGCCCATTCTCAAGGGGGCGCCTGGCAAGCTCTCGTGGATGAGGGTGCGCCCCATGTACAGAGGTGCAGTCCTAGTTGCAGCAGACGCGCGTTCAGTTCCAACATGTCATTCCCCTCTCTCTCCCACTTTCCTGACCTAAGTTGTCTTATCAATGAAGGCAATACAAACCCAAACAACAATCTTAAAAAAATATACAAATCTCTCTCTCTCTCTCTCTCTCTCTCTCTCTCTCTCTCTCTCTCCCTCTCTCTCTCTACCATCTCTGTCCTTATATTGCTGAAACAATCCATCGACCGATTATTAATTGGTCGATGAAGATAATTCTACTATAGATAGATATTCTACTATTTTGATAACCGAGTCCCCGACCATTTAGAAAGCAGAGTTGCCAAGCATCAGCTGTTACAGCTTCTCAAATGTGAAGATATGCTGTTTTGTATCAATGGAAATTGAATATCTCCTAAGGTTTCTGAAACCATGAGATTTTCTTGACATATTTTAGACAATTGAATTAAACAATTAATCAAACAATTAATAAATAATCAATACTGAAAAATATAGGATTCATCCCTGCCTCCATCAAAAGATAATAATAGTTTTTCTGTTGTCCCACTATAATTCCTTCTCTTTGTCTCTGTATCAGAACACCAAATACAGCTTTATATCTGTTCATATTTTCATGGCCACTGTCCTCCACTTTCGTTCATTGTCTTTGATGTGGTGAACAGACATCAAAGAGTCCCCGATGATAAAGCCATCTGCCCCCGTCTCCCTTGCCCTGGCCTCCATCCATTATGTCCACACTACTTTGTTTGAGTACCAGGCTCCAATAGCCAGCAACACCACATTGCAAACACCTTTTTTTGTTTCAATTATTGGCTGGCCAGATTCAACTCGCAGCGCCACGGGTCAGCGAGTACAAATAAGCTGACCTCGGGCCCTGGGACATTCCATTTTATACCGCAAATCAGAGTATGTGATCTGTTTTGGATGCTCTCTCGACAGTTAGCCTACAGTGCTGGTGTCTTTAGCAGATGGTGCTTTTTTAAATATGATTTAGCTTCCTAATTTCTGCTGTGTTTGACTACAAACTGCAGTATCAGAAGAGGCACCGCAGCAGAGCTTTCCCTTGAACCACAACCTGTCACCCACAGTCATTTATGTCTCAAAAGTGACTTTAACTGCAGCACTCAAACATAACATATGTAGTTCAGCACCAAGGCAAAACATTTGACAGTGTGCGTTTCCTATTCAGTTTTTAAATTTCTGTTTTTTTTAATTCATTTGTGTATCAGAGACTGGGAAGCACGGTGATGCTGTCGTTAGCACTGTTACTTTACAGACAGTGGGTTCTGGGTTTGAGCCCACTGGCTGGCCTGGGCCCTTTTTTGTGGACTGTGCATGTCCTCCCCCTTGTTAGTGTGGGTTCTCTTTGGGTCTCCCTGGCAATCTAACAATAATCAAGCCTTGCAAGTTACAGTAGCTTCATTGTTGACACTAGACACCCATACATGTGAACATGAATGATTGTCTGCCTTTGATTTCAGGTTTCCACGGATTACTCCAATTCAGTTTACTTCAGTTTGCTACAGATTAGAAAAAAATGGATAGTGGATAGTACCTGGTACTTGGTAGCCTGGATTTCTGCCAAACTTAGCCCCGCCCACAACATCCGACCAGTTGTAAAGCAGAGTATGCATGTATGCTGTAAAGTGTTGACAAACTGCAGATGTTTCTCTGGTTGGACGCTAATGAAAGAACTCACAGAGTGTTGCGTCAATGTCAGGCCAGTTTCATGCAGTGTTTTTATGGTGATCAGCTGAGAATCTACTGTACCTACACTGCGAGGGTACTGGACACAGTGAAAAATTAAAAGAGAAAAGCACTGGTTACAAAACCGTGAGTCGAGCAGAGCCGTACCAAACAGTGTCAGCACTGTGATGGCCATGTCAGCTGGGATTGGCTACCCCAGCTACCCTGAATAGGATAAACGGCTACATATGGATATCAGACTTAGCTGCGGCGTGTTTCATCTTGTCATCCAGTTTTTTACGAGGGGCCAATATTTTATAATATATACCTGTAGAGGCTTTGCACTCACAATTTGTAATTTGGACCTCCGGTTGCTTCTTCTGATCACTTGATTGTCATGCTTAGCCACACTTGGCTGCACCACCGAGCAGCACATACCACCATCAGTGCCGAAAAGAAAAGATGGCATGCAATTAGAAACCAGTCTGTTGTTAGGGAGAGGGAAACGTCACAGCAGGCATTATGGGAGATTCACCAAAGACGCGTGCTCCAGCATATGATCCCTGCATAACGACAGACACTGGGCGCATTTTAATTAGCTCTTGCCGTGACATCGCAGCATGTGTGGTCTCGAACACTGCTGGGATTTTCAGTTGGATACTAATCTAGATGGGCTTCTGCTTTCCTTTTAAGCTAATGTTGATCTTTGTATTGGGATGTCTGATTTAAGAAGGAATGGGGGTATTATTGTGTTGACACTGCTTTTCCCTGTAGAACTAAATGGTGTCACGTTCTTCATGCTTTTTTTTAAAAGTAGACTCCTTTTTTTCTTAAACTAAACTATTATATGTGAGGTGAAACATGGAATCCAGACCTCATTTACATTCCATGCACACACAATTGCAAGGGACATTCAGGAGTAATTAGTCTCCGCCATAAAACAGCGGCTCAGTGGTACATCTTGAGCAGTTGGGCTTATTCCCCACTGTATACTTATGAGCACCTTAAGAGTTTCAGCTGTGGAATGAGAAAGGAACAGCAAAAATAGCCAAAAACAACACAGCCAGGCTGTCTGGGAGGGCTAGGAGCAGCGATTATCATATTGTTCAAATCCGCCGGCTCCTCTCAGATCAAGAGTATTTGCATTGCACTGAGGAGAGTGAAGAGGGTCAAACTGTTCTCACCAGGCGTACTTCAGGACTCCCCCTGTGGGTAGAGGTGCTCAGATGTGAAAAGTCAAAGGAGTAGAGGAAAGGAAATAGCTTCAGGGTGAGTTGAAAGCTCACTAAAAATGTGGTCTACTGCCCTCGTGAAACAAACAGCAGCACATTCTTTTTAAAAGTATGAGTAGTTATTTGAATACCCACTTCTTAGTGTCACTCCAACAATGCATTATTGATACTGCGCTTTTCTAAAACTCAAAGCTCTTTACACAAAAGGCAACGGAAACGACTGGGAGTATAAGCTGGGGGAATATTGAATTCTGCTGAGGTCGCCATAAGCCAGCTTGCTTTGTATTTGCATTAGGGGATCCAGAGCACAGACACAGAATTCAAAAACTTTGCTCCATCAAATTTATAATCATAACTTATTTAACTTTGGGGCTTGTTTTGCTGAACTCATGATGTCCCTAACTGTTATAATAGGGCTCCAGATTTTCTAACAGAGGGGCTTTAGCATCGATCAACTGCTGACTTTGGGCTTTTTAATGGAGTACTTTCTCTCAATATCTCTTGATGCATTTGAAACAGGCCAAGTGAAACCTTTTTCAGTGCAGTGTATTCATTTAAAGGAATTTATTTTTAATGGTAATATATCCACTCAAAGGTTACATAAAGGGATGGGACATAAGCTCGGTCTAGCTACAGGCTTTGTCTTTTTTTTTCAGAGAAAGAGGTCGATGAAAGGGAGAAATATAGCACACACACAGTCTTTGAGTTTCAGGGTAGCTAATTTGTTTCTGCCACTCTGAACAGTAACACCCCGAGCAAGAGAATCTGAAACTCCTCTGATAAACTTTTGCTGCATGTGAATTCCTCTCCTTGTCATCTTGTAGCCCCGAGCTCTGAAAAAAAGCCTCTGGTAGTGCACTATTATCATGGTTTGGGCCACCCACCCTTTCATTTCCTTTCTCCTATCAGTTTGGAAAATGACCAAACTTCAAGCTGTCATAACCTCGGGCTGGAGTCGTCATGGCTTAACCCCCCCAGCTAGAGCAGCACAGCGGGTACCTCCCTAGATAGCACCCAATCTTCATCCCTCCATGCAGAGATATCCCTGTTCCATCTGATCTTATCTCCCCAAAATGGGATGTTATCAGTATCCAAGATGATGCTATCACCATACAGTGTGGAGAATTTGGAATTTAATTCAACCCCCCCCACTGAGACAGATTTTGCAGGCAAAGCCAGTCTGCTTGCTATGTGGCCCCCAGGCCAGAGTTGTCACAGTCCCTGTTCATGCTGTATGTTGAAATGAGGACAGGAAAAGAAGATGATGGAGAGTCAATTATAACCTCATGTTGGAGAGTAATACCATTTCACCTTTCATTACACCTCCATGCCATGGGCTAACCAGGTCTCATCAGATAGTGAAAGGTAGTCATGCTGAGAAGGCCACGCCGAGGTCAGTTTGGTGTGGACTAGAAGAAAGACTAGTGGATTGATTTTTAGCTCGCAAGTCATTTATACTGTGATATTTAACCAAAGAACATTACAACAATTTTAGTTTAAAACTGGATGTTCTTTACAGTTTCCTGGGCGTTGCATTACTTACAGAATCTTCAAAAACACAAGCCAATACAAACGTTTTATAAAGAACTTCATTTTAATCTTCTGCACATTCTTGAATAGTGTCCTGTTCTGAAATAGAGAGATACAAACCATTGTTTGAAACAGGCCTTTACTGTATTTCTAATTTCCTCCAGCTTTTATCAGTATGTTTTTATTTTTCAAAGAAGCCTGTTTTCTGATCTTCTCCTGTCTTAAGGGAATAGTTAAATGTTTAGGGAAATGTTAACAATAATACAGCTCTCATGATGGGTAATAGATAAATATGAAACTACAGGCAGCAACCGCTTAGACTACCTTAGTGTAAAGACCAGAAACAGAGGGAAAAACTAGATTGGATCTGTCCAATAGTAACAGAATCTGCCCACCAGCACCTTTTAAATGTCACTCTTTAAAGGGCTGTATCTTGGCTGTTCTATCCGTACAAAAACTGAAGTTTAAAAACGTTTATGTGTTGTACTATTTCTTTGTCAGGTGCGGTAATGTCAATTAATTCTCTTTGCCCAGCCATGATTGTTGATGTTGTTTGCTTTTTTTTAAAACATTAGTGCAGGTAATTGCACCACTTCAATGTTTTTTTACCAGGTCTGTATTAGCAAGTTAGTATTAGAATACTGGCTATTATTTGAAAAATGTGCAGTAAAATCCTGATTTATACGTTATGGGCCCTATTTTATAGCATTGGGAATCATCAGAGGCCTCACGATATGATAACATCATCATACTTATGTCACATTACAATATTATTGCGATTTTAAACATCTTGCAATATTCTGCGATATATTTTGCAATTTATTACCTTTTTCCAGCTTAAAATGTTTTCCAATTTCAAATCGTGTCCATAAAAGGACAATTTGTCAACATCTGTTTGATCTAAAAGAAAAATACATTCTCTGTTTGTTCATCTCACTTCAATGTTCTCAGTGTAACCCTTGAGACACTTGCGTCGGGCTCTGCGCTGTGCTGCACCGGGTGCAAGATAGGGCCTTATTTCTATTTCCTACCTGAAGTTGGGTGTCAAACTGGGGGGAATACCCAGGAACCTCATGTGAGGAGGGCCCAAAAAGATGCTAGAATGAATAGCTGTGAATGCGGGGAGGGGCCCATAGAAAATGCCTTTCTACAAGACCCAGAATCTTTTCCTACGCACCTGCCTGAAGCTGTGTCGGACGGTCTACCTCTATAACAGACTGGAAATTTTGATAATTTCTACCATTTGTACTTCCCAGATCCGATGGACCAAGACAGCAGGCAGTGTGTCGGACCGCTTCCAGGACTCCAGTGTGTTCAACGAGACATTGCACATTGCAAAGATCCTGAGGACCCAGGGAGGTCGCTACTACTGCAAGGCTGAAAACGGCCTCGGATCCCCTGCCATCAAGTCCATCAGGGTGGACGTCTACTGTAAGTGTGATGATAAAAAGAATCCCTCTGTTAATATGTGTTTCCTCCTGGTTCACAAAGGCATCCAAAAGCATATTGAAAATGGTAAGTTGCCCAAAGGTAGGACTATCAGAGTCTGTGTCTGTGTTATTGTGCAATGGACTGGCCACGGTGTCACTGTGTCTCCTTCTTTATTCTCTGCCAGACACATTTCAGCAGACAGCCATGGCCCTGAAAAGATTTCTATTCATCATTCATCTGTTTATGCAACAAAGTCAGTCTCTTAGCAGAGTCTTAACCGAGGGCAAAGTTAGCTTTTAAAATTGTAACCAGGATATAAATGCTCTAGAATTAAATCACTTCAAAATGCTTGGGAGAAAAGTATTATGGGAAATGAAACAAGTTCTGGGAAGTTATTTTGCCTGAAATGCTTTTAAGTTCTTTAATCAGTCCCTCCAGGAATTTTTTTTTGACATTGTTGCGGCCTAAATGCCTCATGTTTGCGATAAAAGTTGCAATGTTTTTTGTATTTTTGTTGCAATGAAGTTGCGGGAGACAGAGAAAGTAAAAAAAAAAAAAAGGTAACCTTACCAAAAAGGCTCAGGATGATGCAAATGTTGCTATAATATGAAAATTGCTGGTAGATTTAAGACAAAAAATAATTATTTATTGAATGAATCCAATTTGCCAGTGGCTTGTTGATCTTTACATTGTTAGTTAATTTCCTATCCTGGCCTGGGACACATTCATTCGGTTTGATAAAGTACTTTTTGGACTTTCATTTATCATTGCACTTACAATAACAAGCATAGCTGTCGTCAATTTAGGTCATCCTGTACGTATCATCTCCGTTTTGTGCATCCACCATGTGTGTTTATGTGAGCGTCAGCGGGGCAAACTCCGCAGCCCTGCCCGCCGCAGAGAGCCGACAGGATTGAAACAGCAGCAGCTTTAAGTAACATCAGAGGGAAAAATCACCACAGCGTACGATACATTGATGTTAAAACGTATGCAGTTTGGTAAGATGGTCTGACATGTCTTTCGCTGTACGCTTTGTTGGTAAATGTGAGATATTCGAATCACAAGCGTCTCGTTAAACAAGGAAATGAATATGGCGAGGTACGTGTGACGCCAACCCACTCTCACTCCTGCTTGGTCAATGGCTCTCAAAGTCACATAATGATACAAAGTCTTGCACGTGGGACTGCTGGGATTGGTTTAAGTCGTGGGAAACTCCGGTATTGGTCACATTTGCGAATCGCACCGAAGTCACGGTGATGGGTCGCGTGAATCGGCAACATTACGAAATCCTGGAAGGACTGTTAAATGCAAAAAAATCAACACAACTATGAAGACATGCAGTTGCACCACAGATGGTTAGTGCTGATCAGTGTGCAACAACATGAAACCTTACAGCCCAATACCGCAGTGTTCCAAATTCCTGCTGTAAACGAAAATGTTGTTGTTTGTAGGTAGAGCATCCAAAGACACTCCTGGGCTCTCCCGAGAATGTTAATTAAACTAAAACGCTTTCATTGTCCTGACACAGACATCGACTCTACTGTAAGTGCAATCTTTCTATTTTTAAAGGATCTGTGCGGCAAATGGTGAAAGCTCATTAGCATTCGTCAAAGAAAACAGTGATTTAGTGTTATCGTTTTTATTTACTCAGCATTGATTGTCCTCGTGAGTGGTGGAGGAGCGGCGAGACAGAGGGGTCACTGGCCATTATACAGCCAGACCCTCAGACAACCCCCAACAAGTAGGAGCTTATATCCAATGAGTAATATGTAGGTGTATTGTAATCAGATGTATGAAAGGAAGATCTCTAGTCCTACTGTCCCAGCTTCAAAACATTCTGCTGAGATACATTATAAATTACGCGCTCGGTGCCTTTGAAAGATCTGTAAGCCGCCTCCTTATATTGTCTCTACTGCTTCAGTCTCAGCTCCCTCAGTAGCACTCAATCCCTGCTTTCTTTTATATGCCAAGCTCCAAAGTGAAAAAACCTGTCTAATCTAATATAAACCGAATATAATCAATGGCCTCTTTTAATTTATTGTCAAACATAGTCACAGAGGAAAGAAAGAGGTAGTGGAGCAGAACATTTGTTGCACTAAATAAGATGCACTAGAGCTCTTACCTCAACATCTCCTCTCCTCTCCTCTCCTCTCCTCTCCTCTCCTCTCCTCTCCTCTCCTCTCCTCTCCTCTCCTCTCCTCTCCTCTCCTCTCCTCTCCTCTCCATACATTTTTTTTGTCGTCTCTGTCTTAATCTTGCCCCTTGGTGAGAGCCACATCCTTGAATCTGTTTATTTGGACTGACGTGGGCAAAGGTTGTGGGATTGAAACTTGTTTAGAAAAGCTTGCGGAAGGCCTTTAGTGGAGCAGCAGAGCAGGGGCTGAATGTATTTCAGTAGCTGACAGTCAGAGACCTTGTTCCCTCTGTGCACCATTTCACCTTGGCTGCATTAAAGTGCCGGAGGAGCAGACGTGGAAATGAAGCCAGATAACACACAGGAGACAGACTTGAGGATAATCAGGGAGCTTCATTTTAAGGTCAGAGTTTTCATGCTGCTGATGCACTAAAATTGCAAATGGTGTTTTTGAGGTATAATAAATAAGATAAGAATTTATGATACCTCAAAACCGATTAAACAACCATAAAATAAAAGAAGTTATAGAAGTTTGATAGATTACATTTACAGTTTTTCTCAGTCGTTTTGGTACATTCCTTAGATCACAGTTGAGACTTTAAAACTGGTTGTTCAACCTTTACACGATCTAGTCACTAGTGCACAAGATGAAATCAAGGTATCATTGTTTTGGTCAAATTGCTTTTGTACATCCATGCAATTGATCATGTACAATTGTCTGCTCTTTTTACATATTCAATTGCTTGACATTAGCAATTTTGATCAAAATATATTATACTGGATGTCTGTTGAATAATTCTCACCCCTCAAAACATCGAGCCATAAGTTCATTGAATCTTTCTTCAAATGTAAAATGGTTGAACTTATTGTCATAATCGGTCAAGCAAGCATATCTTAACAGAGCATAACACTATGGAAGTTAATCAGTTTCATTAGATTTTGAAATTAAAAAGCCATTCTGAAGGAATTATGCATGGAAATTATGAATCTACATTGTTTTGCCTCTGAATTTAAATTCAAAATACATGTTTAAAATTCAGCTAATATAGTGCTCAAATTCAACAGGCCACATTCAGCTGCAAATGTAATGTTTAAAATTCTTTGTAAACATCCGGGAACCCGACCAAAAGTTATGATTCTTGAATCTAGATTGGGGGTTTGCCATAGTATCAGCAGCCAACAGCTGGAAACTTTTTACAATTTTTTGTCTGCTCTTTCACCACTAAATTTACTTCTGAGACTTTATTATGCAAATCAACTGTGCAGAGCTTGAATATGGGCATTTTTACAAAAATTGATAGCGAATTGCACTTTTGCTCTGGTGTTGTTGGACCTGAGAAGCTCCAGTCTGACGTGACAGCCAGTTGGTGGCGGCCAGGATCGCTCGCTCGCTGGCCAACCAGTAATGCTCACAGACCCCGCTGTCTGCTAGAAGACTGTCTGTCAGTAGACTCATGGGCATGCTTATTTCCTCAATCATTTGTTTAAATAACAAAACACAATTATTATATATTTCAGCCAGATTCAGAGGGGAGGGCAGCATCTGAAAGGGCAAAGAGATAGATCTCTCTTTAGCATAGCCTATGTGTAAATAATAAATAATGCCATACCAACATCAAATTTTATAATTTTCATTCATTGGCTTAAAACAGGGGCAATAAATCTATTGCACCAGATACAGGCTACTACAATGATAATTCCCATCTGTTATCTCTGGGCATGTAGACTATAAGTGCATTAATGTACTCCTGTAGGACAGACCAGTGTTCAGAGAGGCATTATCAGACCTGAATGGCAACAGGACTCTAAGACGTATCTCTCTGCCCTGTCAGACGCTCCTCTCCCTCGCCTCTGGCTGTGTGTGTGTGTGTGTGTGTGTGTGTGTGTGTGTGTCATCCGACCAACTCGTTAACGCTGCGGCCGCAATTGCTTGTGGAGCTTTTGCAAAAGGCAGATAACCGCAGGTTGCCGTTTATCTTATAATGGGTAATTGTGTTTTGTTATTTAAACAAACGATTGAGGAAATAAACTTCCGGCTGACAGCGGTGTCTGCTAGCACCACTGGTCGGCTAGCAAGCCAGCTATCCCGGCCGCTACAGCTGGCTGTCAAGTTAGTCTGCAGCTTCATAAGCCCAACAAAACTGGAGCAATTGTGCAATCGGCCATCAAGCTTTTAGACAAAACTAAGCGTCTTGTTTCTGAATCATGACACAAGGACTTTTTCATTGACACAACATTTTTCTTTTTAGGAATAGACTAGAGCTTCTGAGCAAGTTGCATTCTTTTGCAGGTCACCCATTGTGTGGTGCTGTTTGCGGTTTGCAAATGTTAAGAAGGATTAGAGAAACCACTGTGAAAAACTACACCTAAGACTGTGTTAGTGAATATAAGTGTACATATACTGTATATAAATACATGTATATGTATATACACATATATGTATATGTACATATATATATGTATCTATATATACACTGTATATATACAGTATATATATATGTATCTATATATACACTGTAAACATATATATACAGTATATACATCCACACACAGTATAAATATAAAGTATGTAGTGTAGGATATTTGTCTATTTAATTTATATACACACTATACTATTAAATATAATAGAAATGGAAAATAATGAAGAAAAAGAAATAACAACTGCGACATAGCAATGATATAATTAATAATATAAAAATACAGTAACAGCATATAGTACTAATTTAATATAATATAGTTATTATCGGATATGATCTATCAACAGCAGCCCTATTTTTTCAACCATGCAACATCAACAAAGGGGGAGTAATGAAAACATGTGGTAACTTTAAATATATGAATAAAATGAAGATTACTAAGCAGACTTTGATTTTACACAGTAGCATTTTAAATTGCTCCTCTGATCGTGTCCTTGCAGCCAGCCTTGTAACACGGTATGTGTGTACTTCATTAGCTAGCTTTGTGCCATGTTACACATCCAGCCCAAGCACGTCATTCCTCCTGAGCAATGTTAGAGCTGTCCCCCGGGGGTGAATTTAATTGATGGGCCTCTGCAGTACGTGCTATTTTTAGTGGTTTGCAGCTACGATTTTTAATTAGTATTAAAATTGGTGTTTTGGAACTGGACCTCCCAACAACACCACCTTGAGTTATGTTTGCCAACTCTTTCAGATGTATCTCGCATGCATGTCTCTGTTCATATCGCTCGCATTATGTCTCAGAAATAACACTAGCAGTAATATTGGAGTGCACTATTTTTTACTGCAAAGTGAAGCTACTATACATAACCAGGCGCAGGGCAACAGCATGTTTTTACATAAAAGGGTTAACCTGAATGATCTTTCTACAGTCACTTCCTTGGTTTTCGTTTTACACCATTGATTTGCTTCTGCTTCCTGGAATCAAAGGTCTTGTTTGCAATTTTCTAAATATACACAAGTGATCTTATTCACATAGGCACCTTTATTACATCAAAGTGGGCTTCAGAATGCCCCGTTTTTTGTAAGGGCAGCCGCAGCCTGTTTGAATCAGTTTCAATGAAATTAAATGAAGGAAAATAGAAAGGAGACAGATAAAAAGACAGACAGACAGACTTCTGCAGAGTTGACTGAGCACCAGATGTAAAGACAAAGGGATAATTAATGGTAATTACTGACCTCTGCAACCCAGGGTTGATGGTATTAGCTTCATAGCCAGCTTAAAGCTAACATATTTACAAAGCTCTGAAGTCCAAATAAGCACATTTTATACCTGCTGACACTTCGGTTGTGTTTGTCTGCAGTTAGGTCTGTGGGGAAGGTCCTCGGCAAAGTTAATAAAGAACCTTGCCCAACTCCTACACTGATCGATTGTAAGCTTAAGATGCTCACTTCTTTTTCCTACAGGGGAGTCTTTTCCGTGTTTTCATTTAAATCCTGCTGCATTCATTTTGCTGCAGCATCTAATGTTTCATTGAGTGACTGATCGAGGAGGGCTTATGAGTTCTGCAGGGCCAGCTTATTGCATGCGCAGAGAGTTCATTGACCATCCCCAGCGCAATTTATCTAAGAGAGATTTGGAGAAAGGGAAAAAACAAACTGTGAGGGAAAAGGTTCAGCGGCATGACATATTGCCATTTATGGCGTTTTTCCACTGCTGGTAACAGCTTGCCTCGGCTCGCCTCGGCCCGCCTCGGCTCGCCTCGGCCCA